>NC_083571.1:115638084-115951209 GCF_027579695.1 Neoarius graeffei | reverse complement strand
TGGTGGTGGTAGGATCATCATGCTCTGGGGCTGTTTTGCTGCCAGTGGAACTGGTTCATTGCACAAAGTGGGTGGAATAATGAAGAAGGAGGACGACCTCAGAATTCTTCAGCATAAACCATCAGAAACTTGAACACGACTTGGGACTTACAACAGGACAATGAACCCAAACACGCATCAGAGCTGGTTGTGGAGGATAAAGCAGGCGAACATGAAGCTTAAAACAAGTCCTGACTTCAACCCTATTGAAAATATATGGACCGGGCTTATAAGTCAAGTCCATGCCAAGAAAAAAAAAATTTAACTGAACTCTACCAATTTTACCATGAAGAGTGGTGAAATATCCAACCAGAATTCTGCCAGAAGCTTGTTCATGGTAAACAAAAATGTTTGGTCAAGGTGAATCTTGCGAAGAGACATTTTACCCAAATATTAGGTGTGCTGTATGTACATATTTGACCCTGTGTTGATTTCAGAAAACCCAAAGAAAAACTTGTGCACCAAATTCTAGTGGGTTTTGTTTTAATTAAAGCTGTACGCTGTACAATCATTCTGCCAAAGAAAAAGAACAGTTCAAAGAAATGACTGAAAGCCCAAATATTGCAATGACATTCATATCCAAGATGACATTCCTGTCACTGTATGTAAACTTCTGACCACGACTGTATAATTGAGTTGATAGAGTTGATAGAGTACAGTCTACTGTGCTGTTACTCAATAATTCATATCAGTTACTCAGTACAGTGTTTGAAGATTAATAATGTTATTATAAACAATGACTAAAGGTTTAAAACTCAGGAGTGCTGTGTCACGTCTCTTGGTAAGTCTCAGACGCCATGACGCACAAATCTATCCGTTTGTTCACACCTCTGATCAAACAGGAGTCTTTCCTAACGTCCAGACAAACCGTTTCAAACAGACTGAGCCGACAATAGTAAATTCCACCCCCTTCAGCTCTTCAGGTGCACTGACTCACCTGCGGTGCGAGTTCCTGTTGCTATTAACGTGGCCGCGTCCTGAGCAGCCAGGCGTCGGGCACTTTAGAACATTCTCATGCATTGCAAGAACTTTGGAAAGACAGGAGAAGACAGGAGAAGGCCAGAGACAGTGAAGGTTAGGAGCACTCAAGGTGGAACGAAGACCTTTGCCTTCAATTAGACTGAATGAGTTTGAGTAAAGCTGTTTGAAAACACTTGGCATCACGTTCAGGAGGAAAACAGCGAAAGATATATAAGTCAGGCCATGCAGAAAGGAAAGCATGCAGATAAATGTTAGCAGCATGCAGCATTATACTAACAGCAAGTTAACACGATTCATGCTAATAAAGACTTTTAGTGAGATAAGTGAGATGTTTTACAGACACGAGCAGAACAAATGGATTTGTAGCTTATGAAATGTAGAAGTTCACCAGTTTTTCAAAAGTAAAAGTTTGCTGTCAGGTTCATGGCTTAAATTTGCACAAAATGTTCAGCATTGTTTACAGTGGTAGTTATTTAGGCCAAGATGAATATTTAACAGTTATTCCACAAAATCGAGTCGTCCATGAGCTGATAGCTATAAGCCGTGTACGACAAGATTGAGTGGAATAACTGTTTTATTCTATCCACATTCACTGGATTTTCAGAAACGGAGGATTTTTATTGTTATTCTTTGCAAATTTGATAAATAATAAACTATACAAAATGTCCAACAAAATCATTTTCGCTTAGAATGTAAACAAACTGATGAAATGACAGGAGCAAGTTGTGAAAAAAATGCTATAATAATTCTTGAAACATTAAAGTTCTTACCATCAAATACTTTCATTCCATATTTTGTTGCTTCTTTTTTTAATTTTCGGGGTTTTTTTTCGAGTAGACTTTTTATTTCCTCCTTGGTTGGTTCAGTAACATGCTCCGCCATTTTGTTTTTCTCTACTCACAGTATATGAGCTGATGTCCTAGTAGTAGAGTAGCCAATCAGAGTGCACAATTGCTCATATCCAGTGAATGTGGATCGAATAATTGGTATTTGGTGGCGGAAATATTCCAGCAAGGTTGTTCTTTTCTCCTGCAAATTCACACAACTCAATTCACATGACGTTCCTGCAGCAGAGGAAAACTTTAAATGATTCTGATTTGGAAGCACTAACGCACTGCCATTTTGCTTAATGAACAGTTTTCACGTAACATTAACCAGTGTTGTAGTCGAGTCACTAAACCTCGAGTCCGAGTCCAATCTCGAGTCCCCAGTCTTCAAGTCCGAGAACAAGACTCCAACGGCACCATGTGACGGTTGCTGTTGCTGCCTTTGTGTGAAAGCGTCTCTGCTGCTGTGTTGGACTAACGTTCCTGCTCGACTGCCCCATTTTAGTGAACAGGCTACAGATAAAAAGCTTGTTCATCGCTCAGCAAGCCCCGCCCACTATCAACAGGGCAAATAACATGAGAGAGGGTTAACACTAGCTAGTTCATCGCTCAGCAAGCCCCACCCACTGTCAACAGAGCAATGAACATAGCGTGTCACTTCCTTCTCTGGGTGGAGTCTCGCCAAATGACGATTGACGTTCGAGGTTGTCCCCGTCGTCTCCTCGATAGTTCTTCTACATATGGAACACATTTTTTCCCACTGCTCGAGAAGTCTGTATAAGCAAAGCGGACAATCCTAGGCGCGTCTCTCCAGGCATTTTAGCGCCATTAACGTTAGTTTGTTCCTGAACATGATGTATGAACAGGTGAATGTGCATTCTCTTGCACAAAATTAGTATAAAATTAAAGTAGATATAAATATCTTATGCCAAATTATTATGGCAAGTTACAAAAAATAAAGAAAACAATCCGAGTCCTCGTCTCCAACTTATGAGTCCGAGTCCAAGTCCGAGTCATCAGTGCTCAAGTCCAAGTCGAGTCACGAGTCCTTAAAATTAGGGCACAAGTTGGACTTGAGTACTACAGGCCCGACATTAACTAGCATTAGCATATACGTAGCTGTGCTCACAAAAGCAGGTAATACTTTTGACCAGTTGTAAATAATGATAAATTAAATGTACACTAAAATATAAAATTTAAGCCATTATTTCCTTGGATACATGCGACCATGTGCTTGTTTTCAGGTTTGTTTGTTTTTTCTTTTGTTGAAATTAAGGCCGCCTTAAAGCTCTTAGAAATCAGAGTTGGATTTACCTCTTAGACATCAATGTGAACTGTTTGTTTTTAATCCCAAATGGAAGAGAGTTATTAGCTTCTCTGATATGATGTGGATCCTGGACATACTCATTGTTTGAGACAATGCTGGCATTTGTACCACTTTTATAAACGCCACACAAAAAATCCCATCATCACCCTCATTCCTCATGAGATCAGCTTTGAAGAAGTGGTTGAACTTTACAGTTAATTTACACAATTGCACATTTGAGCTGATTTGTGAAAATAAAACAAAAATAAACGTCAGTGAATTCAGAAAAAAACCCTTTTCTTTTACAGTGCTTAATCTAATTCTAGTCTTTACGTGACTTGTGATTTATGTGTCCTGCATTTCCCTCAATTCCCTCCTTAATTAATTCATCACCAACACCAAGACATGCAAAATTAATCAACTCAAAGTAAAACTGATGCAAACAAGCTGCTTTCTGAGCAGTCACACACTCATTTGTGAACAGGCATGGACAGGAACTGAACAGCAGCACGAACACCAACCATTTCAGGCAACGAGCACGTCAAACAAAACAGCGCCCCCATACCACCTGGAGGTGTAAATACACCCAGGATTATTACAGCAATGGACCTTTTTCACAATGAATGTATCATATCATATCTGTTCATGAATAGTAGCATTCAGGTTGCCACTTTGAACGTTGCTTAGGTACCGTAAACAACAGAGAATGGAATGTTCTGGATTAAGCAGGAAATAGCTAGCAGCATTTTTTCACACCTGGCTACGTAGATCGTCTGGCACAATTGTGAAAGAACATAGCATTAATGAACAATAGCAGGGGCAGCAGATGTGTATAAGTATTTATTCTGTCCACATTCACTGGATATGAGCACTCGTGCGCTCTGACTGACTCTACTACTAGAATATCGGCTTATATATCGTGTGTAGAGAAAAACAAAATGGCGGAGCGTGTTGCTGAACCAACCGAGGACGAAATAAAAACTCCACTCGAAAACAAAGCCTCAAAAAAAAAGAACCAACAAAATATGGAATGAAACTATTTGATGGTAAGAATATATTTTTTATTTTTCAAGAATAATTATATATATATATATATATATATATATATATATATATATATATATATATTTTTTTTTTACAAATTGCTCCTATCATTTCACCGGTTTGTTTACATTCTAAGTGGAAATTATTTTGTTGGACGTTTTGTAAAAAGTTTTTATTTATTTATCGAATTTGCAAAAAATAAAAATGCTCTGTTTCTGGAAATCCAGTGAATGTGGATAGAATAAAACAGTTATTTCACTCAATCTCGTCGTACACGGCTTATAGCCGACTTGGTGCTACGTGACTCGTCAGCTATCAGCTCATGTACGACTCGATTTCATGGAATAACTATTAAACATATACATACATATACAGTACCAGTAAAAGTCATTCACAGGTTTTTCTGCATTTTGTATTTTCTACATTCTGGATTCAACAATACTGAAGACATCAAAACTATGAAATAACATCTGGAACAGATATGGAATTATGTGGTAAACAAAAAAGTGTTAAAAAAACCCAATACATTTGATTTTTAGATTCTTCAAATTAGCCAGCATTTACCTTGATGACGCTTTACACACTATTGGCATTATCATAAGCAGCTTCATGACGGAGTCACCTGGAATACTTTTCAGTTAACAGCTGTGCCTCATCAAAAGTTAATGCGTGGACGAATTTCTTGCCTTCTTAATGCGTTTGAGATCAAACAGTAAATAGAGCGGTGGTGACAATTATTGACAATCCATAATTATTGACACTTTTTCAGATTTACCAACCCCCCCTCCAATTTTCCAAAGGTGAGTTTCAGTTACAACAGTTATTATTGGTTAATTAATCAACTGGAAGACCCCCCGCACTTTGATTTTGTCATCTGATGACACAGCTCGTTACCCGCGATGGAATTTTTTCAGCACGAGCAACAATTTTTCAGAAAACCTGGATGTTATCATCGCAGGTGAGCATGGTGGAAAGATCATGGACGTGTTTTTACTGATCAAATTCATTAATATTTCATGATCTCCTCGTCGAAACCTACTTTGTTTCAGTCGCCATTTTGTATCTAAACGTGTGTTTGAGAAGTCACGTGTGTGAGGTGTCGATAATAGTGATCACTTTCACCGGTGTCCACCATTATTGACACCTTGTGGGATTAAGGGACATTTACAACTGTTATGGATCGATCTTTGTGTAACATTGTTGAAGTCGATGAAATACTTTAAAAAAAAAAAAACCCTGTGATTTATAATCATTATTTTCTGATTCATAACAGAATGGAATGTTTATAGAGTATTTGGAATCCCATTGCAGTAAATAGAATTAGAACAGAATTAAATTGCTAGCATATAAAAAAATTACATGCTTGAAATATTCAGATTTTTTAAATTCAATTCAGGGTTTTTTTTTTGCAGTTTGTTGTAAATATCTACCACATATTACAATATCAGTAGACATTTTATATTTTGGTTCGAGGAATGACATGCGACCTTTGACCTGGAGTTTCATGTGGTTACAATGTCGACTCCCTGTTGACGTTTATTGGTAAACTACAAAACTAGAAATTAATACAAACAACAACGAATGATGAACAAAATGTGATCTACGAAAATACTTAAAGTGGAACAAAAAGATTTTCTGACGCAGGTTAAACATCATCAGTTCATTTGTTTACAAACATTAGAATTACTTCCTCATTTACATAAACACCGACATCCATATATTTATATAAAAGATATTTTGTACTAAATATAAGTCTATGGAAAAGAAATTTTAAATAAAAACTAAGGTTTTGTTAACTTAATACCACATACTGATTATTATTATTATTATTTAAAAAAAATAATCATCTGGGTGTCAATAATTGTGAAATGGTGTCACATGATCTGATACGCTAAGTAATCAGGAATCAACTCATTTATTATATTTATATACAGTATTTATTTATATACAGTAAATACCGTAGCTCTATTCTACACCACAACTGTAGTAATCCATACATATTACCAGGCCCGCTGACAGGGGGGTACAAATGGGTATGTTGTCCCGGGCCCAGGAATGGGGGGGCCCAGAACTGGGCTCTCATGAAGTTGCGATTATTTTATTTCATTTCAAAATGTGTTGATTTGGGGGAGAAATGTGCTATATTTGCATTCAATAAATGATTTCTAGATCTTTTGCCTTTATTGTCTTTGAAAAAGGCGTCAAGAACCCCCTACCACCCCAATGCAAAAATGGTTTGGTCTGACTCTTTGATTAAGGGGAAAAAATGATATCGTTCGATCATAGCGCTTCGACAATCAGCGTGCGTGCTATTTGCCAACATGTACAAGTCAGGAGCACAGAAAAGAAAAGAAAAGAGAAAAAGAGAGGAAGAAACCAAGAGACTCAGGGGTTCACTGCATAAATATTTTAAAAAAGATTTGGATGATGCAGCAGGTACTAGCAAAGGCAGTGGGGCAGCTGAGCCAGGTAAGACCAGTGTTGGGCACGTTACTTTCAAAAAGTAATTAGTTATAGTTACTAGTTACTTTTCCCAAAAAGTAACTGAGTTAGTAACGGAGTTACTTTGTCATTAAAGTAACTAATTACCAGGGAAAGTAATTATTCCGTTACATTTTGTTCCCCCTCAAAAAAAAAATCAAATTCAATTAGTGTAATCAATAAAAGTGAATGTTAAATGTGTTTAATGACTGAAATGGACACTTAACAGAACCAATTAGTAACGTTATCTACACTATATTAATATTTTTGTGGGACAATGTGAGATAAGACATCTATCAAATGTAATATATTTTTGTAGTTATTAAAATTATGTTACTAATTACTGGCCACTGACGAGGACAAACGCTTTGTTCCTCGACATAATGTGCATTGCACGTAAACACTCTTGCCTTTTATTTCAAGTAATGAAAAGTACTGGCTGTATTTCCAATGAGAAAGCGCAGTGCTGGGCTGACCGCTCGCCATCGCTGGGTCTTCCGATTGAAAGAGCGCGCAGTAGTGCAGTAGGCGTGGCCTACCTACGTATGTTGTCCAAATCTACTCTGATTGGCTTACTGTGCCGTTGTCTCGCATCTCCCCGCCCCACACGAAAGCAGAGTAAAGAAAGGCTGAACGAGCAGCCTGCCAGATGAGAACAGCTTTAATAAAGTAACGCATAGTATTTTATTGTAAGTAACGGGAACGGCGTTATAACGATTTAAAAAGTAATTAGTTAAATTACTCGTTACTAAAAAAAGTAACGCCGTTAGTAACGCCGTTTATTTCTAACGCCATTATTCCCATCACTGGGTAAGACACAGCCAACTTTTTCCAGCCCCGTAAAGTAACCCCAACCAAGGCACGCGCGGCACGCAATTCATGTTACAAACGAGGGGAGAGCAAGTCACACTGAACGCCATATCAAACGCACAGGGCACTGAATCATTTCATAACCACAACGGCTTAATAACATTGTGTTTCATATATCTGATTGAAGCTAAGAATATTCACATTAGCCCGCAATCATATCCCGCCGTTTCTCGAGCGGTGTGTTCTTCTCTGCTTTTCACACTGGACAGTACGCACGCACGCACAACAAAAGTCCGGCGCATTGCATTTCGCACCTGAATAGCTGCAGACTAAGGAAATGTTAAAACTGTAAAAATGTTGAAATGCTAAAATGAAATGGTTGTTGACCGGTTGAATGGTTTTTGAATACCTGTCATTTAAGGGTTGGAGTGAGTAGAGACTGGGATTGGGGGGGGGGGGGGGTTGTTAGGGGGGGCCCATTCAGAGCATTTTGTCCCGGGCCCAGCCAAAGCTGTCAGCGGCCCTGCATATTACATCACGAACTGCTCAACTAAGTAAAGGCAAATGACATGAAGTGTCTTTTAATTAATAAAAAAAAACAGAAAAACCATTAAATTAGAAGGTGTGTCCAAACTTTTGCCTGGTACTGTATGTACATACAGTATATAGATACACATCCCACTCACATACACTGCTGGCTTTTGCGACTTTGTCAGAAACATTCTGCCAGACAACAGATGTTTGATCTGTCCATTCAGATCCAGAGGGTATATCTTTCACAGCCAGTGGCTTTTCAAGTAACCAGATTCCTTGAAATGCGAGCTACAGACTTATTTGCTGCTTCTCAAAATGCTCACTTTCTACCCAGCAAATTGCACAAAACCATTTCTTTCACTGCTTTCAAAAAGCACAGCAGTGTAAAATGAGTGAAAGCTCAAGTACGGATGTTTGCTTGGATGATTTGTGCATTGATGGACACTGCAGTGATTGCAGCCCTATTTGCTGCCATTGTTCACTGTCTCACTGGAAGTTTTGGAACACTACTACCTGTGCTTCTGCATTTTTAAACACAGAAGTGTGAAAAAGGTTCATGAACGAGCCATAGCACATTGTTTTGTTGTTCTTACTTTCTGGTGGTACGCGGTCTTTGTGAGGGCAGCCAGACAGACTTCTGTGGTGTGGGTACAGGCCTGTGACGTGGCCCGTGCCATCACACCCTGGGGTGGGGCACTTGCTCTCTTTTTTCTCACCTCTTGAAGGATCTGTAGAGTAAAGAGAGCATTTCCACATACTGTTACATTCCTAATTCCCCAAAGCTTGAAATCATTAGAGATAAGACAAGCTCCTGTTGGAATTGTTGTTCAGCTGTTTTATGAAATTGGCTTTTTATGTGATGTTTATTAACCCTCCAAACAGGAGGACATAAAGAGAACTGGCTAAATTGGTGGCAGACCCAGTGAATATACCATACACGCTTTTTGTTGCACTCCTAGGAATATAATCTTTACATTTGTTAGCTCTTACTGCCCAAAGAATTTCATATTTCATTAAATATGCAGGACTATAATGCACAATAACTCGACCGGCATGAAAGCAGCTAATAAGGCTTTTTTTTTCCTTAAGAATGCACCGTCTTCTACACTCTAAATAAGGCTCCAAGGGTGCTCTTAAAACTGACTGCATGACTTGGATTGTGAAATGTGGTTCCACAAAGACATGAACCAAATCATGTCTGTAATATGAACTAAAATGTGTTCGAAAACTATTGCACATGTTCATTACTGTGGACCAACATTTATGTGTGTTAGTCTGGGAAACCATTTGGAATATCCAAAAAAGATGAAAATTTGTGTTTTGACAAAAAAATTAATAAAATAAAAACTTTAGACGATCCTTGACTTGCAAGTGATGTCAAAGCAAAATAGAAACCCGGATGTCGGCCATGTTGGTGGATATACAAATGTGGGGTCAAGCGACATTCCATAGTCGCGCGTACGCAACTTTGTTTTTCCACTGCTTTAAGCGTTCTTTTAGCTATGCCATATCTTTGTGCTGTAGATGGTCGTGGTCACAACGGTACTCGTGGCTGTGGCACGTTCTGCTTTTTTAGAATTCCGTCTGTGATTCGGAAAGAGGGCGAGGAAACTCTGAGGCTTAGTACAGAGAGGAGACGAGGGGATCAGGACACTTCCTCCAATGACCGTTTCGTCCAAAGCCTTTTTCATACGTACTATCAATTATTTTATATTTCAGGTATTCCTGTGTTCGTGAATGAAAGCCCTGCGAGAGCGCTGCTCCGCGCCTAAAGATTTAACATGATCCAGCCGGCTTTAAAAATTAATAACTTGGCCAACGGAGCTCGCAGCGAAGCCAAATTTTACAGGTACTTCCCTCTAAGCCTCCCTCTTCAAAAGAGCATGGTCTCTGGTTGGTAGGACCGCGCTTCGGCCCGGGATTCGCGAACAAATCCCCCGCGAGAGCACTGCTCGGCACCTAAAGATTAATATGATCCATAGTATGGCACTCATTTACTTTACAAAAATATGTTTTGCTTCAGTCAAATTCCATTGAGAATTCCTCCTTTTTTCGAACAAACAAATACCTGAAATTTAAAATAACTGAAAGTGCGTATAAAAAAGGCTTTGGATGAAATGACCTGTATTCGTACTCGATGGTCAGTAGAAGCGTCTTATCTTCAGAAAAGTCTGACTTTTTAAATAATATGGGTCAAAACCACACATATCTATCTTCGCTCGATCGTTCAAATCGTGGTAATTCTGAGAAAATTCAGCATTGTTTACAGACACGCTTTCAATGGCTGCCATCCTAGTTGCTTTGTATATCCACCATCATGGTGGATGCTCATGACGTAGCACATTTTGATCACGTGGTTGCAAGTAATCTATAATGCTCTTTGACATCTCTACTTGAAGAACAACAAAGTTTGCACCTTCGACACCCCCCGGTGGTGTTAAGCTGCTGGTGATGTCCCGGTGGTGTGTTCCAAGATGGTGGCGCGTACACACGCAGCGGCTCCTCTCTGTCCCGACAGAACAGTGTTTTCGTGTTTTTTGTGTTTTAAAACAGTGTGTATTTTTTTGTCTTTGTCGCGTCCATCAGTCTTAAGGCGCACATACTCCCGTGAGTTTCTGCTCGACATCCGCAGAACTATATTCACCGATATAAATCCAGCGGACGTGGAAGTGCTATGCGACTACGGTTTGCTCCGGAGGCCTGCTCAATCACCGACCCCCACTCCTGCATCCAGCCCACAGTGGAAGCACCACAGGCGGAACATGCGGAAACAGAAGAGGGGCAAGCGTGGAGGTATCCGGGCTAGGCTAGCAGCTAGCCCTCACCGGCCGGCTATCCCTACCATCACTCTGGCCAACGTACGCTTGCTGGACAACAAGCTGGATTATATCCGCCTACTCCGCTCATCTTTTAAGTCTGTGAGTGAGTGTTGTGTCCTCGTGTTTGTGGAAATATGGCTTAACGACAGCGTCCCAGACTGTGCCATTCAGCTAGCCCGGCTAACATGCTACTGGTCAGACAGAGTGCTAGTCGAGGGGGGGGAAGACTTGCGGCGGTGAACTCTGTGTTTACATCAGTGATGCCTGGTGCTGCGATGCTGTTGTGGTCTGCAAACACTGCTCACCACTGGTGGAGTTTATAATTATTAAGTACCGGCCATTCTATCTGCCAAGGGAATTCACAGCCATATTGCTGGTAGCAATATACATCCCTCCCGGCTCCAATAACAACAGGAGTGAAGCACTGAATGAACTCTATCAGCACATCAGTGAGCAGCAGACAGCCCACCCAGATGCTTTCCTCATCCTGGCTGGGGATTTCAACCATGCAAACCCCAAGAGCATGTTTCCAAAACTCTATGGACATATCAACTTTCCCACACGTGGAAACAATACTCTGGACAATGTTTACAACATGCATAAAGACGCCTATAAAGCCCTATCCCTCCCCCACCTTGGGGCCTCAGATCACTCCACTGTTATGCTAATGTCAGCATACAGGCCGCTGGTTAAAGTCACCAAACCAGCTACAAAGCAGATACGTGTGTGGCCAGAGGGGTCCTCAGAGGCACTCCAGGACTGTTTTTCCACCACTGACTGGAGCATGTTCAGACAGGCGGCCACCTACAACAACATCACAGATCTACAGGAGTACACGGAGACCGTCACTGCCTACATGAGGAAGTGCATGGACGATGTTACGGTCACCAGAACCATCTCCATTCGGGCCAATCAGAAGCCATGGCTGACAGGGGAAGTCCACAGGCTCCTGTGGGCTCGGAACGCCACCTTCAGAGCTGGGGACGAGGTGGGCCTGAGGACAGCTAGGGCCAACCTGTCACGAGGCATCAGGGTGGCCAAGAGACAGTATTCCAGGTACATTGCTGACTATTTCAACAACAGCAGAGACACCAGGAACCTGTGGCAGGGGATTCAGACCATCACAGACTACAAGCCCTTGCCGCAGACCTGTGACAACTCCACGTCTCTGCTGAATCAGTTGAACGACTTTTTCCCTTGCTTTGAAGCTGACAACAGCACCACGGCACAGAAGACCCCACCACCTCCCGGTGACCAGGTGTTAACGCTGTCCCCTGACAGAGTGAGGAGAGCTCTCAGGATGACAAATGCATGAAAAGCCCCGGGTCCTGATAACATTCCTGGTCGTGTCCTGAGAGACTGTGCCGAGGAGCTCACAGATGTCTTTACAGACATCTTCAACATCTCGTTGAGCCAGGCTGTTGTCCCCATGTGCCTCAAAGCCACCACCATCATCCCAGTCCCGAAGAAGCCGTCTCCCTCCTGCTTCAATGACTACCGCCCTGTCGCACTCACTCTCATCCTCATGAAGTGCTTCGAGCGGCTAGTCATGCGGCATATCAAGTCTGTCCTCCCCCCCGCCCTGGACCCTTTCCAGTTTGCATAACAGTCCAACTGTTTGACCGATGACGCCATCTCCAGTGCCCTCCACTCAGCCCTCACCCACCTGGAGACAAAAGACTCGTATGTCAGAATGCTGTTCATAGACTTTAGCTCAGCATTCAACACAATCATTCCTCAGCAGCTCATTCATAAACTGGACCAGCTGGGACTCAACACCTCCCTGTGCAACTGGCTGCTGGACTTCCTGATGGGGAGACCACAGATTGTATGGGTCAGCAGCAGCTCCTCCAGCACCATCACATTGAACACGGGGGCCCCCCAAGGATGTGTGCTGAGCCCCCTCCTCTTCACTCTGCTGACCCACGACTGCACACCAACATCCAACTCTAATCTCTTCATTAAGTTTGCGGATGACACGACTGTGGTAGGTCTCATCAACAATGGCGATGAGACAATCTACAGGAGTGAGGTGAGCCGCTTGGCCATGTGGTGCAAGGACAACAATCTCCGCCTGAACGTGGAGAAGATGAAGGAGATTGTTGTGGACTTCAGGAGAGCGCACACCCAGTATGCTCCACTATCTATTGACGGTGCTGCAGTGGAGAGGGTGAGCAGCACCAAGTTTCTGGGTGTGCACATCTCTGAAGACCTGTCCTGGAGCAACAACACTGCATCACTAGCCAAAAATGCCCAACAGCATCTGTACTTCCTCCGCAAACTGAGGAGAGCAAGAGTCCTGGCCCCCATCATGCACACATTCTACAGAGGCACCATCGAGAACATCCTGACCAGCTGCATCACCATGTGGTACGGCACCTGCACCGTGTCCTGCTGCAAGACTCTGCAGCGCATCGTGAGAGCAGCTGAGAGGATCATTGGTGTCTCTCTCCCTTCTCTAATGGATATTTATAACTCCTGCCCCACCCGCAAAGCCATCAGGATTGCAAGTGACCCCACCCACCCATCTCACAGCCTCTTCAGTCTGCTGCCGTCGGGGAGGAGACTGCGGAGTCTCCGGGCCAAAACCAGCAGGCTCAAGAACAGTTTCTTTCACCAGGCGGTCAGGAGGCGCAACTCCCTCCCTGTTCTGCCCCTCCTCCCCCCTCTGCCCCCTGGCACAGATTCTGCCCGCACACCCCCCTGCCCCCCCTTCAGCATCTGACATGTCACCCTCACAGTTCCCCCCCAACACATACATACACACACACATACATACATACATACATACATACATACATACTCTCAACGTTCATTCGCACACTGAACTCAGGGTCTGCACATCTCACTTTACCTCGCTCATTTGCACTATTCCGCACTACCTCACCTTAACAACCATTAGTTTATTGTTTATACTGCTTATTTCATGTTTACCTGCTATACCTCAAGTGCCCTTGACTGTTTATTTGCATCAATTTACGTGTGTGTGTGTTTAGTCTATGTCTAGTTCTTATCTAGAGTGTTTATACTGTTTATATTGTTTGAGTGTTTAGTCTGTCTAGTTCTTATCTAGAGTGTTTTTACGGTTTATATTGTCTGTTTATGACTGTTTAGTCTATGTCTAGTTCTTATCCAGAGTGTTTATACTGTTTGTTTTTTCAATTATTCTATTTTTATTTACTGCTTTGCCTGTTTGCACCGTGGGTCAGAGAGGACTGAAATTTCATCTGTGCTGTACAGTATGTCAAGCATGTATAGCATATTTGACAATAAAGTTGACTTGACTTGACGCCGGGAATGGGTACTGCCTTAGCCACTGAAACTATATTATAATCCCTGGTTGGTGGCCGATGAGGGGGTGTCGAGCAGCAACTGGCTACATGTATTGCACTATATGGGGGCAGCACAGTGGTGTAGTGGTTAGCGCTGTCACCTCACAGCAAGAAGGTCCTGGGTTCGAGCCCCGTGGCCGGCGAGGGCCTTTCTGTGTGGAGTTTGCATGTTCTCCCCGTGTCCGCGTGGGTTTCCTCTGGGTGCTCCGGTTTCCCCCACAGTCCAAAGACATGCAGGTTAGGTTAACTGGTGACTCTAAATTGAGCGTAGGTGTGAATGTGAGTGTGAATGGTTGTCTGTGTCTATGTGTCAGCCCTGTGATGACCTGGCGACTTGTCCAGGGTGTACCCCGCCTTTCGCCCGTAGTCAGCTGGGATAGGCTCCAGCTTGCCTGCGACCCTGTAGGACAGGATAAAGCGGCTAGAGATAATGAGATGAGATGAGATTTACATCAGCTCCGACATGTGACGTCATGTTGTCTTGACGACCATGCAATATCGTAAACCATATTCAACACTCATTCTCCATTGGGTAGAGTGACGTAATACACGTAGGATAAGCGATATACTAACAATATTGCATGCTATCAAACCAAATGAATGAAACCCAATAGAATGGAATACATGTTTTTATTCCTTGGAAAAAGTGTCCTGTGTGTATAATAATTCCTGATGTTTCATTCCGATGACGTCACTCCCAGTGTTTTCCCGCTGATTAGATAGACGCGCATTGTCAAAATGGCAAACCGGTTCAAAATTAAAATTCTTTTGATTAACTTGTGTATTTTTTGTGGATGTGTCCATATAATATAAAGACCATAGCACGATGGTGCGAAGATATGAAGTTTATCTTCTTGTGTTGAAAATATTTTCATTTGTTTACTTCACACACTCTTGAATATGTTCACCACTCAAAGATAAACTTCTGATCTTCACACAACCGTGTAATAAAATCTCTATATATTTTCTTTTAAAATTGTGTACTGGTTTATATTGAATTTATCACAAAATTACTTAGTGTTAATGGTATTTCTGATATAAAGCTCTGTAGCATATATAGCAGTCTGTATCTGAAATTACGCAGTGGTGAAAGAGTTAAAGGTATCTTTAGCCTTGCCTGCTAAGTTCTCAAGCACTGAATGTCAAGCTTTAAAGGGCATATCCTGGACCAAATTTTTTTTTTAATATGAAAGTATGTCCCTTTACACACTCATCCAGAAGGGTAATTTTGCACAAGGCCATCTGTCTACAGCAGAAAAAAATAAAATAACAAAACGCGTCTGGAAAAATCCCAAGGGAGTCTGGAGCCAGATTTGTGACGTCACCTGCGGAAGCGCCAGCAGGCTGCGAGAGCTTTGCACGGTTTCAGTGCACAGCCTGTGTAGACCAAGTTTAGCAGCGAGTGATTTTGCATTGAAATATGGAATTGTCACCTGAGCGCAATCTTACTTCACCTTTGGATGAAGAATGTAATGTTGCTACACCCTCCTACGATACATCTGTTAACCATTTTAATAATTACGTGATAATGTTGAAGAAATTTGCAGAAAGCCACCAGGTCGTTTTCTCATAAACAAACCAACGCTGATGTAGGATTCAGAGGGAGGCGTCCCGCACGTGACGTCACGAAAATCAATGTTTGCCGGGAAATCCATTCAAATGCCGAGTTTTTTCAGAGGCGGACCAATTCACCTCAAATGGCTTGATTTCAACTGAATTGTTCTGGTATTGCGCAAGGGAAAAAAATTGCACAAAATGCAAATTGTGACAGATATTTGACCAAAGTTTAATATAAAATAGGAGAATTCATTGACCTTGTTCCTGAATTTACCCGTGATATGCACTTTAACGAAGTTGTTGGATAGCAACGTATGTGCTATCGCAAAACGCTACTGAGTCTCAACATGGCCATGATACTGAATGCGTGAATGAAATGGTATCCGGTTATTTAGCACAAAAGTCTTTTAGCACAAATCCAAAGTCTTTTTGCACAAGTTCTAAAGTCTCTTAGCACAACTCTATGTTCTTTAGCATGACTCTGGATTTGGTCATAATAATCGAAAAAAAAAACTTATTTTGATATAGGAAGGGGTTTATTATGATCGCTTAGGGACTGGAAGCCGGAATTTCTGCTGCTGTGCATGTTAAGGATCAGTTGTCAATCCCTGAAACATGGACTGAAAATCCGATTCTTTGGTGTCTTTGGATATTCGTAGTTAAGCCATAACAAACATTGAATTGTCGGCACCTTCATAGATAACTTCAGTCACTTCTGATCATATCACAAATTCAACTGACTGTCAGTAATTACGCATTTGCTGAATTAATTAACCGGGGGATTATGTCTCTTGCCCTGCTTGATAATGTGTTTTGCAGACTAAGAGCGGAATCTATTCCTAAAAACTTACTCAAATTAAATTAGCAAATTGTAAATAATAATAAATATGATATAATTTAAGCTTAGCACTTTAATAAAGACAAAACAAGCCTGGAAGTTGGCTGTAGCGGTGTACTGTGTCAGGGTTCGTGCTGTGGTTAAATAATTTGGAGGGAGGGTTGGTGACTAACATATGGGCTACATCAAACATGGCGGTTTCAAGATGGCAGTGTGGGGAAATACAATCGCTCGTTTTTGATCGGAATCTCGGCAACTTTCATAAAAGGATACATCAAACATCTTTAAACATGATCAGTAAATATTCATAATAAAGATTAAGTGGGGGGCGGCACGGTGGTGTAGTGGTTAGCGCTGTCGCCTCACAGCAAGAAGGTCTGGGTTCGAGCCCCGTGGCCGGCGAGGGCCTTTCTGTGCGGAGTTTGCATGTTCTCCCCGTGTCCGCGTGGGTTTCCTCCGGGTGCTCCGGTTTCCCCCACAGTCCAAAGACATGCAGGTTAGGTTAACTGGTGACTCTAAATTGAGCGTAGGTGTGAATGTGAGTGTGAATGGTTGTCTGTGTCTATGTGTCAGCCCTGTGATGACCTGGCGACTTGTCCAGGGTGTACCCCGCCTTTCGCACGTAGTCAGCTGGGATAGACTCCAGCTTGCCTGCGACCCTGTAGAAGGATAAAGCGGCTACAGATAATGAGATGAGATGAGAAGATTAAGTGTTCTTGGATCTTGAGCTAAAGAACTTAGAGATGCGCTAAGAGACTTTAGAACTTGTGGTAAAAGACTTTTGTGCTAAATAACTGTAAACCAAAGAAATAATCAGTGTATCTTTCAGGACTGATGTAAGGGTAAATAGAGATGATGATGATGATGATGATGACGCTTGTGCCTAAATGCTGCTTTTCATTTCTTGAACTCTTTCAATGATATTTTCTCCCTTTTTTACTTTTGAGCATTTAAAATGTAAAATGCTGTAGATACTGATTTCAAAAGCTCTAGACTCCAGAACTGTCTAGAGAAGTACAGTAGGTATAGTATACAACCCCGATTCCAAAAAAGTTGGGACAAAGGACAAATTGTAAATAAAAATGGAATGCAATAATTTACAAATCTCAAAAACTGATATTGTATTCACAATAGAACATAGACAACATATAAAATGTCGAAAGTAAGACATTTTGACAGCAACACATCTCAATTGATCAATTAGGTCAATTGGCAATAGGTCATTAACATGACTGGGTATAAAAAGAGCATCTTGGAGTGGCAGCGGCTCTCAGAAGTAAAGATGGGAAGAGGATCACCAATCCCCCTAATTCTGCACCGACAAATAGTGGAGCAATATCAGAAAGGAGTTCGACAGTGTAAAATTGCAAAGAGTTTGAACATATCACCATCTACAGTGCATAATATCATCAAAAGATTCAGAGAATCTGGAAGAATCTCTGTGTGTAAGGGTCACGGCCGGAAAACCATACTGGGTGCCCGTGACCTTCGGCCCTTAGACGGCACTGCATCACATACAGGCATGCTTCTGTATTGGAAATCACAAAATGGGCTCAGGAATATTTCCAGAGAACATTATCTGTGAACACAATTCACCGTGCCATCCGCCGTTGCCAGCTAAAACTCAATAGTTCAAAGAAGAAGCCGTATCTAAACATGATCCAGAAGCGCAGACGTCTTCTCTGGGCCAAGGCTCATTTAAAATGGACTGTGGCAAAGTGGAAAACTGTTCTGTGGTGGGACGAATCAAAATTTGAAGTTCTTTATGGAATTCAGGGACGCCGTGTCATTCAGACTAAAGAGGAGAAGGAACGACCCAAGTTGTCATCGGCGCTCAGTCCAGAAGCCTGCATCTCTGATGGTATGGGGTTGCATTAGTGCGTGTGGTATGGGCAGCTTACACATCTGGAAAGACACCATCAATGCTGAAAGGTATATCCAGGTTTAGAGCAACATACGCTCCCATCCAGACGACGTCTCTTTCAGGGAAGACCTTGCATTTTCCAACATGACAATGCCAAACCACATACTGCATCAATTACAGCATCATGGCTGCGTAGAAGAAGGGTCCGGGTACTGAACTGGCCAGCCTGCAGTTCAGATCTTTCACCCATAGAAAACATTTGGCGCATCATAAAACGGAAGATACGACAAAAAAGACCTAAGACAGTTGAGCAACTAGAATCCTACATTAGACAAGAATGGGTTAACATTCCTATCCCTAAACTTGAGCAACTTGTCTCCTCAGTCCCCAGACGTTTACAGACTGTTGTAAAGAGAAAAGGGGATGTCTCACAGTGGGAAACATGGCCTTGTCCCAACTTTTTTGAGATGCGTTGTTGTCATGAAATTTAAAATCACCTAATTTTTCTCTTTAAATGATACATTTTCTCAGTTTAAACATTTGATATGTCATCTATGTTCTATTCTGAATAAAATATGGAATTTTGAAACTTCCACATCATTGCATTCCGTTTTTATTTACAATTTGTACTTTGTCCCAACTTTTTTGGAATCGGGGTTGTACCTACAAATATCATTTATCATATCTATCATTAGATATATGTGAAACCTGTTCAGGTTCCTTCAACTGGTAAGCCTTTTTAAATTAATAATACCACATTCATTAATATTTATCAAAAAAAACTGCTGGTGCTGATAAATAAGACAGCATTAAAACTTATGCAAAGGAATACTTTGTAAATCTCTCAATTTAAATCCGATGAGAGTCAAAGGTTTTTCCTGTCGCCAATATCCATGGTGATTATAACTTATAAATCTAGTTTTGCCAAAAAAGATCTGAGCTCTTAGTGTCCTGATTTTAATGGGGGGGGGGGGGGGGGGGGGGTATTAACACAGCTTTGAAATATAGAAGAAATAAAATCTTCTGTTGTTTTGTGCTTTGCATCAGAGGCACTCTGATCCTTTTTCATTTAAAAGTTTTTGTTAATTGCTTTTTCATGATTAATTATGATTACCCTCATGAGTGCGCGCTCATTTTGATACTAACAACTGTTTTGATGATCAACTAATCTGCTGATCGCTGTTTTAATTAATTGTTGAAAAAACACACAAAAGTTTTTCTTCATCAAGATTCATTACTGTATTATTATTATTATTATTATTATTATTATTATTATTATTATTATTATTATTATTATCTTATACAAAGCTCTCTTGTTAGCTAGCCTTTCTAAAATTCGACTAATGTAAGGTTTTTGTTTCTCAACAAATCTTGCTGTTGAATGATAAATTTCACTTTGCATCACTCAGGACCGTCCTCGTGCACGCAGATCTGTTACAAGGACAAAATTCAAAATGTTAGCTTAAAAAAATGTAAATGGAAAGAAATTTTAAGTCTTTCTTTACAAATCATTCTCGCCATTTATCTCACAAGGGCGATGCAAATGCAAAAAGGTGTCATTCCTCCAGTATCTGTCAGACGGTAGAAGTGTTCTCATGTACTGTAAAGGCACGGCACTGTATGAAAAATAAAAGTAAATATAATAAATAAATTTGTGTTGATGGCTGTTATGATGAAGGGACTACATTAGAGTTATGCACAGTCGTGGTCAGAAGTTTACATACAGTGACATGAATGTCATCTTGGATATGGATGTCATGGCAATATTTGGGCTTTCAGTCATTTCTTTGAACTGTTCTTTTTCTGTGGCAGAATGATTGTACAGCGTACAGCTTTAATTAAAAAAACATGAGAATTTGGTGCACAAGTTTTAATTTTCTTTGGGTTTTCTGAAATCAACACAGGGTCAAAATTATACATACAGGGTTAAAATTTTACATACACTCACTTATATTATTAATTCAGAGGTGCTA
Organism: Neoarius graeffei; assembly: GCF_027579695.1. Taxonomy (NCBI): domain Eukaryota; kingdom Metazoa; phylum Chordata; class Actinopteri; order Siluriformes; family Ariidae; genus Neoarius; species Neoarius graeffei. The sequence goes on along the minus strand of NC_083571.1, from coordinate 115,930,804 downwards.
AAACTTCCAAAATGTCTTTTATGTTGCCAAAGCCGAGGTCTCTTAACTTCCTGTTAGTGATCATGATTGATTACAGCTGGTAGCTTCTCTGTGGCTTCATAAAAAGGGTTTGTTTACAGCACTCATTGGATTGACCAACACAGTAAAATGGGAAAATCCAAGGAGCTCAGTGCAGATCTGAGAAAGAGGATCACAGATATACAACCCCGATTCCAAAAAAAGTTGGGACAAAGTACAAATTGTAAATAAAAACGAAATGCAATAATTTACAAATCTCAAAAACTGATATTGTATTCACAATAGAACATAAACAACATTTCAAATGTCGAAAGTGAGACATTTTGAAATTTCATGCCAAATATTGGCTCATTTGAAATTTCATGACAGCAACACATCTCAAAAAAGTTGGGACGGGGCAATAAGAGGTTGGAAAAGTTAAAGGTACAAAAAAGGAACAGCTGGAGGACCAAACTGCAACTCATTAGGTCAATTGGCAATAGGTCATTAACATGACTGGGTATAAAAAGAGCATCTTGGAGTGGCAACGGCTCTCAGAAGTAAAGATGGGAAGAGGATCACCAATCCCCCTAATTCTGCGCCGACAAATAGTGGAGCAATATCAGAAAGGAGTTCGACAGTGTAAAATTGCAAAGAGTTTGAACATATCATCATCTACAGTGCATAATATCATCAAAAGATTCAGAGAATCTGGAAGAATCTCTGTGCGTAAAGGTCACGGCCGGAAAACCATACTGGGTGCCCGTGATCTTCGGGCCCTTAGACGGCACTGCATCACATACAGGCATGCTTCTGTATTGGAAATCACAAAATGGGCTCAGGAATATTTCCAGAGAACATTATCTGTGAACACAATTCACCGTGCCATCCGCCGTTGCCAGCTAAAACTCTATAGTTCAAAGAAGAAGCCGTATCTAAACACGATCCAGAAGCGCAGACGTCTTCTCTGGGCCAAGGCTCATTTAAAATGGACTGTGGCAAAGTGGAAAACTGTTCTGTGGTCAGATGAATCAAAATTTGAAGTTCTTTATGGAAATCAGGGACGCCGTGTCATTTGGACTAAAGAGGAGAAGGACGACCCAAGTTGTTATCAGCGCTCAGTTCAGAAGCCTGCATCTCTGATGGTATGGGGTTGCATTAGTGCGTGTGGCATGGGCAGCTTACACATCTGGAAAGACACCATCAATGCTGAAAGGTATATCCAGGCTCTAGAGCAACATATGCTCCCATCCAGATGACGTCTCTTTCAGGGAAGACCTTGCATTTTCCAACATGACAATGCCAAACCACATACTGCATCAATTACAGCATCATGGCTGCGTAGAAGAAGGGTCCGGGTACTGAACTGGCCAGCCTGCAGTCCAGATCTTTCACCCATAGAAAACATTTGGTGCATCATAAAACGGAAGATACGACAAAAAAGACCTAAGACAGTTGAGCAACTAGAATCCTACATTAGACAAGAATGGGTTAACATTCCTATCCCTAAACTTGAGCAACTTGTCTCCTCAGCCCCCAGACGTTTACAGACTGTTGTAAAGAGAAAAGGGGATGTCTCACAGTGGGAAACATGGCCTTGTCCCAACTTTTTTGAGATGTGTTGTTGTCATGAAATTTAAAATCACCTAATTTTTCTCTTTAAATGATACATTTTCTCAGTTTAAACATTTGATATGTCATCTATGTTCTATTCTGAATAAAATGTGGAATTTTGAAACTTCCACATCATTGCATTCCGTTTTTATTTACAATTTGTACTTTGTCCCAACTTTTTTGCAATCGGGGTTGTACACAACTCCGGAATGTCTCTTGGAGCCATTTCTAAACAACTGCAAATTCCATGATCAGTTCAAACAAATGTATCCAAGTTATTGTGAGGTGTAGTCACTTTGCCAAGCCACTTTGCTTCAAAACTGTCACCCTCAGCTGAAAGAAAATTGGTTTGGATGGTCAGGAACAACCTGGGAACCACCATGGCACAGCACTGCCATAGACTGGAAGCTGATGGGTCACTGTCTACAGTTCAGATCACCATGGACTAAGAGGCTGCTATCCAAGAAATAACCCCCTGCTCCAAAATTGACACCTTCAAGTTTAACTAAAGTTTGAAGCTGACCACATGGACAAAGAAAAAGCCTTCTGGAGGAAAGCTGTATGGTCAGATGAGACAAAAATTGAGTTGTTTGGCCACAATGACCACCATGTACAGAGGGACACTGTACCAGCTGGTGGTGGTGGTGGTGGTAGGATCATCATGCTCTGGGGCTGTTTTGCTGCCAGTGGAACTGGTTCATTGCACAAAGTGGATGGAATGATGAAGAAGGAGGACGACCTCAGAATTCTTCAGCATAAACCATCAGAAACTTGAACACGACTTGGGACTTACAACAGGACAATGAACCCAAACACGCATCAGAGCTGGTTGTGGAGGATAAAGCAGGCGAACATGAAGCTTTAAACAAGTCCTGACTTCAACCCTGTTGAAAATATATGGACTGTGCTTATAAGTCGAGTCCATGCCAAGAAAAAAAAAAATTAATTGAACTCTACCAATTCTACCATGAAGAGTGGTGAAATATCCAACCAGAATTCTGCCAGAAGCTTGTTCATGGTGAAGAAAAATTTTTGGTCAAGGTGAATCTTGCGAAGACAGATTTTACCCAAATATTAGGTGTGCTGTATATAAATTTTTGACCCTGTGCATGTGTAATTTTGACCGCGTTGATTTCAGAAAACCCAAAGAAAATTAAAATGTGCGCACCAAATTCTAGTGTTTTTTAATTAAAACTGTACGCTGTACAATCATTCTGCCACAGAAGAAGAACAGTTTAAAGAAATTACTGAAAGCCCAAATATTGCCATGACATTCATATCCAAGATGACATTCATGTCACTGTATGTAAACTTCTGACCACAACTGTATACATATGCATCTTAAAACCTTTAGGCAGAAAGGTTTGTGGGATTTTTTTCCCCACATTTACAGTTGTATCCTGAACGAGATTTACTTCATGCATGAGCAAGATTTTTCTGAATAATTAACTCCTTAAGCTCCTATATCAACTCTAACACTTATTATCCGGTAACTACATGGAAAAACAGTGGAAAATAATTAAGCTGATATAAGGTTTTCTAAGCGTGAAACCATCTATGCTTCACTGGATATTAATAGCGTTTGTTTTTTGTTTTGTTACAATGCGGCCTGGAAATGTGGCTTCCTGACTATCCAGACTGTGAGAGCGCAAAAATATCTTTATTTAGAACATTACTGGTAAACATCAGTATGGTGCATTGGTGCATCCTGCATCTTACCAAGAACTGGCCTTGGATTAAAGTTTACAAAACAGGCAGCCTTCCTGAAGTACTGTAATCAAGGTACTGGAACGAAACCATAGGTGCTAAAGAAGGCGACTGGACTTGTTTGAAATTCTTGAAGACGTTTCACCTCTCATCCGAAAGACTTCTTCAGTTCTGCCTGATTAGGGCGGAGTTCTAAGTATTTATCCTCTAGTGGACCAAAAGCAACCCTAAGGAGAGTCGTTGAGGTCACACGGGTCGCTGACACTCTCAGTGGACCAAAAGCAACCCTAAGGAGAGTCGTTGAGGTCACACGGGTTGTTGACACTCTCAGGCTACATCCACACGACAACGGCAACGAGATGTTATTTAAAAATATATTGCGTCCAAATGGGCAACGATCAGTAAAATATCAGGTCCATATGGCAACGCAACGCTTGCTGAAAACGATGCAATACACATGCCACACCTCTAGGGGCGCTGTAAGACGGTCCCTTTGGAGACACCAGAACAATAGAAGAAGTAAGGACGCATGCGCATAAACTATTATGCGCGAGACTTCATATTAGCCACAAAGTCAGGAAAATCTGTTTGTAAAATTACATTATAATGACCAAATACAATGAAAAGTATTTTTCCAGTCTCACCTGTGAAAGGTAATCCCATGTGATCTCGTTTGGATGGTAAACCTGTTGGTACAGTTAAACGCAGCACATGAATGAGGCATCTTTATTCTCCGCTTTGACCCATCCAATATGGCGGTGAGGATGACGTATGATTCTACGCGGAAGGCGGCGTCTTTAATGGTCTGGAATAAATTGAATGCTACACGTTGATGGATTAATTTGTTGTTCTACGCCCTTTTTGAGGAATGTATTGTAGGACTTAAACCAACATCTGAAGAGGTGAGATCGCTCCTTTTTTTCCCTATTTTTGCTGGCGGGATTGACTCTGCCCTAAGGGCTATTCTCTCTCTCTCTCTCTCTCTCTCTCTCTCTCTCTCTCTCTCTCACTTTGCACCATTACACAATAAATATTCACAGTGAAAATATTTTGTAAGCGCGTTTCATGAACCAAGTTATAGGATTTGTTGACAACCCGCATCGAGTTCGTTACACTTCTGCCCGGCATGAAGCACATGTGGTTGTGACGTCATCGTAAACAAATCCGTTCTACTCGTCCAGACGACTTCGCAACAGCAATGTTGCCAGATCTTTCCACTCTGGAACCCGTTCTCAAAAGATTGCGTTTTGGGGCATCCAAAACGCCGGTGCCGTGTGGACGCCAGGCCGAAACGATAAACAATTGTATCGGATTCACCTGAATCCGTTGCCGTGTGGACAGGGCCTCAGACCACCTTCGTCTGTTCAGTGATGGTTGTTCCAGGTTGACGAAGATGGCTTTAGGACCTATGGTCTACTATGATCTGGATGCCTGAGAACCTTCATAGACAAGATACTGAAAGTGTTTTCATGTGAGTGTTGAATTCCATATTTGCACTGTTTTTTTTTTCAAAATTAATGAAATTTAGTAATAACTTTAGTAATAACCAATTCCTTTTTAACTTGTCTAAAAGACTCAGTGAAACTGGTAACACTTTCATCTAAAACTTGCTAATGAGCGATTAATGCATAGTTGTTGTACTAATGATTAATTCATTAACGATTAATTAATGTTAGCATTGCATGAAGTTAAAATACATTTATATAACCTATATACAGTTAGGTATCTGGTTAAAATATTACAATAAATGTTTCATCCATGTAACACATATAACAGTGCAACTGGATTTGTGCTGAATAAATATGCTTCCGAAACCGACGTCCTTAGCACTGGCTGGCTCCCCTTTAAAGAACTCATCTTGAGAAGTTCTCACAAAGCTGTTCACAACCCCTCATGGCCATTGCGTCTACCACTGGAATGGCGTGTCCACAACTGCTACCTGAGTTCAACAAAGGCTGTCTCCCTCCTACCGTAAGATCCAATCTTTTACCTAAATCATTTATGAAAGACAGAAGATCGATCTTTAAGTCAAGAGCAACTGAAAGACTTCAAACCTCAGCTCTGCAATTTAAACTTAAATTGCTTAAATTGCTTAAAATACTTAAAAATTTGTCAATTTTTAGTATGCAATTAGCAAAATTAAAACATTATATTATGTTATATATTATATTTATTAGTTGTATATGTGTTTTAAATTAACAGATGAAGAGCTGTGCTCCTATAGAAATGCTGTTAAATAGTCATTTATTATTATTATTATTATTATTATTATTATTATTATTATTATCCATCTTCTGTTTTGTTATTTTTACCTCAGGGGCCGGGTCCAACCCGTGGACCTGAGGTCCCTCGAGGGGCTGGAGTTAAATGGAAAGCACTCTCCTCAGGATATGAGCTGATCCTAGTAAGACAATCTTCTGGATTTCTTGAATGTCATTTCTTCCAGGAATTTTGGTGATGTATTTATCCATACCCTTTTTCACAAGCCCTAGGGCTCCTGTTACAACTGGCAAAGTCTCAGTTGCCAACCCCCACATCCAATTTATCTCTTCTCTTCCTCTTCTTCTTCTTATTACCTCACCCGGGATGGAGTCCACCAGGGGGCGAGGTATTGTTTTCGGTGGTCTTTCCTTGTTTCTTTTTCTTTCTTTTTTTGTTAGCAACATTACGGGAAAACGGCTGGACTAATCTTCATGAAACTTTCAGGATAGATTGATATTGGTCTCAAATAGAACCTCCAACATTTTGAGGGTCATCCGGTCAAGGTCACCAAAAAGGTCAAAATCGGTTTTGGTGCAAATGGTGTCCCAATGTCCCGAATGTGTCCCAAATCACTCCCGACTCACTACATAGTGGAGTATATAGTCAGGTCGCCATTTTGTAGTGCTGTCCAAATGTATAGTGAGCATTATTACACCCTATATAGTGCACTCAAAGTATCTCACATGCATCACGAAAAGTAGTGCCGCAGCAAAGAAGAAGTTTTATCATTTAATCAATGAGCTCACTATATAGTCCTCTATATAGTAATTCCCTATATAGTGAGTAGGGCGTAGTGAACAAGTGAGCGATTTAGGACACAGTGTTTGTAACCAATCAGCACTTATCCTAATCAAGTTCAATTACCCATTCTATTTCTTGATAAACTTTGGAACCAATCAGAACTAGAAACGAAATAAGAGAAACTCATTATAACTTCGTTGTATCGGAAGATAATCAAAAGATAAAAAGATAAACGAAATTCACGTCATGGTTCACCAAGGCTACTGATTCGATTTCAAGTAAGTGGTGTTTATTTTAAGAAAATATACCTTTTGATTATCACAGCTTTTGTTTGGTCCTTCTGAAAAGTCAAATAAGTTTTGTAAGTTTTTTTTTTAGCTATTTGGCAGATATTTAGGCCCTGTCCACACGGCAACGGATTCAGGTGACTCCGATACAATTGCTTATCGTTTTGGCCTGGCATCCACACGGCACCGGCGTTTTGGGTGCCCAAAACGCAATCTTTTTGAGAACGGGTTCCAGAGTGGAAAGATCTGGCAACGTTGCCGTTGCGAAGTCGTCTGGATGAGTAGAACGGATTTGTTTACGATGACATCACAACCACATGACTGTGAGTGCTTCACGCCGGGTAGAAGTGTAACGAACTCGATGCGAGTTGTCAACAAATCCTATAACTTGGTTCATGAAACGCGCTTACAAAATATTTTCACTGTGAATATTTATTGTGTAATGGTGCAAAGTGAGAGAGAGAGAGAGAGAGAGAGAGAGAGAGAGACTCTGCCCTTAGGGCAGAGTCAATCCCGCCAGCAAAAATAGGGAAAAAAAGGAGCGATCTCACCTCTTCAGATGATGGTTTAAGTCCTACAATACATTCCTCAAAAAGGGCGTAGAAGAGCAAATTAATCCATCAACGTGTAGCATTCAATTTATTCCGGACCATTAAAGATGCCGCCTTCCGCGTAGAATCATACGTCATCCTCGCCGCCATATTGGATAGGTCAAAGCGGAGAATAAAGATTCATGTGCTGCGTTTAACTGTACCAACAGGTTTACCGTCCAAACGAGATCACATGGGATTACCTTTCACAGGTGAGAAACAACAAATTAATCCATCAACGTGTAGCATTCAATTTATTCCGGACCATTAAAGACGCCGCCTTCCGCGTAGGATCATACGTCATCCTCGCCGCCATATTGGATAGGTCAAAGCGGAGAATAAAGATTAGCTGCGTTTAACTGTACCAACAGGTTTGCTGTCCAAACGAGATCACATGGGATTACCTTTCACAGGTGAGACTGGAAAAATACTTTTCATTGTATTTGGTCATTATAATGTAATTTTACGAACAGATTTTCCTGACTTTGTGGCTAATATGAAGTCTCGCGCATAATAGTTTATGCGCATGCGTCCTTACTTCTTCTATTGTTCTGGTGTCTCCGAAGGGACCGTCTTACAGCGCCCCCAGAGGTGTGGCATGTGTATTGCATCGTTTTCAGCAAGCGTTGCGTTGCCATATGGACCTGATATTTTACTGATCGTTGCCCATTTGGACGCGATATATTTTTAAATAACATCTCATTGCTGTTGTCGTGTGGATGTAGCCTTAGAGTCTTTACACTACACTTATGAAACAAAATGTTCTCATTAGTATTAGTGACCTTGAAAGACCAGAGATCACACTTGAGATTGAATCAGTTTTTATAACCCTAAAATAAGTGCGAATGAGCGAGGTTTGTTTTGCCTGGCAACACTTCTTGTTGTTATTATTATTATTATTATTATTATTATTATTATTATTATTATTGTTATTATTAATAATATTATTATTAGCAATAAAAGCTTTGTAAATGAAGTTTACACATATAATTTTAGTTTTATTTATTAAGAAGTGAATTATTCAACTAGCAGACCTCAAACTGAGTCTTAGTTCAGGTGAGCAGAGAAAAGACTCGAGAAACCCTGACAAACTTAAGTATTTATTTTAAATTTCCTTCATTATTATATTTACTGATGCATTCTAATCTATTCACAAAGATTTCAAGATATACAACCGATCTTTAATTAGCAAACTACAGTAGTGCTTGAAAGTTTGTGAACCCTTTAGAATTTTCTATATTTCTGCATAAATATGACCTAAAACATCATCAGATTTTCACACAAGTCCTAAAAGTAGATAAAGAGAACCCAGTTAAACAAATGAGACAAAAATATTATACTTGGTCATTTATTTATTGAGGAAAATGATCCAATATTACATATCTGTGAGTGGCAAAAGTATGTGAACCTTTGCTTTCAGTATCTGGTGTGACCCCCTTGTGCAGCAATAACTGCAACTAAACGTTTACGGTAACTGTTGATCAGTCCTGCACACCGGCTTGGAGGAATTTTAGCCCGTTCCTCCGTACAGAACAGCTTCAACTTCGGGATACTGGTGGGTTTCCTCACATGAACTGCTCGCTTCAGGTCCTTCCACAACATTTCCATTGGATTAAGGTCAGGACTTTGACTTGGCCATTCCAAAACATTAACTTTATTCTTCTTTAACCATTCTTTGGTAGAACGACTTGTGTCTTTAGGGTCGTTGTCTTGCTGCATGACCCACCTTCTCTTGAGATTCAGTTCATGGACAGATGTCCTGATATTTTCCTTTAGATTTCACTGGTATAATTTAGAATTCATTGTTCCATCAATGTTGGCAAGCCGTCTTGGCCCAGATGCAACAAAACAGGTCCAAACCATGATACTACCACCACCATGTTTCACAGATGGGATAAGGTTCTTATGCTGGAATGCAGTGTTTTCCTTTCTCCAAACATAACGCTTCTCATTTAAACCAAAAAGTTCTATTTTGGTCTCATCCATCCACAAAACATTTTTCCAATAGTCTTCTGGCTTGTCCATGTGATCTTTAGCAAACTGCAGATGAGCAGCAATGTTCTTTTTGGAGAGCAGTGGCTTTCTCCTTGCAACCCTGCCATGCACACCATTGTTGTTCAGTGTTCTCCTGATGGTGGACTCACAAATATTAACATTAGCCAATGTGAGAGAGGCCTTCAGTTGCTTAGGTGGGGTTTACATTAGACCGCATCAGCGGATCATCAGATTAACATTTTTAAAACGATTAGTGTGCACACAGCAACACCAATACACAATTCGCGTGCACACAGCAACACCAATACACGGATACGCTCGGCTCCGCAGGCATCCTGCGCTCCAAATCACTCCGCCCTGAACAGCGAGTGCCCTCTGGAGGGTGCGCACTCCGGCCCTGCGCAGCTCACAGAGCGCGCGAGTGAAGCGCACGAGCTGTGATTTGGGACTGAGCCGCTGTGTGTGTGATCCCAGTGCATATCACTTACCACTTGCAAGTGGAAGGATGGCAAGCCTAAAGGCAATCATAACTACACAATGGGCAGTATTTGCATCAGTATTTGCAGTATTTTCATACTTTTATACTCTTTAATGAAAGGTGATACAAGGCGGAAGTCCGCGCCGTTTTTCAGCAGTCGCGTCACATGACCAACGCCAGCGAATCAGGAAGGTGGATGTCACAATGACGTTGTCCAATGACGACGCCAGCTAGAGCTCAGCACAGCGTATCCGCGTATTCTCAATGTTTACACAGCACCTGACCACACACGATCTGGATTGAATGTGTGGACCCTGGCGGATTCCCGTTTCCTGGTGTTTCCAGGCGGTTTAATGTAAATGGACAGTGCATCCGCGAAGAAAATGAGACAGATACGGTCTAATGTAAACTTGGCCTTAGAAGTTACCCTGGGGTCCTTTGTGACCTCTTGGAGTGATCTTTGTTGGTCAACCACTCCTGGGGAGGGTAACAATGGTCTTGAATTTCCTCCATTTGTACACAATCTGTCTGACTGTGGATTGGTGGAGTCCAAACTCTTTAGAGATGGTTTTGTAACCTTTTCCAGCCTGATGAGCATCAACAACGCTTTTTCTGAGGTCCTCAGAAATCTCCTTTGTTCGTGTCATGATACACTTCCACAAACATGTGTTGTGAAGATCAGACTTTGATAGATCCCTGTTCTTTAAATAAAACAGGGTGCCCACTCACACCTCATGTTTCATTTCATTTTTATGCAGATGACACTCAGTTATACATACCATTAACATCAAAGGATTCCACCCAGTGTTTGTTGGACTGCCTGGATGCTATTAAGTGTTGGATGACCAAGAACTTTCTCCAACTCAACGATTCTAAGACTGAGGTTATCATTTTTGGTTCCCCCAAATCAATCCCCTCTGTGACTTCTAGTTTATCTACCCTCTCACCTTTTGTGAAACCATACGCCAAAAGCCTCGGGGTCGTCTTCGACTCCGAACTTTGTTTTAAGAGACAGATAAACTCAGTCATTAAAAACAGCTATCACCAACTCAGAGTCATTACTCGCCTTAAGCCCTCCTTATCATTCCAGGACTTAGAAACCATTATACATGCCTTTGTAACATCTCGCCTCGACTACTGTAACGCCCTATATTTTGGCCTCCCCCAGTCCCAGATAGCACGCTTACAGCTAGTGCAGAATGCTGCTGCTAGACTTTTAACTGGTACTAGGAAGCATGATCACATCACCCCTGTCCTCTCCTCTCTGCACTGGCTCCCCATATGTTTTAGAATCCAATTCAAAATACTTCTTTTAGTTTTTAAGTTTTTACATGGTCAGGCCCCTTCCTACATTTCAGACATGCTGCGACACCACTCTGCACCCAGGTCTCTCAGATCCACTAACCAAGGCCTCCTCCATGTTCCCCGGTCCCGTCTTATACATAAAGGTGACCGAGCCTTTGCAGTGGCAGCCCCACGTCTTTGGAATGGTCTGCCTCCAGACATCAGACTCGCTCCCACTATCACTACTTTTAAATTTAGACTGAAAACACACTTTTACACCTTAGCCTTTGCTTCTTAGTTCTTAGCTTTCTTCTCTCCCTTAAGCCACTGCCCTTTAACACCTTTTATGTATCTAAATTGCTTTTTAACACTTTTTATGTAGCTTAATTATTTTATGCTTAATTTTCTTTTACTATGTGTTGGTCAATGCTGGGGTGGCACGGTGGTGTAGTGGTTAGTGCTGTCGCCTCACAGCAAGAAGGTCCGGGTTCGATCCCCGTGGCCGGCGAGGGCCTTTCTGTGCGGAGTTTGCATGTTCTCCCCATGTCCGTGTGGGTTTCCCCCACAGTCCAAAGATATGCAGGTTAGGTTAACTGGCGACTCTAAATTGACCGTAGGTGTGAATGTGAATGGTGTCTGTGTCTATGTGTCAGCCCTGTGATGACCTGGCGACTTCTCCAGGGTGTACCCCGCCTTTCACCCGTAGTCAGCTGGGATAGGCTCCAGCTTGCCTGCGACCCTGTAGAACAGGATAAAGCAGCTAGAGATAATGAGATGAGATGAATGGTCAATGCTGTCAGTGTTTTGCCACTGTACACTGTGCTCAGTTGTCTTTGTCTATTGGAATGCTGCTAAAATGTTTTCTTACCATATGTTACTAATATGGCAGCATGGTGGTGTAGTGGTTAGCGCTGTCGCCTCACAGCAAGAAGGTCCGGGTTCGAGCCCCGTGGCCGGCGAGGGCCTTTCTGTGCGGAGTTTGCATGTTCTCCCCGTGTCCGCGTGGGTTTCCTCCGAGTGCTCCGGTTTCCCCCACAGTCCAAAGACATGCAGGTTAGGTTAACTGGTGACTCTAAATTGACCGTAGGTGTGAATGTGAGTGTGAATGGTGTCTGTGTCTATGTGTCAGCCCTGTGATGACCTGGCGACTTGTCCAGGGTGTACCCCGCCTTTCGCCCATAGTCAGCTGGGATGGGCTCCAGCTTGCCTGCGACCCTGTAGAACAGGATAAAGCGGCTAGAGATAATGAGATGAGATGAATGGTCAATGCTGTCAGTGTTTTGCCACTGTACACTGTGCTCAGTTGTCTTTGTCTATTGGAATGCTGCTAAAATGTTTTCTTACCATATGTTACTAATATGGCAGCATGGTGGTGTAGTGGTTAGCGCTGTCGCCTCACAGCAAGAAGGTCCGGGTTCGAGCCCCGTGGCCGGCGAGGGCCTTTCTGTGCGGAGTTTGCATGTTCTCCCCGTGTCCGCGTGGGTTTCCTCCGAGTGCTCCGGTTTCCCCCACAGTCCAAAGACATGCAGGTTAGGTTAACTGGTGACTCTAAATTGAGCGTAGGTGTGAATGTGAGTGTGAATGGTTGTCTGTGTCTATGTGTCAGCCCTGTGATGACCTGGCGACTTGTCCAGGGTGTACCCCGCCTTTCGCCCGTAGTCAGCTGGGATAGGCTCCAGCTTGCCTGCGACCCTGTAGAACAGGATAAAGCGGCTAGAGATAATGATGTTACTAATATGCTTTATTGCTTTTATTTTCTTTTATTGTTTTAGCCAGACACTGTACAGCACTTTGGTCAGTTTGCACTGTTTTTAAATGTGCTTTATAAATAAAATTTACTTACTTACTTACTTACTGATTGTCATCCCATTGATTGAAAACACCTGACTCTAATTTCACCTTCAAATTAACTGCTAATCCTAGAGGTTCACATACTTTTGCCACTCACAGATATGTAATATTGGATCATTATCCTCAATACATAAATGATCAAGTATAATATTTTTGTCTCATTTGTTTAACTGGGTTCTCTTTATCTACTTTTAGGACTTGTGTGAAAATCTGATTATGTTTTCGGTCCTATTTATGCAGAAATATAGAAAATTCTAAAGGGTTCACAAACTTTCAAGCACCACTGTAGTTTGCTAATTAAAGATCGGTTGTATATCTTGAAATCTTTGTGAATAGATTAGAATGCATCAGTAAATATGTAAATATATCATCAGTAAAATAGTAAATATAATGCTTGTAAACTTGCTTATAACTTTAATTAAATGGTTACCAAAGACTCTAATCATATTGAAAATATTACTGAAATGAGTCTGATGTTATGTTTCGTCTCTAGAGTAATAACTTGCTGCTGTAGGTCTGAGTACCTGGTGTAGGTGTGAAGAGTGGTCAAGCCTTTCTGTTTATCAGCAGCAGCAGCTGAGAGATGAAGAATGTCTTCCTGGATAATCCCAGTTTCATAATGTTTCATTAGCTGCTCTGGTCATGCACGTGCAATAATGAAACAAAGTTGATTACTTCCTATGAACAGCTGCACTAAGACTGAAATATTTAGTGTTTCGAGATTGCTGTAAGCTTCACAGACTGAGAAATGGAGGTAAAGTCATGACATATATTACAGTGGGCATTATCCGGAGGTGAGCAGAAGATGAGAACACCATAACGACCCTTTGCAAAATGTTATGCTTATACTGTCTGGCAGATTCCTACAGATAATAATAAGAGCACATAGCATAGCGGTGTCTCTCCCAGAGGAGGTGGGTGTGAATCAAAGTAGTTTTGGAGAAATAGGCCATGGACAGAATTGCTGTCCTAACGGGCCGTGCAGATTGCCATTACTCATGCCTGACAAGGCAAGCCTCTGATGTTACTGTGCAGGCCTATTTTAACAACGTAAGCTGCTGCTGCTACTGCTGTCACTGCCACTGCAATCTGAGCGTCACAGATCGACCAGAATAATGTGTCGGTCTCATTAAAGGAGTCCTGCAGGTAGAACATACACCACTGGGGTAATGTAGCTAAGACTTAATGCAAAGACAGTTCCTGAAAGACCTTTGAGGTAGAAAAATACGCTGCTCTATAGCCCCATTAGAGCCTGACTGAGGGATATTTACTTGCTAAAATGCCTAAACTGAAAGAAAGGCTTGTCATTAGTTCTCAGAGACTAACCAGTAGCCAATCAAAGCAAGTAGGACTTTTCCTCATGTCACAAAAAGTGCCATTATGGCTACTATGTCAGAATTTCACTCTCAGTTTGTAAAAGTGGAAATAGCTGGTCAAAATTATACTTGAGTGAAACTTTTAAAGTGTCCATGCTCAAGTGTACTCAAAGCCAATCATTTTAACTGAACTTCAGCTTGAGCTCACACTTCCACAGAAGGCTGTAAATTCACCACAAACCTGGGACATTTTATAAGCTAGACGGCCTTTCGATTTCATAAAAAAATAATATCAGGCCATTCTGTGGCTGGGAAGTTATTTCATTTGAGGGGATTAAAGCAAATAATGTGCATGAAATCACTCGCTTCATGCAGTCGAGCAGACAGAGGAAGTCCGTGTGTGTGCGCATGCGCAGGTTTACCTTCTTCTTCTTCTTTTGGGTTTTACAGCAGCTGGCATCCACAGTGTTGCATTACTGCCATCTACAGGTTTACCTTTGAGCGTGCACTGACAGTTCCATCATTCTGTCGCTAAACGAACAGCTGATCACACCGAGGTGCTCGCTGAGCGCCCATATTTATTAGTTTGGTCCTGCGTTTCCTTTCCTTCGTATACAACATAACGTCTTTTCTTCTCGCTTTCTTTCCATTACTGTAGTCGCTCTTTCACATTTCATTCGCACACTCACATCCTCCATTTTTCTCTCCTGTTTCAAATTTGTATCCCACAATGCCTTGCGCGAATGGGGAAAGCCCACCACATGATTATTTACATAGTAAATAATTGGGTGTCGGGGAAAATTCTTTTTATGACCTACACTTGAAAAATCTGAAAGGCAGTCTAGCTTTAAAAAGATATTATTATTATTATATTTTACACAGGGTATTTGATGTTATAACCAGCTCATCAGTCTTCTCATCAAGCCAATACCCATGACCTAAGTTGACAAGCTACTCTTATCGAAGTCTAATCTTGTCTTTATTTAGTCCAAGCTTGTCTTCAAATTAAATTTCTTCATTCTTTTCTTCTTGATTCACGTTCATTTAATATCCAGGACTTTTCGAATACACGAGCCGTTCCAAGCAAACAGGTTTTCTGTAACACATCCACACCCAGATTGATTCCTATCTTTTCAAGGTTTCTTCTTCCATTGCTTGAAACTATGCCTAAAGCTCTAAGGGTAATAGGTAGAATCATGACTTTTTCAACTTCCAGTTTCCAGCATTTGAGGATTTCGTATTTCAAATCAATAAAATGCTCAATCTTTTCTTTTTGAATGCCTCGTGTGTCAAACGGACAGGCTACATCAAGTACGAAACACTTTCTTTCTCTTGTCCAGCAAAACGATATCGGGTTTGTTATGTTCTATCTTTCTTTCCGTCTGTATTGAAAAATCCCATAGAATCTTAGTATCTTCATTTTCTAAAACCTTTGTTTCCTTTTCTACGAAATGTTCATAGCTTTTTCGACACCGAATGACTGAAACCAACTTTCTTGCATGAATACCAGTGAATAATAGCAGTAATATTGTCATGACGGCATTTCTTAAACTCATTCTGAACCAACTGTGCACACTCAGAGAAAATATGAGATACTGTCTCATCTTTATTACTATTATTATTATGTTGTAGCACTTTGTGTGACTCTCAAACTCATTGACTGACAACTAATTACAATCCATTTCAAAAGGCTCAATCAATACATTTTACAAACTAAATTTTTCCTACCCTCCATAACTCTGATGGACAATTGGCATCGAACTGAGTGGTGTATTTCATTTTGGCATCAGCATTATTATTACCTTTAGGGTAATAGACTCTTCTTGCCCCATCATGGTGTAGTCGGGCTTTACGCTCCTCAGCTCCACTACTCTGCCTGGGGCTGTTCTCCCCGTGTAGCCGCTGATGGTCCCTCCGAGCCACTGCCTGCTCCGACGCCATCCTATCACGCATAACTTTGGCACGCTCTGATTCCAAAGCGATGGCCTTCTCCAGCAGTGACAGGTTGCCCTTGGTGATGTCGAAGGCCTCGTCTGAATGCTCTGATGCCACAGAGGTTGTGTCTTCATCCCCTTCTTGGGCACAGCTGGAAGGGTAGCCCCTGGATGCTGGGCTGAGCTGCTCTTCAAGCTTCATTAGGTTCACCATGTCGGAGTAGCTCCTCTCCATTGGTCTCTGAGGCTCCATCGGTACCTGCTGGCAACTCTCATAGCGAGGCAGCTGGTGGTGCATCTGAGCATGTAGGTGCTGCTGCTCACTCTGGTGCTGCAACATCGTGTGCTCGAGTGGCTGTGTTTCACTCAGCTTGCGTGCCAGATCGAAACACTGGTTCCTCAGACATTCCAGACTACTAAGGCACACGCCCTCCTCGCTCTCTTCAGGCTGGCCGTTATGATGTTCCTGGCCAGGAGCAGGCTCAGGGTAGCCATCATCTGGCAACACAGCTCCATGACCCTGTGCCAGAAGCTTCAATGAGTCCACCGTCTCCCGCACCACATCGCTATCCAGGTCCACACTTAACTCGCCCTTCCGTCCTCCGTGATCGGGACCGTCCTCCTCATCCTCATCTTCGTCCTCACCAGCACTGTTGGACGAGCTGCTGTTCATCTCGGACTCTGTCATCGCCTGGTATGCAGCGTCCTCTGCTATTTTGCCCAGGTTCAGCAGGGACTTCGCGACAAGCTCATCATAATTCTCATACTCTTCAGTGGTCGTGTTGTTATTGTTGTTGCTGTCTTTCTCAAACATCTGGCTGGGCTTTGATTGTCCACAACTGGAATAAGTATTCTCTAAAGTGAGAGGACACACAATTGACCAGCTTTATCAGGATATGTTTTGTATATGTTTCACCTACATTCAGACAGATTCAGAAGGACATTTTTCTAAAAATGGAACAGAACGTCTTTTTGCAGTCACTCTGGAGGTCTGAAACATCTGCAAAATCCAAATGTGTCTGAATGTAATTACCATGAATAGTTTTACTTTAAATCAATAGATAAGAAATGCTATTTAAAAAAAATTGATCTGAGATTAAACTTGAAAAGACAAAAAAGTCCAAAACACGTCCGTTGCTTAATAAACTGTGAGGAAAGTAGTGCCGGAAAGCTCCCATTTCTTCTTCAGGGATTTTAGTATTGCTTGTATTTGGGACACGGGAGGATGAGACTGCAGGGATAAGTTTAGGATGTGATGCTCTGCTTCTAGAGCCAGAAATAACCTCAGGAGGAGCCCGTTACCACGGGCGAGAGGGAGCTGAATTCATCTGACACTTGCAAAATGGCAGTGTGCATGTGAAAGGGGCAAAGTTAATAACTCTGTGAGCGTCCCTATCTCTGCTGCTTGGGATGACACTGTCAAAAACAATTGAGGAAGTCGAGTACGAGGCTGAGACGCATACTAAGCAATCACCGGCTTCACAAGTTCAAGAGCGGAGCAAAGGGATGTTCCCTGCTCTCAACCACGCTGTAGTCAGAATGCTAAGTGCTGCTCAACCAGTGGAGACTCTGGAACGATTCGATTGTACTTCAGTCAATTATGTGGCTTGAAACGAAAACTTTCTCATTCAGGAAAATTAATTATAAAAGAACAATATTGAATGAATTTAGCTGGTGGATTTGGAGTTCTTGCATAAGATGTCAGTTAACAGCGAGGCTGAGCGTTTCTACTTAACTGGCATTGACGTGTCTTTGATTGACATGTTGCGAGACAGTAACAACACATTCCAAGTGTAAATATTCTGTCTGAAATCAACTCCGGACCTTTAATTTTCTCAATGCTGCATGAATTAATTATGCAAAGAAGCGCAGCCAGCCAAGAACCAAATAAGCAGCCAAGTTCCTGACTCTGCATATGTTATTCCACAAGGTAAATATACTCAAATTAAAGCTGAGTTTAACCTCATAGGCACTGTTTATTTTAAAATCAATCACACAGGAATGCAGAGTTGAAACGGTGAAAACTATATCTCTGTCCCTCTCACATACTTCCTTATGAAAAAATACGAATTTAAATGCTAAATTTAAAAAAGGATTTTAAAAAATCCATTGTTTTTGCACACAAGCAGAAATACCTCACCTTGGTGATGAGCCTGCTCTTCATATTCCTCATCTTCCTCATGCTCATCTTCCTCTTCCTCTTCCTGTTCTCCTTCCTCCTCTTGTTCATCATCTCCATCCTGTTCCACCACCTCCTCATCTTCCTCCACCTCTTCCTCCATCTGCTCGCCCTCATCTCCCTCCTCCCTTTCGGCCTCTCCTTCATCTTCCTCCTCCTCGTCTTCCTCCTCTTCCTCCTCAGCAGCCTCATCATTGTCGTCAGAGCACTCCTCTTCTTCATCGTCTCCCTCGTCGCCTTCCTCCTCCTCTTCTTCCACGTCTTCGTCTAACTCTTCCTGTTCTCTCTCCTCGCTCTCTTCCATAGCTTCGTAGTTGTCATATATCACCGGTTCTCCGTCAGCCATGGTTAAAAACGGCCGCCGTTTGGTAGCTGGCTCCTGTGGAGGTTTCTCCTGGCCTTTCCTCTTCTTAGCCAAAGGACACCCATAAACACTGCAGAGGGCACGCAAAAATGATGGAGGATAAGGTGTTTTTCGATTGAGTCATCAGAAAAACAAAAGAGAATTCATTTTAATGCAACACATTTTGCACTGTCTGGCTCAAAGTGAACCGGAGGCGTTCATTCATAAAAACACAAATGCCACATGAATTCTGTTGCCCCAAGATGCTACTTTGCTGAATCTGTCCAGCTGCATTTGCAAAAACTGAAATGGAGAAAGCTAAAGTCATCCAAACAGCCTTCAATTATATAAATCCCTTAATTATCGTTAACTGTTGGGAAATTCCACTTTAATTGCCCCAAAACAGCATGCACAATTATGTGTGGCTAAAAAGTGGAATTCGTAAAATTAATTATCCCATTTCTGTCTGAGAGGACTTGTTTGTGGCTTGCCAAGAGGGTTGGAGGTTCTGCTCCCTTGGTGGTGACTGAGCAATCGAATAAGACTCTGGATGGGGAGGATTTAAAGGCCTGGTTCATCTTTTCTGACTGCTGAACAAGTTAATGCTGACACCTTTCTGTTTTCGCCAGTATTAACTTTTTCAGCAGTTTGTGCCACAGTAGCTCTTCTGTAGGATTGGATCATATGGGCTAGCCTTCGTGACCCATGTGAATCAATGAGCCTTCGACACCCATGACCCTGTTGCCGGTTCACCAGTTGTCCTTCCTTGGGTCACTTTTGCAGAGGTGGACAAAGAACCCAACTTCATAACTTAAGTAAAAGTACAGATCCCGCTGGTCAAATGTTAGTCTGATACAAGTCAAAGTTGTCCAGTCAAATTTTTACTTAAGTTAAAGTACTGAAGTACTTGCTTTTAAAAATACTTAAGTATTAAAAGTACATTTTCTGTCAATGCATTGTTGTATAATTGCCACAACGCTTACAAACCTAACGCCATTACCAAAGACAGAAATGTGAATTCACAAAATGAACGCATGCCGTGCCATCATAGTAGTTTAACGTTAAGCTAGCTAGTCAGCGATGCTCCAACTGACATGCTAGCAAACTCTTTTCAAACTCAAAATCATATTGTGTAGCTAACGCTACTAGAAAAGAAAGATTTCTACATTCTGTTTATTTGGCAAGATTATGCTAAAACATATTTCTGAAAGGACTTCAGATAAGTTAACATTATTCATGTTAGTGTAACTCCGTTTTTACATGCTAACTAACGGTGTCCAAGTTAACTAGCTATGTGTAAATGTTAGCCGTGGACAAGGCTATGGCAACTTGGTGGGCAAATCCATAGAAAGTCATTTGACTAACCAGACTGCATAGCTATTACAACGTTATCGCTAGCTCTAAAAGCACAGATAACTTCATTGCAAGCTTTGTCTTGGAATAAAATGTTTATATCCCTCAATATGCTTCCGCAGGTTGGACAGCAAGTTTTGTAGGCCTTGATGTGGTTTGTTTTTGGCAAACAAAGCAAATGTTTCAAGCAAAACGAATCTTTATCCCTTTCAGAAAGCTGAAACATGGGTTCTAGGTATGGGCCATGGGAACGCATGCATTCCCCAGAAGAACCGCCTCCTTCCATTCTGCCATCAACTGATTGTATTTAAATAATGCTGCTGATAACTGATTGAGCTTGATTTTATCTAGTCTATGGATGTGACGTGACCCTATTGATTATTGATAGGCTGTCTCAGTGTCACCTGCAAAAAAACCAATCACATTTTAAAAAAGAAAAGAAAAAACATCCACTTTCAAAGCCGCTTCATAGTAACGAGGACCCTGACAGAAATGTAGTGGAGTGAAAAGGATGATATTTGTCTTTCAAATGTAGTGAAGTTAAAGGCATAAGTTTCCAAAAAAAAATACTCAAGTAAAGTACAGATACTCAAAAAGTGTACTTCAGTACAGTACTCAAGTAAATGTACTTTGTTACTGTCCACCTCTGCACTTTTGTTCGGTACTAACCACTGCATACCGGGAACACCCCACAAGATGCGCCATTTTGGAGATGCTCAGTCAGACCCAGTCATCTCGCCATCACAATTTGTCAAAGTCACTCAGATCCGTACGCTCACCCATTTTTACTGCTTCCACCACATCAACTTCAAGAACTGACTATTCTCTTTCTTGCTGCCTCATACCGTATATCCCACCCCCTTGACAGCTGCCACTGTACTGAGATAATCAATGTAATTCACTTTACCTGTCAGTGTTTTTAATTTTAAGGCTGATGATCGGTGTATATCTTTACTTTCATGCACTACATTTTATATATTGTATATAAGAGTGGAGTCAAGTCACTTATGTGTGGTTGGATGTTGCTATGGCAATTATAACGTACTTGAACTGTGAGCCAGATGCATACTGATATAATTGCAAAATAATGAGCTTGAGGTTCATAGTCACTGAAACTCCACTTCAGTGTCCTACGTAGGTTATTAAACGCTAAAAATTAGTGATTTTTTTCCTATACAGTACTAATGTTTGCAAATAATTTTGTAAAATTAGTTTTTAAAAAGTTTTGCATGTTTCAGTTTGACATTAGAGAAAACAGTCAAGTCCAATCTTAATAATAATAATAATAATAATAATGGCCAAATTGCAGACCCTGAAGATGGTGGGTACAAGTGTCTTGGCATCCTTGAACTCGATGATATCCTACATAGTGAAATAAAGACCAAAGTGGCCACAACGTATCTGGACAGACTGAAACTCTTTCTTTGCTCCAAGGAGCACTCCAGAAACCTCATTAAGGTCATCAATGCTTGGGCTGTAGCTGTCATTCGCTACAGTGCCTCTATCTTGAGATGGACCCAGGCAGAAATTGATGAGCTCGATAGAAAGACCAGAAAGACCACAACGATGAATGGGGTACTCCATGCAGATGTACAAAGGTTGTACATGAAGAGGAACAGAGGTGGGTGTGGATTGATCAGTGTAAGGGAGTGCACTGAGAGTGAGTGAGGAGGAACTGTTGAAGTACGTTGCTAGGGTGGAATGAATAAAGAAGTACAAGGTTGAATCCAAAGCAGGACTGAAAGGGAGAGGGAGGAGAACTTGATGAGCAAGACACTTCATTGGCAGTTCCACGAAGATACTACGGAACTGAAAGATCCTGAAGCATCATGGCTCTGGTTAAGTAAAGGTGATCTTAAAAAGAACACAGAAAGCTTACTCATTGCTGCTCAGGATCAAGCACTTAACACCAATTCTGTGAAGCATGACATGTCTCATACCAGCACCACCAACCTATGCAGGTGGTGTGGAGTTGCCATAGAAAATGTCATGCACATAGTAAGTGCATGCAAGTGCCTTGCACAGAAAGAATACAAGCGTCGGCGTGATAAGGTCTGCTTGAATCTCCACTGGCTTTCGTGCAGAAAGTATGGCTATGCCACGGAAGACAAGTGGCACCAAAATACACCTGAGAAAGTCCTGGACGAGGAGGGGAAGCCCAAGATCCTTTGGGACTTTGAGTTCCAAACTGACCATGTAATCAAAGCTCGAAAACCTGACTTGGTGGTCTTTAAGAAGGAGCAGAAGGAATGCCTGATAATTGATGTGGCAATACCAGGTGACCATAACATTGTCACCAAACAGGCTGATAAGATCACCAAGTACCCACTACTGAAAGATGAGATCTCAAAAATGTGGGATCTGCCAGAATCAAAGATCAAGGTCATTCCAGTTGTTATTGGCACCTTGGGTTCAATTCCAAGGATGTTAAAGCATGCTTAGACATTTTGGATGTGAAGTATGACATTATGACCCAACGAAAGTCAGTTCTGCTCGGAACTGCTCACATATTGTGAAAGGCACTGTCTGTCTGAGGTCCTTGTTCCGACTTGACAGATAGCTGAAAACTCCAGTACACTAATGCCACCTGAATTTTGTACTGTGCGACAATGCAATAATAATAATAATAATAATAATAATAATAATAATAATAATAATAAACAACTTTCATTTCAAATCACATCCTTTTATGTTGTAACTGTTTTATGTGACTGCTTTATTGATTTCATTACTGCTCTTGTCCCTTCAGGGGAAAGTTTTACAGGTTCTACGTATGTAGAAACTACAATTTATAGGAAGGTTCTCCTCTCAGAAAGGGTTTCAACTAGAACCCCTGTTTTATAAGCTGAGAACTTAATTATCCAAAGAACCCAGAAAGAACTCCAATCTTTTAATTATTTTTACTTACTTGTACTTGAACACCTGAATCACAAATAAAAGTTTTCCCTTAACGTACCATGGGATTAAAGAAACACTGAATTGTTTTCTATGGAACTGAATCCCAACAAAGCATCACAATAAATACTGCCTACAAACTGACTGACATTAGCGTGTCCATTAGTGTATATCATCCTCATCCTCATGAACATTTTTACTGTAATGATTTTTTTTCCCCTGCCTGTTCCACATTTGAGTCACTGCCTCAGGGCCCCTGTCCCACATCAGCGTCATATCCGTGATCCGGGGACTTCAGGTCCTGTGGGAATGAGTTGACTGAAACACAGCTGGCAGCTTATTCCTGACACCACTTCTTCTGACCTGATCTGCACCAAACCGGGAGTCGGAAATCAAGGTCTGTGAGGATTTGAGCGAATCTGCGAGATCCTGAGATACTCCCAGAAATGAACAACTCCCATCAAAGCAGTGATAATAACAGGCTCCATATTAATAGTTTGATGGGTCGAGTATTCACCCATGTTGTGTCATGGAATTTGTTTTGCAGTTAAAGTGGCCCCTGACTGTAAAAAACTTGAGAACTCATGGTCCTTAAGGCATTAAAACTATTCTTAGATGTCTGACTATAGTATATACAGTACATAAGAGTGGAGTCTTTATGAAATATATATATATATATATATATATATATATATATATATATATATATATATATATATATATATATATATATATACTGTATATATATATATATAAATTTTGTTTTCTGCTGAGAAAATAGAGCTTAAAACTTGTAAACAGACAAGACCCAATTACTTTCATTAGGATTTAAGGAGCTTCAGTTAAAACCTGATACCCAATATGACTAGTTTGCCTTAACTGAATTTTGTCGAATCTAGTGAACTAGCTAATTTTATTTTAGCTAACTTAACTCGAAAACTAATTTTCCTGATACCTGCAATAAGCACTCTTTGGGTAAGGAATAAAATAAAAACTTTATATTGATCATTTCTTCTACATTAAATGAGTTGTATGTTCTTAAAGGAAAGATGTGACTATAGTGGCATGCAAAAGTTTGGGCACCCTTGCTGAAAATGTCTTTTACTGTGAATAGTTAAGTGAGCAGAAGATGAACTGATCACCAAAAGGCATAAAGGTAAAGATGAGACATTTCTTTTCAGCATTTTATGCAAGATTTGTGTATTATTTTTGTTTTGTACAATTGGAGAGTGAAAAAAGAAAAGGAACACCATGCGAAAGTTTGGGCACCCAAATACATTTGAGTTCTCAGGTAACTTTTACCAAGGTTCCAGACCTTAATTAGCTTATTGAGCTGCAGCTTGTTCAAATTCTTCATTAGGAAAAGTCAGATGATGCAGATTTCAAAGCTGTATAAATTCTCTGACTCCTCAAACTTGTCCCTAAAATCAACAGCCATGGGATCCTCTAAGCAACTCCCTCGCATTCTAAATAATAAAATAATTGATGCTCACAAAGCAGGAGAACGCTACAAGAACATACCAAAGTATTTTGAGGTAGCTGTTTCCTCAGGCTGTAATGTTTTTAAGAAATGGCAGTTAACAGAAACAGGTCAAGGTGAGGTCTGGAAGATGAAGAAAACTTTCTGAAAGAACTGCTCGTTGGATTGCTAGAAAGGCAAATAAAAACCCCTGTTTGACTGCAAAAGACCTTCAGCAAGATTTAGCAGACCCTGGAGTGGTGGTGCACTGTTCTACTATGCAGTGACACCTGAACAAAACCTTCATGGGAGAGTCATCAGAAGAAAACCGTTCCTGCATCCTAGCCACAAAATTCAGCGTCTGAAGTTTGCAAATGAACATCTAAGCAAGCTTGATGCATTTTGGAAACAAGTCCTGTGGACTGATGAAATCAAAATAGAACTTTTTGGCCACAATGCGCAAAGGTATGTTTGGAGAAAAAAGGGTGCCAAATTCCAGGAAAAGAACACCTCTCCAACTCTGAAGCATGGGTGTGGATCGATCATGCTTTGGGGTTGTGTTGCAGCCAGTGGCACAGGGCACATTTCACTGGTCGAGGGAAACATGGATTCGAATAAATACCAGCAAACTCTGGAAGCAAACATCACACCATCTGTAAAAAAGTTGAAGTTAAAAAGAGGATGGGTCCTACAATAAGATGATGATCCAAAACACACCTCAAAATCTACAACGGAATACCTCAAGAGGCCCAAGCTGAAGGTTTTGCCCGGGCCCTCACAGTCCCCTGACCTAAACATAATTGAACATCTGTGGATAGATCTCAAAAGAGCAGTGCATGCAAGACAGCCCAAGAAACTTGTAGAACTGGAAGCCTTTTGCAAGGACGAATGTGTGAAAATCTCCCAGGTAAGAACTGAAAGATTATTAGCTGGCTACAAAAAGTGTTTACAAGCTGTGATACTTGCCAACGGGGGTGTTACTAAGTACTGACCATGTCAGGTGCCCAAACTTTTGCTTCAGGTCCTTTTAATTTTTTTGGATATTTTACACCTGTAAATGATGGAAATAAAAATGTAATCTTGCAGAAAATATTAAAGAAATCATAAAGAAATCATCTTTACCTTCATGCCTTTTGGTGATCAGTTCATCTTCTGCTCACTTAACTATTCACAGTAACAGACATTTTCAGCAAGAGTGCTCAAACTTTTGCATGTCACTGTATATGATATGGAATATATGAAATATGTTTCTTTCACAGCTCTTCAAAACATGGAGCTCTCCATGCATGGAGGGTTCCATCCCAAGTCCAGCACCCAGAGACTATACACTAAGCGGAAAGAGGGAGGCCGAGGGCTAGTGAGCGTCAAGACCACGGTCCAGGATGAAACATCGAAAATCCGAGAATACATCAGAAAGATGGCCCCAAAGGATGAACTGCTAAGTGAATGTCTCAGGCAGCAGAACCCTGAGGAGGAGGAGGAACAGACAACCTGGAGGGACAAACCCCTACATGGCATGTACCACCGTCAGATAGAGGAAGTGGCTGATATCAAGAAATCCTACCAGTGGCTGGATAATGCAGGACTGACAGACAGCACAGAGGCACTAATCATGGCAGCACAAGAACAGGCCATAAGCACAAGAGCCATAGAGGCCAGGATCTACCAGAGTAGATCAGACCCAAGATGCAGACTGTGCAAAGAAGCCCCTGAAACAGTCCAGCACATAGTAGCAGGGTGTAAGATGCTAGCTGGATCAGCGTACATGGAGAGGCACAACCAAGTGGCTGGGATAGTATACAGGAACATCTGCAACCAGTATGGAATAGAAGTACCCAAGTCCCAATGGGCCATACCACAGAAGGTGGCTGAGAACAACAGGGCCAAGGTTCTGTGGGACTTCAGCTTCCAGACTGACAAACAGATCCTGGCTAACCAACCGGACATAGTGGTGGTGGACACAGAGCAGAAGAGGGTGGTGGTGATAGATGTGGCGATCCCAGCTGACGCCAACATCAGGAAGAAGGAACATGAGAAACTTGAGAAGTATCAAGGGTTGAAAGAGCAGCTGGAACGGATGTGGAAGGTCAAGGGTTGCGTGGTCCCCTTGGTAGTGGGGGCACTTGGGGCAGTAACCCCCAAACTGGGAGAGTGGCTCCAGCAAATCCCAGGAACAACATCTGAAGCCTCAGTCCAGAAGAGCACAGTACTAGGAACATCGAAGATACTGCGCAGAACCCTCAAACTCCCAGGCCTCTGGTAGAGGACCCGAGCTTGAGGATGACATGGATACCACCCCCCCGCCGGGGGTGAGAGGGAGATTTTATAGCGGCGACTACAATTATCGACACCTTAACGATCTTTTGGCCGTTGCAAAAGTAGAAAAGACTTTCAATATGTAAATTGTGCATGAATAATTACTCAAACATCCAGTGGGAAAAAAATGAGTTGATTCCCGATTATTTAGCATATCAGATCACGTGACACCGTTCAACAATTATTGACACCTTTGTCCATAATTATCAACACCGTTCTACAATTATCGACACCCAGATGATTATTTATTAAAAAATAATCGGTATGTGGTATTAAGTTAACAAAACATAGTTTTTATTTAAAATTTATTTTACATAGACTTATATTTAGTACAAAATATCTTTTATATAAATATATGGATGTCGGTGTTTACGTAAATGAGGAAGTAATTCTAATGTTTGTAAACAAATGAACTGATAATGTTTAACCTGCGTCAGAAAATCTTTTTGTTCCACTTTCTACCCACTTTCTAAGTATTTTCATAGATCACATTTGTTAATCATTCATTGTTGTTTGTATTAATTTCTAGTTTTGTAGTTTACCAATAAACGTCAACAGGGAATCAACATTGTAACCACATGAAACTCCAGGTCAAAGGTCGCATGTCATTCCTCAAACCAAAATATAAAATGTCTATTGATATTGTAATATGTGGTAGATATTTACAACAAACTACAAAAAATATATATTTACTGAATGGAATAAAAAAAATTTAATATTGCAAGCATGTTATTTTTTATTATGCTCAGAATTTAATTCTGGTCTAATTCTATTTACTGCAATCGGATTCCAAATACTCTATAAACATTCTATTCTGTTATGAATCACAAAAAAATTATTATAAATCACAGCACTTTTATTTTTTTTTTAAAGTACTTCATCTACTTCAACAATGTTACACAAAGATCGATCCATAACAGTTGTAAATGTCCCTTAATCCCACAGGGTGTCGATAATGGTGGACACCGGTGAAAGTGATCACTATTATCGACACCTCACACACGTGACTTCTCAAACGTGCGTTTAGATACAAAATGGCGACTGTCAAATGAAAGAGTAAGAAACAAAGTAGGTTTCGACGAGGAGATCATGAAATATCAGTGAATTTGATCAGTAAAAACACGTCCATGATCTTTCCACCATGCTCACCTGCGATGATAACGTCCGGGTTTTCCGAAAAATTGCTGATCGTGCTAAAAAAATTCCATCTCAGGTGGAAGACAGTATGGAATAGAAGTACCCAAGTCCCAGTGGGCCATACCACAGAAGGTGGCTGAGAACAACAGGGCCAAGGTTCTGTGGGACTTCAGCTTCCAGACTGACAAACAGATCCTGGCTAACCAACCGGACATAGTGGTGGTGGACAAAGAGCAGAAGAGGGTGGTGGTGATAGATGTGCTGATCCCAGCTGACGCCAACATCAGGAAGAAGGAACATGAGAAACTTGAGAAGTATCAAGGGTTGAAAGAGCAGCTGGAACGGATGTGGAAGGTCAAGGGTTGCGTGGTCCCCGTGGTAGTGGGGGCGCTTGGGGCAGTAACCCCCAAACTGGGAGAGTGGCTCCAGCAAATCCCAGGAACAACATCTGAAGCCTCAGTCCAGAAGAGCACAGTACTAGGAACATCGAAGATACTGCGCAGAACCCTCAAACTCCCAGGTCATCAGACGACAAGATCAAAGGGCGAGGCGGGTCTTCCGGTTGATTAATTAACCAATAATAACTGTTGTAACTGAAACTCACCTTTATAAAATTGTTTTTTATTGGTAAATCTGAAAAGTTGTCGATAATTATGGACTGTTGATAATTGTAACCGCCTCTCTCTCTCTCTCTCTCTCTCTCTCTCTCTAGCTTTTGTTTAAGAGTTGGTGTGATGCCGAATGACTTTTACTGACTTAATAAACATGTAGCTGTAGATGGTTTTTGTCATTTTTAAAAAAATACTGACTACAGATACTGACTAATCATTCACAAAATGGTCAGTTCTGATTCTGGTTGTCTGATTTCAAGAAGCTCGTTTGCAACTGATAATGTATAAATTATTCGAGTAAAGTGAGGTCTGTGATTGCTTGCTGACATTGTATATCTGAATGCCTCATAAATGGATAGAAACTGCAAATGTGTATAAAAACCAGCACCTGAAATTTCCACCTTTATGCATTTGTGTGCGTGGAAAATATTTGTGCAGGACATAGAGCACTCCATGGTGGTGGTGGGTTTGGCGGGCAGGCAGCCAGGAGCGTTTGTGTGCATGTGTGTGTGTGTGTGTGTGTGTGAGAGCATTTATGAGCCACACGGAGTGACCTCACACACCTTCACGTTTCCCACTGGCAGGCCACGCCAATTAAAATTCCACAGGTAATTAAACCACATTTGAATGAGGGAGCAGCGCAGGCAGGGTTTGAGTAGAGCTGCTGTAATTATGCACAGAGAGAGAGAGAGAGAGAGAGAGGCTGTGAGCCTTTCAGTGCTGCTGAGAGAAATAATGACTTCAGCCCCAGACAACTCCTGGCGGACAAATGCTCCGATGAACTCTACTAATGTCAAAAAATGACTATTTGCCGGAGTCTTTTCTTTTCCATAATTTCTACAGCCACTAACACAGTATTACTGCATAGCATCGCACTTATATATGTATGAAATACATGTATAGGAATGATAAATAGATATTTTAACATCTTTATATGTCTTTTTAATTGAGAGTTAATCCAAACAGTCTAAAACAGCTCGTACACTCATACAAGGCTATGAAAAAAGTCATCTTTCTTTGTTCCATCCAAAAAGGTGAAATTAAAAAAAAAAAAGTGTTGCAGTACAATGACAAGTACGAGTTCTTTTTCATCAACTTTAACTGGTCTGAGTGCAAAGTGCATTCTCAAGGTCTGAGTCTCTTGCTTATCACGATGGCATCGCATACATCGTCAAATCAGGCTCCCATGCAGTCAGGAGTTCGGTGCAGGGGGTCTGCTGCTGCCTCTCCCAGCACGAGTTGCTATAGGAGCGCATAGTCTCAATGTCTCCACACTGCAGCATCCACAGGCATGCGTGCCAAGGCACCGTCGCCATGGTGATCTGCCCCCTCCGGAGTGGGATTTGCCATTCGAGCAGACAGACAGAGACAGAGTGAGAGAAAGAGAGTGTGCTATAGGGAGAGAGAGAGAGAGAGAGAGAGAAAACAGTGAACGCGAGTCTGACAGGCATCCCTCCCATCCTCTGCAGCCGTTCCAGCAAGAGAACAAAAGAGGCGCCGGCGCTGAGCATTTCAGTCTGTCTCACAGGCTCGGCCTCCTTCTTCTCTCAGCCTCAATCAATCGAGTATGAACATGCAGGAAAAGATTGTCACGTTGTTCGTGCATGAGCATTTCACTGACAGTGAAGTCTCCTCAAACTTCTCTGTGCGATCCAAAGCCTGCCTATCTGTTCATAATCTCCTCAGGTAGATTGTGAAAACAGAAATGAGGAGAAGGAGACAGAAGGTGGGCGGATGGTGTCAAGTGAACAAGGGGCTGTTGCAGTCTATACAGCAAGTCATCGTATGCATGCACGCTCGTATGTGTATTGTATGCACAAAAGATGAAAATTGTCCAAATAAAAGTGACATCTGGCTGAGACTCTCAGCTGAATAAACAGTTTAGGGAAATTACAGACCAGTCAGAGATAACAAACAAGCCCTCACAAGCCCTCTGCATGTATAGCAATGGCAATTTAGAGTGACTTGACAAGCGGCAAAGCCAACAGACCGCACAGTCTCCATCTTCAAGGCTGAGAGAAAAAGAGAGAGAGAGAGAGAGAAAGAAAGGAGGAAAGGATGGCATATGCCTCCCACACAGTCCAGAGCCCATCTGCTGGCATGCTGTTGGTTAGAAATGAACTACCACACAAGCACATTCCTCTCCCTGTGACATGGAAAGATGCAAATTAGAGCTTGATGCTGTAAATTAGATGCCTATATCTATATCTATACATCTATATGTGTCCATCATCCACAGCTTTATTTATGGCCCACCCAGGTCCTGGGTTTCTGGTACTAATTTTGGTTACAGCTGAAAAAAAAAAAAACCTTCAAAAGCTTTAATGGACTTTGGAGCAGCTTTTGTGTGGAGGATATACCTCCCTCTGTCGAGAACATCAACAAAGAGAGACACGGGTAAAAAGAAAGAAAGAAGGAGAGAAAGAAAGGAATGGACCTCTATCACTCGCTGGACCTTGCCACCAGCTTTTGGCTCAGTGACAATCCTTTTAGTGAGTGCTACCTGTCAGGCTCTAAATTATCCAGCTCTGGTCCATTTGAGCCATCATCCATCAGAGAGAGAGAGAGAGAGAGAGAGGAATGAGGGAGAAAGAAAACAAGGGATGGTAGAATGAAAGGGATGTAGAAGGATGAAAGAGTGAGGAGGTACAAAGATAATGAGCTGGAATGAATTGAGAAGAGCGGGGATGAGAAATAGAAAAAGCTGCAGCGGATGTCAGGGTTTTGAAGAGAAAGCGAGAGAGATACCGTAGAAAGCAGAGAATAAAAGTAGCAACTCACATTTTCTTGTGAATGACAATTCGCCAATGTAGTTACTTAAAAACCACAACTTGACCAGAGGCAACATCGTAAATGTAAGACGAACTGAATGTGAGTCTTTTGAATATGTAAAATTATAAACCTTCACCTCCCGCTTCACTAGGAACACTATACTGATACTCAGAACAGCCTCGATTCTTCATGGCATGGATTCCATGAGATGTTAGAAACCTTCCTTTGAGATTGTGGTCCATGTTGATGTGATTGCAACACAGTTATCATGTTGCAAATCTCCCGTTCTACCTCATCTCCAAGGCGCTCTATTGGATTCCGATCTGCTGACTGAGAACACCACTGAACTCACGGTCATGTTCATGGAAACAGTTTGTGCTTGGCACATGATCACGCATACATGGAAGTAGCCGTTATAAGATGTGA
Source organism: Neoarius graeffei (assembly GCF_027579695.1). Taxonomy (NCBI): domain Eukaryota; kingdom Metazoa; phylum Chordata; class Actinopteri; order Siluriformes; family Ariidae; genus Neoarius; species Neoarius graeffei. The sequence continues at coordinate 115,899,257 of NC_083571.1, read as the reverse complement.
AAGTTGTGACCATAAAGCAGTGTTGTAGTCGAGTCACTAAACCTCGAGTCCGAGTCCAGTCTCGAGTCCCCAGTGTTCAAGTCCGAGTCATTAAAGAAAATTTCGAGTTGAGTCCAAGTCGAGTCCACTATTGATCCGAGTCGAGTCCGACACAAATGACACAGCTGCCACACACACACACACACACACACGCTCTAAAACACACTGATAGCTTTGAGTATTGTGAAGATGTATGCCCCATCCCATAGCCTACAATCAGTTCACAAAAAAAAAGATGCCTTCTATCAGGAATATTTAGGAAAAGGCTGGTGGCACTAATGTTAAGCATCCATGTCAAAAACATAACACTCTCATGTGCTTAATTGTAACAAATACAAAAATTGTGTGCATTTCAAAAACATAACCATGTTATCCTGACACCCTGGAACTACATGGCAGCCATTTTAGCGCCATTAACGTTAGTTTGTTTCTGAACATGACATATGAACAAGTGAATGTGAATTCTCTTGCACAAAATTAGTATAAAAATTAATGTAGATATAAGTATCTTATGCCAAATTATTATGGCAGGTTACAAAAAATAAAGAAAAAATCCAAGTCTTAGCTTGTCTCCAATTTACGAGTCCGAATGCAGTTAATGCACGAGTCTGAGTCCGAGTCAAGTCACGAGTCCTTAAAATTAGGGCACAAGTCCTGGACTCGAGTACTACAAGCCTGCCATAAAGAGACACACGTGATCAGTAACAATTCTCAGATTCAATACTCATCATTCAAACGATGCTTGACTGGTATTTAGTGGACCAGTGTCTGTCAAGAAAATGTTCCCCACACCATTACACTACCCCCACCAGCCTGAACGTATTTGTGACAGGTAGACAGTAGTGGGGTCGTGTGTAGATGGTGTAAGTCAGTTTGATTGCGTTAGTCGAGAACCCGACCGAATGGTGCAGGCCATGGGAAGATGCCAGCTCCAACTGGGCCTGCCCCACCATTACAGATCTCACAGTGAAGCCAAACGGTTTCAACCTCCCACACAAGCAGTGGCAGACACTGAACCACATACGCACCCTCCACGCAAGAACAAGACACTGTCTGCATAAATGGGGGATGGCAAACAGCGACTCTGGCCACCAAAACCACCCAATTCACCACACTGTGAATGATTGCCATATACGGCGTTTCACTGGGTGATTCAAAGCAGCGGCGGCTGGTAGTCTTTCAAACAGGGGAGGCTGGTCGGTTACGATATTTCCAGATTTTAAAAGAAAAAAGAAAAAACACATCAATTTTGCCCATACTCTTGCCTCTGATCTGGCTGATTGTTGGCAGGGTCACAAACTGTGAAATAACAGGTTCTTTTGGCCCATTAGCCTACTGTCCAATATACATGATGGTGGTGTTGGGGGGGAGGGGTATATTTTAACATTTTATATTTTAAAATTGTGGCATGTTGTTTAAAAATTGATCATTATTGAAAGCAGCTCTTTGTCAGGAACCTCAGCAGTAACAGCAGAGTGTTCTGGAATAGGCACAAGCACTGACCTTGGGGAGCCAAACATAGAGCTGGGTGCCACACATTTCATTCAATGACACTTTCCCTATATTTTACTTATTTTGACTGAGAAATGTTTTATTGACAATTTTGATAACCCTTCACTTTTAATCCAGGTCTGTAGTGTGAAATGTTCTCGGCTGTGTTTTTGTTTAAAAATGTTTTCCAAATTGTAGCTGTGTTTAATTCATATCCAGAAAAATATATATTCCAATATAATATACTCAGCATAAACATTTTAAATAGATTCTATATTTTTGGTCCATCCATGACATATTACTAAAGTAGCCTATTTACTGTTGTTGATGTGGGTCACTTGCTGTTAGCCAATTCACTTTCTCGTACCAGGAGAGCTGAAAGGAACGAGTATTATTCCCTACCTTTTTCACCAAGTCAATTTGAGGCATTGGTCTACCCTGCTCTTTAATTTTAATTTTTTCCTCGAAAGGAAGACTGGCAAATGGCTTCGCCAAAATTAAATCAGCAATGCTTGGCATCCGTGCGCAGCTTTCTTGCTAGCTGACTAGCCCCCTCAAGTTCAAGTTCAGTCACTCAAATAAACGAAATTTCTGGAACTAAGATAGCAAACTTGACAACACTATATTTACACTTTATTTACAATGAAAATATATACAAACCAGGGGCGATTTCTCAGAGACAACAAGGGAAGCCGAGCTTCCCCTAAAATTCTCTCCCCAAACTGCGGCATCTACGACGTTGAATTCTCATTAAAACAATAACTTGCATAACATAATATATGCCCAAGATTGTATTTACGTTCATAACTATCCTGTAACTTATTTGAGTGATGTCTGACGAACTTGCAGATCGCTACGAGAATCACCTTTGCTGCCAGGCTGTAACCAGCGTTGCCAGATACTGCTGACGTTTTCCAGCCAAAATATGTTCAAAACCCGCCAAAATGCACTTAAAACCGCCCAATCTGGCAACACTGACTGTAACCTTTTTTATTTCAGTGGGGTCTATGGCTGGCAGCCGGGTATCCGTTGCAGTCTATGAGAGGGCTCTGAACAGCCAATTTCGGCTAGTTGTTATTGGTTAAAATCGACAAAATCGTCACTTCCAGGGAAGCCGGGCTTCTCTGGGACTAAATGAGACAGTGGGAGGGACAAGAAGCCGGGCTGATGAAGGATTATTGGAGGTAGTGTTTGAAAGACATGAGGAGGGCGGGCTCTGTACTTCGGCGTCGGCAAGGAACACAGAAGTATGATCAGTCAGTCCCTAGCGGATGTCGAGAAAGTGTAGTCGTGTGCCAAAGTGCTGTCCGACTTTCTTTTCATATAAACGTTTCTTCTCATTGATGTCTCTGTACATTACTCTGTAAATAAATGTAAATATTACTCGTTGTGCTCCGTTAACTTTCATCCATTCTATCAGTTTGATCATTCGCGAATTCACTTGTTTATTTCATTTGTAGTTCAATCTGGTTGTAGGCTAGCTTGAGCCTTATTGGGATCTGCAGTGCTAGCTGCTAACAGAAATTGGTGAAGTCTCTGGAAAGCACAACCAGCTGGTATGACAGGGTCACAGACCATTTTCTGGAAAAGGAGTGGAGGGCAGAATTTGTGTATAAATAGTGTGCATCATATAGTGTTCATGAATCTGAAGTGTGTATATTGTTCAGTAATGTTAAGAGAATGGTGGGCTCTGTGTTATAGGTTATACCTGGGTATGATATTCAAGGTTCTGTGTGTTGCATAGCCTACCTGGTTATGAATTTCCAGACTGTGTTGCAGAAGATGTTCAAGGATGTGTTGCACAGCTGGGTGTTGTGTTAAAGACTCTGTGTTGCATATCAGGGTATGATGTTCAAGGCTCTTCGTTGAATAGCCAGTGATTTTGATATTTTTGATTAAGGATATGAGGCACTAGCCTGGCAAGCCAGACTATAACATGAAATGTACAAGCAAAAATACTTTCTGCCACTAGGTAGGGTCGTCTAGTTCACTATGCTAATGGGGCACACCTTTCTATGCTTTGATATCCGGCCTACAGGTTTTACGATGAATGCGTAAAATGGGCTTCCCCTGTTTTAAAAACCAGCAGCCGTCACTGATACAAACTAAAAAAGCTGGTAGAAACCGTATGTAATGAATGAAATCGAAATGTAAGCTGATCTCTTACAATACACCACAGCGCTTGCGAATCCGCATGGGACTGAACTGAAATTCACCGCTGCCTGTCTATATTTGAAACGAGCTGTCAATCAAAGAAAATATCCGGCCGCTTTCACCAATCACCAGTCTCCTCACGGAAAGCTTTGCCATGTCCCTCCCACTGTGAGGCTGGGACTCCGTGGGCGGGCGTTTTCGCAGTATTTGTCCAATAATCGTCTTGCATTTTGAGATTGAAAAGCGCATAGCTCCCAAATGCCATTGAAGTCCACTGAGGCTGGGCTGCATCGCGTTGTCACGAGGGGGAAAAACTCACGTGCACATTAGGCGAACTGGGGAAAGTTATAACGGAATGATTTCGCACTGTAGTTGGGTTGAGCACATATATTTCTATGATTCTGGATCTGAAATAGCAATGTTATAAGGTCGGCTATAACATAAGCCTAGCGCAATTCATCCTACACGATGTTCGTCATTTTTAGAGGAGGCTGAGCCTACCTCGTTGTCTTAGAGCAATCGCCCGTGATTCAAAGAGCTGGACAGAACAACCGATGCCACCCTTGCTTGGATGTCATCCCTGGATATCATCCCTTTGTAGATTTTGTTGTTTGTGTGGGGTTTTGACATCTGATTTGCCTCATCATGTTCTTAGCTATTTACTGAACACTAGCAAGAGTTTGTTCATCACTAATATAAGATACATTTCTAGCTTGCTAATTTATCAGACAGGATCACTTGCTAAAAAGGTACAGTATCTGGTCACCATGACGTTATCATCGAATCATGAGCCGATAGCTAGTGATCCTGCATATTTTGTGAGATCACAACTCATACATGATACTGTACTGAGAAATTCAGTTTGTTTGTTTGTTTGTTTGTTTATTTTTTTCTTCATCACCGAGCTGCTAAATTCTTCGAAACACCAATCTATGTGCTTACATGATAAAAAAGGACATCTCTGTACCGTAAGTGAAAATATCTTAGACAAACTGACTTAATATTACTGATTATGAGATTACATATGAGATGCAAATATTAAGCCTACTAATCACGCTTGTTCTCGTGACACACAGCTTTGCTTATTGCAAGCATTAATTTTTTTTTTGAAAGAAAGCAAAATTATTGTTGATTTGAGCATGTAAAATAATCAAGTTGTGATTTTTGGACTATTTCGTGTTGATCTATTTTTATACCCACCTTCCCCACGTAGGCAATGTAGCAAACGGCTATGAGCTCAAATCACTGTACGGAAGCAACTTGCAATTTTCCACACTGCCTCTTTCCACTATTATCTCTGTTCAATCCCCTTTGGATTACTAATGTGCAGTAATGCAGCAATATTTCAGTGGATATGCAGACGATGCATAGTGGACAGGTATAATGCGTTGGGATCTATGATGGTTTAGTCTCTATTTTATCTGTATGTTTGTCTGGAATCACATAACTACAAATGTGGTTAAAGTGCTTCGCAGAGTAGAGAAGAAGAAGACCGCAGAAACGTGTGTATGATCTTGAGCATGGCTAGAAAATGTCTGGCTCTGAGAGGCTATTAGATGGATTAATGCAGCCCTATAGATTATATGTTCGTAATACATTATACATTAGCCTTCCACCAGAGGGGAAAGAACCTTTGCCATGATCTGACCTCATGTACAGAAAGCAAGGGCCAGAAAAAGCAATTGCTTTGTCATCATGGTTCCATAATGGCTGGCGAGGGCAAAGCAGATGCAGCGCACTATTCACAGGTGATACAGTGTCCTCATTATAGCCGCACCATGGCATCCCTGTGATGGCCCTGACGTATACGCCTGGCCTCTAGAAACACCACCGGAGCATCGCTCCTTTCCCTCCTACTAGTGTTAATTCATCTCATGCACATCTCATGAACCACACACACACACACACTGGTTCCCCTCTTGAGTGAGAGGTCTACTGGAGTTGTCATTTGTCTGTTGCAGAAATGCAATTACGACTCGCAGTTCACAGGGTCCCGCTGCTAGGTTGCCATCAGTATCATAGCCATCAGTCTTGTCTCCCCCTCCACCTCCTCCTTATTCTCTCGGTGGAGTAAACAGCATCAAGTTAAACATGGTGTAAAATGTCCCTGACTGAAAAAGAGGCAAGTCATCAATCAACTGGACCTTCATCATTCAGCACAAAACCTCACTGGACATGACTCATCATGACTAAGAAGAGTCTTCATTCTCATGTCAAGATATGGCAATGAATGGATTCCTTCGAATGAGTGAATGGAAATCTTTTCGTATGAAGAAGACATTTAAATGCGCCTTGCCTTGCTCTCGTAAAAATCATGGGTCGTGGTCTAGCACTATGTCTGAGTCCCTGTTTATTTAAGCACACTTGCAAAAGCGAGGAACAAAAGAAAAACAAGCAGAAAAAAACAACCAGCACACTTCCTGCAAGAGCCCTCTTCAAGCTGATTAGCATATTAATAGTGCCAGACTCACACATGTTCCTGAAACATGCTAATAAGAGGCGCGTGAGAGCATCCGAGCATAGCGGTTAGCCAGACAATACCAAGCTTTTATGCTTTAACATCACTTTTATTTATCTACAGCTCCTGTTTTCGCAGAATGGGCAAGACTGGGTTGATTCAAAGAAGCGTGCATTTTTATGGAATGGGGCATGCTAACAGGCTAATTGGATGCTGGATTTTCACTGGTGGCTCAAGAGCTGAGTCAATAAGGCAAATTATTGGTGGCATGCAGTGATTGCTGGAGTCCCAAGTCCAATTTTTGACCTTGGCTCAAAATAATTACAAATAATTTTGAAAATACGATACTATATTGGAATTTTGGGACATGACCAATTTTTTTTTTTTAAGGAGAACTGAAGGCAAATTTTTATTATCAAAATTCTATTTATCTCATTTTATTAAATATAGGAATGCATTCTTGATTGCTATTTTGTCGCTGCTATAGCAAGTTATGAGTGTTTGAAATATGCTCTGTAATATATCAGTACATATGTCAAAGCAATGGCCGTAAACGAGATTTGTTGAGACCTGTGCGAGACATCGTAGGACGGAAGTAAAACGTACCGCGGAAATCAAAGTGACCGACATCTGCCAGCATTGTCAAAACACGTGCGCGCCCTCTTTCGAATGCTGACGTAATCAAGCTGGAAGTTTTGTTTGTTTTGATAGCAATCAGGAAAAAGTTTGAAAAAAGTCGGCAGTAATCGTCATTTAAACTCGTTTTTGTGCAATATTTTGTTTGGAAAACAGTTTTCAAAATGGCAGCACTGACACCTAGCTGACACTTCACGTTTCGAAGTCTCGCACAAGTCTCGTGAAGATCGCGTGGATAAGCGACGCCTGCCGTGGACCAAACAAACTAAATTCAACACGGCTAAAAACCGAATAGGCTGATAAGTATAATATTTAATTGCAATTAGTTGCCAATACGAGTCATGATATAAGGTTACTAAAACCGAAAACGTAATTGAATAACACGTTAATTAAGAAATAAAGCGAGTTTAAAAATGACTTCGGTTCCCCTTTAATGTTCAAATTCACTATGAACATCAAACAAAAACACTAAAGTGTTTGATTATAACATTCATCCATCGATCTGTATGTGTACCGCTTATCCAAGGTCATGAGCAGAGGTGGACAGTAATGAAGTACATTTACTTGAGTACTGTACTTAAGTGCACTTTTTGAGTATCTGTACTTTACTCGAGTATTTTTTTTGTGGAAACTTATGACTTTAACTTCACTACATTTAAAAGACAAATATCGTACTTTTCAATCCACTATATTTCTATCAAGGTCCTCGTTACTCGTTACTATGAAGCAGCTTTGAAAGTGGATGTGTTTTTCTTTTCTAAAACGTGATTGGCTTTTTCAGTGTAACATGCAAAAAAAACAATCAGTAATCACTAGGGTCACGTCACGTCCATAGACTGGATAAAATCAAGTTCTCAGCAGCATTATTTGAACACGATCAGTTGACGGCAGAATGGAAGGAGGCGGTTCTTCTGGCGAACGCACGCACCCATGGCCCATAAACCCATGTTTCAGTTTTCTGAAAGGATTAAAGATTCGTTTTGTTTTAATTGTTTGCTTTGTTTGCCTAAAACGAACCACATCATGGCCTATAAAAACTTGCCATCCAACCTGTAGAAGCATATTGAGGGATGTAAACATTTTATTCCAAAAGAAAGCTTGCAATGAAGTTGTCTGTGCTTTTAGAGCTAGCGATAACATTGCAATAGCTATGCAGTCTGGTTATTGAAATGACTTTCTATGGATTTGCCCACCAAGTTGTCGTAGCTTTGTCCACGGCTAACGTTTACTCATAGCTAGTTAACTCGGACACTCTTAGTTAGCATGTAAAAACGGAGTTACGCTAACATGAATGTTAACGTATCTGAAGTCCTTTCAGAAGTATGTTTTAGCATAATCTTGCCAAATAAACAGAATGTAGAAATCTGTGTTTATCTGTGTTTAAAGGTGTTTATTCTACAGGTTCTACAAGCTAGTCAGTAAATCCAGTAGGTTGCTTCAGAGGCGTTCGGTATTGTTAGTGTTGTTGCAATAATACAACAGTGCCTTGACAGAAAATGTACTTTTAATACTTAGGTATTTTAAAAAGCAAGTACTTCAGTACTTTAACTTTAGTAAAAAATTTGACTGGACAACTTTCACTTGAATCATTTGACCAATGGTATCTGTACTTTGACTTATGTAATGAAGTTGAGTACTTTGTCCAGCTCTGGTCATGAGGGAAGCTGGAGCCAATCCCAACTAACTCAGGGTGAGAGGCGGGGTACACCTGGGCAGGTCACCAAACTGTCGCAGGGCTAACACAGAGACACACAATCATTCATCAGTTCCCTATGGGAAATTTAGAGTAGCCAGTTGACCTAATCTGCATGTATTCGGACTATGGAAGGAAACCTGAGCACCCAGAGGCATGAGGAGAACATGCAAACTTCACCTACTCTCAGCAAATAAAGTACATTATTGTACCTTTAGGGGTACAATGGCTTGTCACTGGGGCAGTACCCTCTCATCTTATCTCATCTCATTATCTCTAGCCGCTTTATCCTGTTCTAGGCAAGCTGGAGCCTATCCCAGCTGACTACGGGCGAAAGGCGGGGAACACATATTTGTATCTTTTATATACTGGTTGAGAACATATATTTACCTTTTTGGCCCTAAAAGGGTACACATAGTTACCTTGAGGTCCAGTAATGAGTCCTAGAGGATACATTAGTGCAGATTGTACCTTGGGGGGCCGAAATCGACTTGTATTGTACCCCTATTTCTGACAGTGCACGGAAAGACCCTAGTTGGCCACTAGGTTCAAACCCAGAACCTTCTTGCTGTGAGGCGACAGTGCTAACCACTGCACCACCATGATTATAACATTTACAAAATAATAAATAAATAAATAAAAACAAAATTGCAGTTGTTCAGATATGTCAAGTATTACTTTAATTAGAGGAGGATTTGCTGGGGAAAATGTGTCATAAAATTAAAAAGAGTTTTATTCAACTGTTTTGAAGTCAGAACCAAAAGCAACAGACTGTACCAACTAGTCACTTTTGTACTTTTTAAACAATGTAATCGAGACATAAAGTAGGATCACTTTACGAAAACTGACAAAGTACTACACTGAGTACGACACCATTCTGCACTTTTTTTTTGTATTTCATACCCACTTTTATGAAACCACCCAGTTTTAATATCACAGAGGTCTGTTGCTTCTAAGACTAAGTAAGGAATAACACACTTCAGGCTAAGCTGGTACAGGAAAAGAACCCACGTATGGGGTGGTGTGATACCACAGTGTATCCAACATGTGTTATTCATGTTACATAGCAGCTATTTACAACATGAACAATTAAAATTTTTTTCAACTAGAAAGGCACTCGGTAGAGTGTATAACTCTGCCAAGCCACATATTCGGATTCGCATGAAAATCTAATCAATTGTTTCGTGACCCATGGTACACCCTTCCTCAAAATGTCATCTAAATCTGTTCACTACTTTTTGAGTTACACTGGGAACAGACAAACAAGCAAACAAACAAATGGAGGTGAAAACATAACCTCCTCCAGCAAAGTTGTTGGAGGTAATTAACCCTCTGGGGTCGAGAGCTTCTCCAGCGAAGCTAGACAGGTTTAGAATGAGTACTGTAGGTCATGGATTTAAATAGATATCTTCATGAGTTTTTTTTTCTCATACAAGTATGATAAACATATTGATAGAAATTTTATACTTTACACTTTACTATGTGCCCACTGACAAATAATATTATAGATTTTAAATTACCTAAATTAGATGAAACATAAAACTTGTCATCTTACTCAGTCACACCGGAGTTGGAGTGCTGAGTGCACACTTACACATTCATAAAAGACTGTTCACATGTAGCCTGGGCCCGCCCATCCTAAGCATGACACAACACGAGGGCCTGTTGCGAGCTTAGTCTGGCCAGGCAGGCTATCTACAGCTCTTCCAAGCTCCCGAAAAATCGGGAACCAATCAACTTTGAGCATCTCCAACGGCCCAGAGGCGTGTTCAAGGCACTGACGTAGTAGAACTGCGACCGGAAGCCATAGATTGTTTACAGAATCTATGCCGGAAGCGCTTCATTCACGCTTCCGCATCTATTACGCATAGATGCTGTATTGAAAGCATTCAACTGGAAGTTCTCATTGAAAACAGAGCAAAGAGCAGCCCTGGAGGTATTTATTGAAAGGAAGGACGTTTTCGCCTTGCTCCCGACCAGCTTCGGTAAGAGTTTAATCTACCAGTTAGCCCCGTCGCGTCGCATACGTCAGAGAAAAGACTGATGTGATTGGTTTAAGCTTCGTCACAGCCTTTTCTGGCTTCGACCAGTAGCAAACTGAGGCATTTCAGGGAGGCGGGTCAACCACGGGCTCTGGGAAACGGTTGGGCTTAATATCTTGGCCAGACCAATAGCTCGTAGAGCTTTGAAGTCGCGTTAGCCAGGCTAGTTCACATGGTAAAGGCATGATAATCACTTTCACTCTTTTGGTTTCGATTGGTTTCCCTTTCACGGTGGGAACACCCACTGTAAACAGGATAAAATCTGTTAGACATAGTTCAGGCTATTTGGAGGTAAAACTTGTCGCAAGATGGCACATGGATTTTAAGCGCTTCGGATGATTCAGGACAGTGAATCAATTCATGATTCATTTCATGATTCAGGACAGCAATTCAATTCAATCTTGAGAACTGCAACACTGATGATGAGCGGTGCCTTTTTTTTTCTTTTTTACTTCGACTCGATCCAGCGAAGATCAGTTCAAGTAAGTGTAAATATTTCTCCTATTTCTGATGAGCAGATTGGTTGATATGTGTACACTGTAGTGCATACACAGGAAAAATGACTGAGTAATTTTTTTCCAGAGTTAAAAGTATTTTCCTCAAAATAGTTAATTTTGCTCTGTTTTGTGTTTAGAGAGTAAAGTTTGGAGTTGGAGTGGGAGCAAAATTGCAGAGTAATTGTGTAAAAGAGTTTGTTGTGGCTCTGAACTGAGTACAATAGTACAAGAATTAATTTCAAGACACACTGAATTGAGTCAAATACCAGATAAATGAAGATGTTTTAAAAAGCAGTATTAGAACTGTGTTGGAATGTGTGAAAAAACATGACCTTACTCATTGTGACATGACCTGATGAGATTAAGAGTCGGCAGTGGAAGGGGTTGTCACTCTTCTCATGGAATGGAATGGAATTTTTTACTCTTCTCATTGAATACCCCTCCCACTGCCAACCTTTTATCCCAAAACAATAGGACATACATTTTTTGATGGCCAGTTAATTGTCCAAATCAGTGGAGCAGATTTAAGTTTTTGTGCTTGATCCATTCCTAAGACTGAACAGAATCACCTCAAGTGACCAAAACTGTTCGTCACAATGGGTAAGGCCATGTTTTTTTCACACATTCCAACACAGTTCTAAAATTGCTTTTTACAACATCTTCACTTATCTGTTATTTTTTAAAGTACAATCATGACATACAGACTACAGAGATATTATTGTAGCTGAACTTACAATATAAAAAAGTCATATTACTTTGAAAATATTGCTTAGATTTGTTGAAATTGACAACAAAATCAGAGTATACCAAAACCATTAGTGGCAGAAAATACCCTCAGACCCCAGAGGGTTAATGAACAACACATCAGATTTTTTCGCATTTATACATAGTTACATTTAACATTAGTTCCTGTTTCCACTTATACTACAGCAGCTATAACCTGGCATTCTTTCTTATTTCTCTCTTTTGAAGTAAAGACAAAAAATTAGTAACAGTCCAAGGTAAAGCTGTAACTTTAAGTTTTCCATCACAGGAAAGTCTTCAGGACTGAGGTCTGAAAGTCTTCTACTGATGGAGAAACGACTGTTTCTAGCTGTGATTATGCATCGCACCACCCTGATGTTTCCTCCAGTGTGTTTTATTCCTTACATAAATAACGTCAGTGTAACTGTTTAGCAGCATTACTGGCAGAAATATAATGAACTCACTTTGGAATTTTGAATACGTTCACTTCGGTAGATTTCTGTCGAGTAGATCTAAGGAGAATAATTAATAGTGTAAAAGCATGAATGGTAAAGAAAATCCCAAACATGTATTAGGAATATCTCTACACTGTTATGCAATACTGTATATGAGAATACATAATATGCAAATGTGAAATGAATACACTGTATACATGTGCAAATCACTATCACATGTCATCATCAATAATTTGCATATCAGATCGAAAAGGTTCTTGACAAAAAAAAACCCCAAAAATTATTTTATGAGTTCATAGCATCTGTGTTTTCCCGAGTCAGCTGTTTATCAATAGTTTTGGACAAGTCACATTTTTTAAATAGAAAAATGTGAATTTTGTGATGTGTTGACAAAAAGACACAACGTCCGTGTCTAAAAATACTGCTTTTCCTCCAAAATTCTGCAAACCTTTCACTCTTGGACAGTGTTTCCTGTCATGCTGTGACTCTTACCTCCTGTGCCTGGCGTACTTGCCCCTCACGTGTCCACTCCCGTCACACCCTGGTGTGGGACAGCTGTAGACAAGAGGAAGAAGGAATTAATTTTAATACCTGGCACACACTTGCACTCTCTCACTCAGAAACACACAAGCATACCCACTCACACACTCAGCACTTGAGCCAAGGCACATCAGCCTTCGTTGCAAATTTACGGAGCTGTCAGTGACCTCCCAGTTGGTGACTCACTAGGCTGCATATTTCATATTTCATATTTCACTCTCTGGCTGCTCTATTTAGACCACCAGCCAACTAAAAGCAACACTGAAATGCTGCCAGATTTGGATTCTCTGACCTGCTTGAATGCGCGGTCAGATAACGTTACCCTAATCCTCCTTATTCTACCACCACAGACTGCACAGAGCACACCACCATGCAGCACCTTCAGAGCCTTCAGCAAATGCTCCACTTTCTATTTTTAGCCAAACTAATATATCTCTGCCTCTGATTGGCAATGTACCAATTGAAGATCAAGATCAAGTTCTTGGTCTTACATATGAAAATATCAATTGCCTCAAGAGCACATAATGCATTCGTTTGTATGGCAGCTGGTTGTCAATAATAACGTGTTCATTCAAGCATTTTATCTCTCGCCCACAAAATGATCCTTGCCTTGTATTTGTGTCGGATCCAGGCTGGTGACCCAGGCATTACACTGGACCAACCTGCTGAGGCAGTGGCTCATGTTGGTGGCATTGGTGTGAAAGCGTGGATTATTTATTTGCACACTCGTATTAAATAAATAAATAAATAAATAAATAAACAGACATGACAACGATAATGAGAGAATGGCTATTCAATGTCCTCATATTCTACACTGTGTGTACAATTATTAGGCAAGTGAGTACTCTGACCCTACCGTTATTTCTAAGCATGTTTTCCAACCCCGAGCTGTATACACTTAAATGCTAATTGGATTTAAGCATTCTCAGGTGGTATTTATTTGTGTAATGAGGGAGGGTGTGGCCTTAGGTCATTAACATCCTATATCAAGGTGTGTATAATTATTAGGCAGCTTCTTTATCTCAGGCAAAATGGGCCAAAAAAGAGATTTAACAGACACTGAAAAGAGAAAAATTGTAAAATGCTTATCAGAGGGATGCAGCACTCTTGAAATAGCTAAGCTATTGAAACGTAACCACAGAATAATCAAATGTTTTGTTGCAAATAGTCAACAGGTTCGCAAAAAATGTGTGGCAAAGAAAAGACCTCAAAAAAAAAGACCGAAATTAACCGCAAAAGACTTGAGAAAGATTAAACATTAAGCTACCAGGAACCGTTTATCATCCAGTGCCACCATATTCCAGAACTGCAACCTACCTGGAATGTCCAGAAGAACAAGGTGTTTGGTGCTCAGAGACATGGCCAAGGTAAGGAAGGCCGAAACACGACCACCATTAAACAAGACTCACAAGTTGAAACATCAAGATTGGCCCAAGAAATATCTGAAGACAGATTTTTCAAAGGTTTTATGGATGGATGAAATAAGAGTGACTCTTAATGGACCAGATGGTTGGGCCTGTGGCTGGATAACTAATGGATACACAGCACCACTTCGACTCAGACACCAGCAAGGTGGAAGTACTGGTATGGGCTGCTGTTATTAAGGATGAGCTAATTGGTCCATTTCGGGTTGAAGATGGACTTAAAATCAACTCCCAAGCCTACTGCTAGTTTCTAGAAGATACATTCTTCAAGCAGTGGTACAGGAAGAAGTCTGCATCATTCAAGAAGACCATGATTTTTACGCAGGACAATGCACCATCACATGCATCCAAGTACTCCACTGCTTGGCAAGCCAGCAAAGGCCTTAAAGATGACCGAGTAATGACATGGCCCACTTCCTCACCTGACTTAAACCCTATTGAGGACTTGTGGGCCCTTCTTAAATGTGAGATTTACAGTGAGGGAAGACAATACCCCGCTCTGAACAGCATTTGGGAGGCCATGGTTGCTGCTGCACAAAAAGTTGATCATCAACAAACTAAGAGACTCCATGGATGGAAGGCTCATGGCAGTTATTGAAAAGAAGGGTGGCGATATTGGTCACTGAATATTTCTGAAATGCCGAAAGTGTTTATTTGTTAATTTTAAGTTTTTTATTTCCTACACTTACTCTAAAAATTAAAATAAACAAATGAGATGGGAAAATTGTAGCTTTTCATTTAGTTGCTCCACACACTCAGGGTGGCACGGTGGTGTAGTGGTTAGCACTGTCTGTGAAGATTCTCAGTCATCCAGGTCATAGTAAACTGTGGGTGGTAAACAAGATCAACTGTCGCACTGTCGCCTCAGAGCAAGAAGGTTCTGGGTTCGAGCCTAGTGGCTGACAGGGGCCTTTCTGTGTGGGTTTCCTCCAGGTGCTCCGGTTCCCCCCACAGTCCAAAGACATGCAGGTTAGGATAATTGGTGGCTCTAAATTGACCATAGATATGAATGGTTGTTTGTCTCTGTGTCAGCCCTGCGATAACCTGGCAACGTATCCAGGGTGTACCCCGCCTCTTGCCCATAGTCAGCTGGGATAGGCTCCAGCTTGCCTGCAACCCTGCACAGGATAAGTGGTTATGGATAATGGATGGATAATTCTGCACACTAAATGTTGCCTAGTAATTGTGCACATGTATATATTCCCCTGAGAAAGCCTAAATTTCCTTTGTTAAACATTTGGGTTTTAGGTTTATTAACAATTCAGCTTGACTGAGAGCACTGTATTCGTTCAATAATAAAAGGAATCCTCAGGAATACAGCTTGCCTAATAATTGTGCACACAGTGAAAATACCGTGCTGTCCTTGCTGTTGTCATTTTAATTGAACACATCTTTGAGTAACAAGACAATATAAAAATAAACCTTTTTTCACAGCTACTTTTACAGGTCCATGGGTGTTAAATACTTCTTAAGGATGGAGATGCTGCCATTACAAAGGCTTGTAACGTGCGCCGAGAGTGGCACAATAGCTTCTGAAGTGAGGAGAGCAGAGGCCTGAGAAAATCTCTTTCCCACCCTTGAGGAAAACCAGTCCATTCATTCTCGTTATTAAGCCTGATTTCATTAAGAGTGCCATGATATTTACCAATACTAATTGCGAGGATCATACAGTACTGTGTGAAAGTCTCATGCACCCCACCCCACCCCACCCCACCCCACCCTTTTTTCACACAAACTTTATAATAGATTTCTATTTTATGACTTCTACATTATCAGGTTAGTACAAAAACATTTTAGAGTTCCAAACGTTTTTTTTTTTTCCAGCACAAAATTAAATGTTACAGGGAAAAAAATTGTATCTGAGCAGCATATTCTATAAGAGAGCACTTTTCAGATGAAAAAAGAAAACATAATGAAGGCTGCTGGGTTTTGGTGTAAAATGAAGAAGTGAGTGTGACAGTCAAAGTGTGCAGAAGAACTGTGGCTGGTTCTGTAAGATGCTCAGGAAAACCTACAGATCATTTCCGCGTAAAACTGCACTCACTGGACCTGAGACGACTATTTTTTTTTTTTAAAGCAAAGGGTCGTCTCACACCAAATATTGACTTTGTTTCATTTATTATGGCTGACTGATTACTGTTTATAGTGCTTTAATGTTGAAACATTTCATTTCATTATTTTAAAGCCATTTTTGGTCTCCAGCACTTCTTTACATGTGCCTAAGACTTACACAGGACTGTATGTTCTCACAAAAGGCTATACAAGTCAAAGTTTTCATTTATAGGCTCCACCTGTGGTACTTATTGAGTGAATCACAAGCTAGAAAATATAAATTCCTCTTCAGATATCCAGTGGCTTGGTTACAGTGTGTGTACAGTTGTGGTCAGAAGTTTAAATACACTCATTCATTATGGACATGAGTGTCATAGAAATATTGAGTTTTCAATGATGTCTTGAACTGTTCTTTTTCTGTGTCAGAATGATTACAAAACATACATCTTTTAAAACAACAACAACAACAAGACTTTAGTGCACAAGTTTTAATTTAGTTTAGATTTTCTGAAATCAACTCAGGGTCAAAATTATACATAAAGAGTCAAAAATATACATACACCCACTTAGATTATGAATTCAGCAGTGCTGAAAGTTGTCTTATGACTTGCCAAGGCTAGGGCGTCTTAACTTCCTGTTAGTGATCACGATTGACTACAGCTGGTAGCTTCTCTGTGCGCAACATAAAACGTGTTTGTTTGACAGCACTCATTGGATTGACCAACACACAATACAAGGGGAAAGTACAAGGAGCTCAGTGCAGATCTGAAAAACAGGATCATTGAGTTACACAACTCAGGAATGTCTCTTGGAGCCATTTCTAAACAAGTGCAGATTCCAAGATCATCAGATCATACAATTGTACATAAGTAGAAGTTACTGGGAGGTGTAGCCACTTTGCCAAAGTCTGGAAGAAGACCTGAACCATCACTCTCAGCTGAGAGGAAATTGGTTCAGATGGACAGGAACAAACCAGGAACCATCAAGCCACAGGCCTGCCATGAAATAGAACCTGCTGAAACACTGTCTGCAATCAGGCAAGTTTTAATCACCATGGACTGAGAGGCTGCTATTCAAGAAAGAAGCTCTTGCTCCAAAATCAACACCTTCAAGGTTGACTAAAGCTTGCAGCTGACCACATGGACAAAGAAGAAACCTTCTGGTGGCAAGTTTTATGCTCAAATGAGACAAAGATTGAGTTGTTTGGCCACAATGTACACAATGTTCAGAGGAACACTGTACAAACTGTTCAGCATGCTGGTGGTTGGATCATGCTCAGGGGCTGTTTTGCTGCCAGAGGAACTTGCACAAACTGGATGAAATAATAAAGAAAGATGACTACATTTCTCAGAATTCTTCAGCATAACTTCAAACCATCAGCTGGATGGTTGAAACTTGGACACAATTAGGTGTTTCAACAGGACAATGACTCCAAACCTACAACAAAACTGGTTGTGGAATGGATAAAGCAGCAGGTAAACTTAAAACAAGTCATGATGTCAACCCTATTGAAAACATGTGGAGTGTGCTTACAAGTCAGGTATGTGCCAGGAAACACACAAATTTAATTAAATTCTACTAATTCTGCCAAGAAGAGTGGTCAAATATCCAATTTTGCCAGAATGTTGTTAATGGTTATCCAAAGCATCTGGTCAAGGTGAAACTTGCTAAAGGACATTTAACCAAATATTAGGTGTGTTGTATGTATAATTTTGACCCAGTGTTGATTTTAGAAAACTCAAAATAATTTAAAACTTGTGCACCAAATTCTTTTTTTTCCTATCAAAGATGGATGTTGTACATTCATCCTGCCACAGAAAAAGAACAGTTCAAAGAAATCACTGAAAGCCCGACATTACCATGACATTCATGTCCATAATGAGTGTATGTAAACTTCTGGCCACAATTGTACGTTTTGTCCTTAAGAAATCCTCCAATCATGACCACTTCATAGTCAATAGGTAGACGACATGAAGGCCCTGTGTTTTTTCATGCATCTTTTTTGCATCCAGACTAACCTGAACAGCTCCTGTGCTGCAGTCTCCACGGCAACTAAGAGAGAAAAGAAAAGACAATTAGAGGGAACAAACATCAATATCAGCTCCATCATACTAATATTATGTTGTCCAATCATATTAGTGTCAACGATGTAGCTACAATGCTGCAGAATGCAGTGTTTTTGTTATAAAAAGCCAAATATAAATCAGTTATGAGTAAAAAGTAGTCGAAGATCCTCGACTGAGTGAGCGAACGAGTGAGTGAGTGAGTGAGTGAGTGAGTTCATTTGAGTCGAGCTGCAGCATTATACCTCTCACACCTTTGGAACGTGTTCGATGGCGCTTCTCAGCTGCATCCACCTCCATCTGTAGAACACAGTGACCATCAGCAGGCAGCAATCGAGACTGGATCATACGCTAAAAACGCTTTCTCATCACCAGTTCTCATTAGGACTAGGTAGATATCTCTGGATGAAGGAAGACTTTTCAACTCTAACTTTAACTCTACCATTTTGACTGAGGGAAGAACTAAATTCAAGCAAAGAATGGTGCCTGGGCATTTCAAGCATTGCTACCTGAGATTAGCTGAGTGAGGGTGGGGTTGCAGTGTCTGAAGCTCTCCTCCGGCAATCCTGGGTTTTTGGCTGAAATGTCCCTTAGATTAAGTTCAGTGATCGTGATCTTCCTCAAAAATCATTTTCTGGTTAAAACAAGAAGAAGAAGAGATCATATATCACTCATTGTGAATAAAACTTTTTCAGCATAAATATCAGTTTGTTTGTTTGTTTTCACATATGAAATCTGTTTACAGGATAAAGCGTCCATCTACAGTGGTGCTTGAATGTTTGTGAACCCTTTAGAATTTTCTATATTTCTGCATAAATATGACCTAAAACATCATCAGATTTTCACACAAGTCCTAAAAGTAAATAAAGAGAACCCAGTTAAACAAATGAGACAAAAATATTATACTTGGTTATTTATTTATTGAGGAAAATGATCCAATATTACATATCTGTGAGTGGCAAAAGTATGTGAACCTTTGCTTTCAGTATCTGGTGTGACCCCCTTGTGCAGCAATAACTGCAACTAAATGTTTCCGGTAACTGTTGATCAGTCCTGCACACCGGCTTGGAGGAATTTTAGCCCGTTCCTCCGTACAGAACAGCTTCAACTCTGGGATGTTGGTGGGTTTCCTCACATGAACTGCTTGCTTCAGGTCCTTCCACAGCATTTCGACTGGATTAAGGTCAGGACTTTGACTTGGCCATTCCAAAACATTCACTTTATTCTTCTTTAACCATTTTTTGGTAGAACGACTTGTGTGCTTAGGGTCGTTGTCTTGCTGCATGACCCACCTTCTCTTGAGATTCAATTCATGGACAGATGTCCTGACATTTTCCTTTAGAATTCGCTGGTATAATTCAGAATTCATTGTTCCATCAATGATGGCAAGCTGTCCTGGCCCAGATGCAGCAAAACAGGCCCAAACCATGATACTACCACCACCATGTTTCACAGATGGGATAAGGTTCTTATGCTGGAATGCAGGGTTTTCCTTTCTCCAAACATAATGCTTCTCATTAAAAACAAAAAGTTTTATTTTGGTCTCATCCATCCACAAAACATTTTTCCAATAGCCTTCTGGCTTGTCTATGTGATCTTTAGCAAACTGCAGATGAGCAGCAATGTTCTCTTTGGAGAGCAGTGGCTTTCTCCTTGCAACCCTGACATTGTTGTTCAGTGTTCTCCTGATGGTGGACTCATGAACATTAACATTAGCCAATATGAGAGAGGCCTTCAGTTGCTTAGAAGTTACCCTGGGGTCCTTTGTGACCTCGCCTACTATTACATGCCTTGCTCTTGGAGTGATCTTTGTTGGTCGACCACTCCTGGGGAGGTTAACAATGGTCTTGAATTTCCTCCATTTGTACACAATCTGTCTGACTGTGGATTGGTGGAGTCCGAACTCTTTAGAGATGGTTTTGTGACCTTTTCCAGACTGATGAGCACCAACAATGCTTTTTCTGAGGTCCTCAGAAATCTCCTTTGGTTGTGCCATGATACACTTCCACAAACATGTGTTGTGAAGATCAGACTTTGATAGATCCCTGTTCTTTAAATAAAACAGGGTGCCCACTCACACCTGATCATCATCCCATTGATTGAAAACACCTGACTCTAATTTCACCTTCAAATTAACTGCTAATCCGAGAGGTTCACATACTTTTGCCACTCACAGATATGTAATATTGGATCATTTTCCTCAATAAATAAATGACCAAGTATAATATTTTTGTCTTATTTGTTTAACTGTGATGTTTTAGGTCATATTTATGCAGAAATATAGAAAATTCTAAGGGGTTCACAAACTTTCAAGCACCACTGTATATGCTTCCTCCACTGTGTGAGCAACAAATCTAGTTACCACAGTGACTGTTGGTTGTGTGCACGTGTGTGCTGCAAGGCTGGAGAACATGTCCTGAAAGCAACAAAAAAACCTTTCAATTCATTTCTAATAAAAGGGCAATCCTTTGTGAATGCCACGTTACCTCTGACCACATACACTCTCAACCTCTTTCCACTGAGACATCACTCATGCTAGGACATTGCACGATGTAGAAAGTGCTCGTCCTTTCTTCACCCGGTCGGATCAATGCATTCGAACCCGAGATGTGCCCAAGCCACTGCTAGCGAACTCAGTCTGGCCATAAATGGGGAAAACACTGCTTAGTATTCTTGCCAAGCTCCCATCTGTCTCATATAATATGATACAGTGCTCCCCTGCATAAAGTGGGCCATGCAGCTTCACAGTCCCAAAGCAGCCTGTGCAGGCTTTCTGCTCTTCCCCCTTGCTCATTCCCTGTCTGGCTCTTGCTCATTATTTGGTGGATGGTCGAGACAGGGGCTGCAGTTTTAAACCTTTATGCCTGCTGTCGCAAACGACAGTCTCGCCATGACTGGCTTACACACCTGCAGCCCTGTTGCACAACACGTCTTGTTCCACCAGACGTCGGATTCCCGTCGTGAGTCAGTCTGACTCTAAGACACATAATCATCAGCATTTGTTTTTCGTTTTTTAAATAACTTACAATATACAAACACAGAATGCTTTGCCCTGTTCAGCTCATGCAAAATTTATAAGAATTCAAACATGTCAGGGCGATGTGATTCAAGTTCGGATGATTTCATACCAACAGAAGCGTAAAAACACAGCATCGCTAATCCCATGCTTACTATTCATAACTTTTCATATAGAGTTTACTCTTATATCGCACTCATCATGAGATTTATATTCTTGAATGTCTATGACAAATTTCTCTGTCAGGGCATTGACCCAGCTGGTGCAAATCCATCCTTCTAGCACTTATGTGTGTGTATATATATATATATATGTATGTGTGTGTGTGTGTGTGTGTGTGTGTGTGTGTGTGTGTCCATGAGACGTGAATCTACTTCAAGAGTTTGCTTGTATTGTCACACTGACTTTTATTTATTTATTTTTAAATCATCTTAAAAGCTGCAGACATGGGGTGGCAATTTGGATGGCGATCATTATAAATTTCACCCCTTGTCACCTTGTAGATCTGCCAGCTGCTTGTATGAGTTCTTACATGTTGGTGTCTCCAAAAATCAGAAGAATTTACATCATGAGTCAACTTGTATGAAATATGATAAATGATTAAAGATAGATGTCTAGTTTTGAAAAACAGGATCTTTAATGGTTCTTTAGAGAGTAAAGGGTTCAAAGTTAAGAAGTTGTGTGGGTTTTTTTTTTTTTAGCTTTGAACTTTATTCTAAGAGTGTAGGTTACACTTTGTCTTTTCTTTTTTTTTGGATAGTTAATACTTCCAATTCCTGTTCCACATTAAGCTTCCATGAAAAGATATGTAATAGTTATTCCACGAAATCAAGCCGTACATGAGCTGATAGTACACAGGCTATAAGCCACATACGATGAGATTGAGTGGAATAACTGTTTTATTCTTTCCACATTCACTGGATTTTGAGAAACTGAGCATTTTTATTTTTTGCAAATTCGATGAATAAAGCTTTATACAAAACATCCAACAAAATAATTGCCGCTTAGAATGTGAACAAACTGGCAAAACAACAGGAGCAATTTGTAAAAATAAATAATTCTTGAAAAAAAAGTTCTTACCATGCAATATTTTTATTTCATATTTTGTTGCGCTTTTTTTTTTTATTTTTTAGGTTTTGTTTTTCGAGTAGAGTTCTTATTTCATCCTCAGTTGGTTCAGCAACACACTCTGCCATTTTGTTTTTCTCTACTCATGGTATATGAGCTGATAGCCTAGTAGTAGAGTAGCCAATCAGAGTACGTGATTGCTCATATCCAGTGAATGTGGAAAGAATATTACATGCTCATGCGAAGATATGAAGTTTATCTTTGAGTGGTGAACTGTAGGTGCTAAAGAAGGCAACTGGACTTGCTCGAAATTCTTGAAGACGTTTCATCTCTCATCCGAAAGGCTTCTTCAGTTCTATCTGACTCGTGGGGAGTTCCAGGTGGGGAGTGGGGAGTGTGGAGTTTGAGTGGTGAATGTGTACACCATGTTCACTTTGCTCACTCGTGAAATATTTTTCAACACAAGAAAATAAACTTCATATCTTCATGTCACTGTGTAATGTTCTTTATATTATATGGACAGATCTGCACACAAAAAAATACACAATTTAATCAAAAGAATTTTAAGTTTGAACTGGTTTGCCATGTTAACAATGTGCATCTAGTCAGTGAGAAAACACTAGGAGTGACGTCATTGGAGTGAAATATCAGGAAATATGTCACTCAGATCCGTGATGTATTTTATCTGAAAAATGCGAGTTTTTCAACACGAGAAGATAAACTTCATATCTTCTAGCCAACATGTGATTTTCTTTTTTTTTATTGTATCGACACATTCACAAACAAAAAGTACTCAAATTTATCAAAACAATTCATCGATTTTGTCACAAGTGACCTATAGAAATTTATGTCATGGTTTTGGTTCTCCATGTCCCGGATGGAACTCGGATGAAAAATATGAGTGGTGTATTTCTGAGTAAAACACTTGTGTCCACATAATATAAAGGATTATTTGCTTCTTTTGATGGTTCTTCAAACTCCACGTTCTTTTTTTTTTTTTGTATAGCATCAATTTATAGAAGCCATGACACGTATTGACTTGTTTTTATGGGGTTCTGTGTCTGGAAAGTGAAGACCACTTCATCAGGAAGTGAGTGGACACCTCTCTGTCTGTCCCTCTGAGTTACATGTCAATTCTGAGATCGAGATGCTGAACCTCTTCTGCTCCTCGGACCTGCCTGATCCTTCCTGATGCCCTACGTCTGGTTGGAGTCTCATCACATCGCTCCTGTGGAGGACGGCCCCATGTGGACAGTCGAAAGTCGCACTTGGAAGACGCTCTGGACACTTACAGTAATGCTTTTATGGCTGAGGACTACAGTTGACTTGCTAACTTTAGGACTGCATTAAAATGTCATGAACAGTTTTACACTCAAGTTTCCATCAATGAAGAGTTTATAACATCAACGAAACTGACTTCATGTTAAAACTGTTAATGTTATAGTCATGTTGTCTGTTGTTGCCCAAATGAGAATGGGTTCCCTTTTGAGTCTGGTTCCTCTTGAAGTTTCTTCCTCACGTCGTCTGAGGGAGTTTTTCCTTGCCACCGTTGCCACAGGCTTGATCATTGGGGATAGATTAGGGATAAAATTAGCTCATGTTTAAACTCATTAAAATTCTGTTAAGCTGCTTTGCGACAATGTCGATTGTTAAAAGTGCTATAAAAATAAACTTGACTTGACATTTGTTAGGAGTGTAGGGTCAGAGTTAAAGATAATGTTATAGAGACCACAGATCATTTGCCATACAGTAGAAAATTAGAAACTTAGGCCATCTCTCCTGTCCTGTATTAACCCTCCAATTCAATTGATTGCATCTCAAACTAGTTAACACACATGCAATGTGACTCATTCGATTTGCTTTGGTGGTTGTTCTTTGTCTGGAGCTCTTAAACATCAATCATGTCATGAGACACTTTTTTTTTCATTTCATGTCAAAATGATAAACATAAACTTTCTCATAATGTCAGTGTTCTAGCTTCCTTAGTGCATCAGATTGAACAAACAAATAAAGAAGACAGCATCTGATTGGTAGCAACTGATGTCTGGAACATGGCTCAATTAGAAGCTTGACAAGGACTTCAGGCTTTATCACTGCGTCAAATGGCCTGACTCACTCTGGGTGACTGCAGAATGGATGTGTTTGTGTGTTTGTGTGCCTGCATTAATTCAGAGACGCTTGCGGAATCATCAGGAAGAATTCCAATCAGCCTTGAGAGCTGTGAGTTCAGGCTAATGGTGTTTTCTCACTTTCATCTGCTCTCTGAGCACAAACACCAGAACTCTTCATGATTAGCCGCACGACTGGCCATGTAACTGCATCTTGTAACAAGAACACAGGCTCCAGTGACTTTACCCTGAGACTCCTGGAGAGACAGAGAGTAAGAAAAACAGCTCGGTCTGAAATTAGGTTGCAGGTAAGATTAGTATCTTGACAATAATGTTCGCTGAATGTTTTGGTTGTGATCCAGAACCCAATTCCAAGTTTTGTGACCTCAAAAAAATTAGCTCTTCAAGTGCATCCTTATAATATCATTCTGTAAGATAGTACACAGAGGTTTATGGACAAATACAGAAAAATCAGATAAGGTGTAAAATATTATTTAAATATGACGATGTCTTCATTCACAGCACGAATCAGTCCTGTCCATTAAACAAACAACCACTTCATCCACCCCCCCCAAAAAAAATCTAGAATACAAAGTCACATTCTCACCACCTCTTTCTCCTTCCCTTCCATCCCTTTCTCCCTTCGACACCCCTATATCAGAGCATCATTCTCCTCCATCAGGCTGAGAGGATCTTTAATTGCCGTTTCCCTCTACAAGGCCTACTGGTGGAGACACAGAAGCTCATGCCAGCAAGTCTTAATGATGCCTGGCAACGGCAGGAGATCTGACCAACACGTTGTCAATGGCAACCGAGGTGCTAGAAGTCTTCTCTGACAAAGACGGAAGAGGCAAAACCTCCCTGAGATGCTGTGTCCTCCAAGGAAGGAAGAAGGACGTCATTTCATGGACAAAGAAAAGCTTTTGGCTCACTGATCCCTGCTGTTGAGTAACACCAGGCCGTGACCGACCCTTTCAACACGCTATTAAGTAGACTAAATATAAACGAATGTTTGGGAGGGGAAAAAAGCACTTTTGTCTCTTTTTTATTTTTATTTTTTACAAAGGCACATGAGTTCTTCTTTGTTACTCATCACACAGGCCAAGGATGTATAAGAAACGGAATCAATTTGAAATAACGGCCTTTCAAAAAGCAGCAGATTTTTTGTAAACCTGTGTTCATTGCCAATGACACACACACACCCATAATGTCAGGTGACAGAGGTGAAAATATCATGATGATCCTTGTAGCTCATAGTGTATTCACAGTGCAGGCCACCTCGCAGCTCTGCCTGTCTGCCTTCTTTCACACCACACCTGCCAATTACAGCACATTCGCTGCACTACAGCAGCCTGAGGGGTTCACCAAGCCTGTTCTCCACAGGCTGTCTCTCTCTCTCTCTCTCTGTGTGTGTGTGTGTGTGTGTGTGTGTGTGTGTGTGTGTGTGTGTGTGTGTGTGTGTGTGTGTGTGTGTGATTGACTTACTGTGTACACCTTGATCAAGCAGCTATTTTCTCTATTTGGAATAAAAATGCAAAAGTACAAAAGCACAGATGCAGCTGTCGTCTCTCTTTCACCCCTTAACAAACAAACAAAAAAATTTTAAATGCTTAATTCAAAAATCCTTGAATCGCTAATTCTGCTCATACGGATTGGTGTTCCAGAGCACTAAACTTACATGTTTTCCATTTACAGCTGACTTGTGGTGAGCTCATTTGGGTTCTGTTGATATTGCAGTTATAAATGGGCATGCAAAGTTAAAAGATATTTTAAGCACCAACAACTTATGTGCATTTTTCAGGTAAATGTAAACTTAAGACATGAATTAAACCTACAGTGCTTTAAAAAAATGGCATTTTGACCTGTCAAGTAACCTCATTACCTTCAACTGTATTTACTTACTTACTAATTACTTACTAAATACCTATTTACTTACTTATTCTCTTACTACTTGCATACTACTTACTTAGATAATACTTACTACTTACTTACATACTTACATAATACTTACCACCTACTTACTGACTTACATACTTATGTATGTACTTACTACTTACTTATTTACTTACTTACATACTACCTACCTACTTACTGGCTTTCTTCCTTACTGCTTACTTACTTACTTACTTACTTACTTACTTACTTACTTACTTACTTACTTACTTACTTACTTATTTACTTATGTACATACTGCTTACTTAATTACTTCCTTACTCAGGTACTTACTGCTTACTTATTTACTCACGTACTTATTACCTACTTATTTATTTATTTAC
The DNA here is from genome assembly GCF_027579695.1 of Neoarius graeffei. NCBI lineage: Eukaryota > Metazoa > Chordata > Actinopteri > Siluriformes > Ariidae > Neoarius > Neoarius graeffei. The sequence goes on along the minus strand of NC_083571.1, from coordinate 115,872,501 downwards.
TTACTTACTTACTTACTTACTTACTTACTTACTTACTTACTTACTTACTTACTTATTGCTGCTTACTTATTTACTCACTACTTACATACTACCTACCTACTTACTGACTTACTTACTTACTACTTACATATTACTTACTTACTTACTTACTTACATACTACCTACCTACTTACTGACACTACTTACATAATACTTACTTACTTACTCACTACCTACCTACCTACTTACTTATTTACTTACCTATTACTGCTTACTTATTTACTCCCTACTTACAAACTACCTACCTACTTACTGGCTTACTTACTTACATACTACCTACCTACTTACTTATTTACTTACTTACCTATTACTGCTTACTTATTTACTCCCTACTTTCAAACTACCTACCTACTTACTGGCTTACTTACTTACTTACTTACTTGCTTACTTACTTACTTACTTACTTACTACCTACCTACTTACTGACTTAATTACTTACTACTTACATAATACTTACTTACTTATATACTACCTACGCACTTACTGACACTACTTACATAATACTTACTTACTTACATACTACCTACCTACTTACTGACACTACTTACATAATACTTACTTACTTATTTACTCACTACTTACATACTACCTACCTACTTACTTACTTACTTACTACTTACATAATACTTACTTACTTACATACTACCTACCTACTTACTGACACTACTTACATAATACTTACTTACTTATTTACTCACTACTTACTTACTTACTTACTTACTTACTTACTTACTTACTTACTTACTTACTTACTTACTTACTTACTTACTTACTTACCTATTACTGCTTACTTATTTACTCCCTACTTACAAACTACCTACCTGCTTACTGGCTTACTTACTTACATACTACCTACCTACTTACTTATTTACTTACTTACCTATTACTGCTTACTTATTTACTCCCTACTTTCAAACTACCTACCTACTTACCTACTTACTTACCTACTTACTTATTTACTTACTTACCTATTACTGCTTACTTATTTACTCACTACTTACATACTTCCTACCTACTTACTGGCTTACTTACTACTTACATAATACTTACATACTTACTTCTTTATATACTACCTACCTACTTACTGGCTTACTTACTTACTTACTTACTTACTTACTTACTTACTACCTACCTTATACTGACTTACTTACTACTTACATAATACTTACTTACTTACCTATTACTGCTTACTTATTTACTACCTACTTACAAACTACCTACCTACTTACTGGCTTACTTACTTACTTACCTATTACTGCTTACTTATTTACTACCTACTTACAAACTACCTACCTACTTACTGACTTACTTACTGCTTACATAATACTGACTTACTTGTACCTACCTACTTACTAAATTACTTACTGCTTATTTATGTACTTACTTATGTACTACCTACTTACAACTTACTTACTTGCTACTTACTTATATATTTAAGTATAAAATACATCTACTGTCAGCAAATAAATCTTAAAAAAGTATAATAATAATAATAATAATAATAATAATAATAATAATAATAATAATAATAATAACAACAATATTGATGCCTGAGATGGGTTAACACATTTTTTGAATTGCTAAATTTTGTTTATTTTAAAAAGTTAAAATTAACTTGGAAGAGTTACAAAGACTGTATGTCAAAAATAGGGCCACTAATGTATGACATTCAAATTATTAATAGAGAATAAAATCTTACCTGCAAACTATTAGCCAGAAAATCTGCATGTTAAGCCAGCTATATTTAGCCAGTTGGGGTAAATGTTAAATAAATATCTGAGTATATGACAAAGATACTAAAATCACACTCATTATATTTGCTAACGTTGGGTGTTGTGCTATTTGTCGACTATTCATTCAATCAGTAATAATATGACAAAACAAATAGAGAATCAGGAGCTGAATTCTCATGAATGTCTTTCTTTGAGCAAATAAAAGCTTTTTTTTTTATAAGCAGTTAGCAAGTCAGCTAACTCTACTGAATGGCTGAAGGGGGTGTTTCCAGGTTGAATATTATGTCTATTCACAGATTTGGGGATTTTTATTTAAAGGGGAAAGGTGTAGAGACGTTCTTAGGCCGTTGTAGTAGTTTCTTAGGTGTTAAAAACATATTAAACAATGTGTTTACGTAAACATGTACACTGGAATGTACAGTAGTGGCCAGTTTCCTGCTCTTGATTAGATTTCCTGGTTTGCCGTGAGTGAGTGCTAATCAGCAACGCAAATCAGGGCAGATTGGGCCAAAACGGAGCGGAAATATGATTTTAATCAGCATGCTGCTCCCTGCGCTCTCTTTCTCTCTCTCTCTCTCTCTCTCTCTCTCTCTCTCTCTTTCTCTCTCTCTTGTCTGTCTCTTTCACAGTGCAGTTAGAGATGGTGATGGCACGGAGCAATCAGCTAGACCTCTACTGCATCCCACCGAGAAGAACATGCTTTAATTACCACCAGCTAAGACAGGATCTCTCTCGCTCTCTCTCTCTCTTCTCATACGCAGAGAGAATGCTAGAGGCTTTGGCGTAATTATACGCAATAATTTGCCATTTTTATCCAACTTCTCCCATTTACGTAAGAATAACAAAAATTACTCATCTTGTTAAAACTCCATTTTCAGCACCATACCTACGTGTGCAATGGGGGAATATGTTCGAGTGTGTGTTTGGAGGCTTGTGCTGCCGTGTTCTTTAGAGACATTTGGGTTTAATGAATAATTAGCACTGTGTTTTTGCTGAGTCATCGTGCTTGAGGGCCTGCACTGGACTCTAATGGAGGTGTTGCCTCATATCACCCATTACAAATCTGTTTCCAGTGAGCCAGTTGCACAGTGGCCTGGGTGAAGCGTGGCCTTGTGTGTGTGTGTGTGTGTGTGTGTGTGTGTGTGTGTGTGTGTGTGTGTGTGTGTGTGTGTGTGTGTGTGTGTGTGTTAAAAATAACCACTCTCCCACTTCGTGACTCATTCTGTGGGCTCACTTGTCCGACTCTCCCAAACAACGTCTGGAAAAAAACCCTGCAGCCAGCTCCTTGATTTACAGGCTGATCGTTCATTAATCTGCATGTATGTGTGTGTGCATGTGTGTGCATGTGTGTGTGTGCACGAGTGCTGTGCTCAAAATATGTCAACATATCTGGCTTCTATAACGGGAACAGATTGAATGTGGTTTTTTATCAAATCTTCATGGAAGCCCTGTTAAACACACAGATTACGTAATAGCCGAGGTTTTCCTGCTCACATGACAATAGCAAAAGTAACTCGATCCAGCCAGTGTTCAATCTTTTATGCTGAATTAGGATTACTGAAGCAATTTTACACAGTAGATTCAGAAATAATAATAATAATAATAATAATAATAATAGCAAAGAGACCATAGATGATGGCGTAGCTCACTCCGGCCCCGTCTAGTCCAGAAAGAACGATCTAAAGTGGGCCACCTTGCGCATTAAATGTTGCAAGCTATATACACTATATACAAGCTATATATAGAAACAATATACACTCTAGGAATAATGACCTATTTACCAGAAAGAATCCAAAATGGTGAGGAATTGACTGAGAAGAAACGATTTTTGTTGAACTGCTCATTAAGGCTTAATTAGTCCATAACTTCATTAATAATTGCAATTATGCAAATTTGGGTAGAAGCTACAGTATATGCACCCCAGGCAGACCTACCTTCCTGCCAAAAAGAATAAAAATCGGTGAAGAATTGAGAAAGAAGAAGCGATTTTCGTGAAATGTGGATGGCGCCGGATGGACGACGGACGACATATGATGGCATTAAACTCATCACCTGTTGGCTGGATGAGCTAATAATATTCAAGAGTGTCAAAGTGTTGTAGTCGAGTCACTAAACCTTGAATCCGAATCCAGTCTCAAGTCCCCAGTGTTCAAGTCCGAGCCATTAAAAAAATTTCAAGTCGAGTCCGAGTCGAGTCCACTATTGATCCAAGTCAAGTCTGAGTCCAAGACTCCACCCGCACCATGTGACGGTGTCTGTTTCAGCGCCATTAACATTAGTTTGTTCCTGAACATGGTGTATGAACAGGTGAATGTGCTTCTCTTTATCAGGGAGTGTGAAGTATTCTGTCGGAGATGGTTGGGAGACGGATGGAAGTGCAGAAGGTGTGTTTATTAATACAAATGAAGACGGTAAACAATCCAGAACGGCAGGCAAAATCGTAAAACGGCGAAACAGGCGACAGGTCGAGCGAGACACAAACAGGCTATCGTAGACTCGGCAGGATCAAAGATGAGAAACAGGAAATCAGGGATCAGGAAACAAAACAAGGAAATAAGGCTCGGTAATGTGTCAGCAATGCAATTCAATACTTCGCAAAGTAAGTGTGTTTTCAGTTTTTATATCGGCGCACTGATTGCGCCTTAATCCTGTGCAGGCGCGAGTCGTTTACGGCGCGCGCATGTGAGAGTCTGCTTGGCGTGTGCGCTGTCCAGAGCGCGCCCGAGAGTCTATCTGATGCACGCGCCAAGGCGCACAGGTGTGACACACTTGCACGAAATTAGTACAAAAATTAACGTAGATATAAATATCTTATGCCAAATTATTATGACATGTTACAAAAAATAAAGAAGAAATACGAGTCCTCATCTCCAATTTATGAGTCCGAATGCAGTTAATGCACGAGTCTGAGTCCAAGTCCGAGTCATCAGTGCTCAAGTCCAAGTTGAGTCACGAGTCCTTAAAATTAGGGCACGAGTTGGATTTGAGTACGACAAGCCTGGCTTTACACCGCTAGTGGATGTAGTGCTATTACCAATCCTTGTTGTTTGTTGCTGTCTTTTGTGAGCAATTGTCCTTATTTAGCCCTGTCTTTATTCTATTATAGTTTATTATATTCTATACTCTATTACATCCATCTTTATTCTATTCTATTCCTTTTTTTTAACTTTACCTACATTTATCAATATTTTACTTTGTACTTGAGCTGCTGCAACACCTGAATTTCCTCTCATGGGGATCAATAAAGGAATATCTTATCTTTTTAATGCAAATGAAAAGTAATCCCATTACACATAAAGATCATAACTCATAATTTATAAACTCCAACAAAGAAAGACCAAAGTCTCTCAACTCAGAATTTGTACTCAGTAACCCAGTAACCATGACATCGATTCAACATAAGTGTGCTCAACATGACCAGTAAACAAAATAGCACTTCATACATTTCAATGACTTATATATACTCTTTCTGCTTTTCGACCAACAGTGCACGGTTTTCTTGAACCGGTTCCGTTCACGATTCTTTGAACCTCAGTACCAGCTTTGAACCATGCCACGTTTTCACCAGAGGGCGTTGCACGACGCACAATGGAAGTAAACAATATTAACGAGATGGTGTAGCGCATTGATTACTTGCGAGCTTTTGTTCTGTTATTGCAGAAATTTGTTTTCATTCCATTTTTTTCTGAAGATATATCCTTTTCCATTGCATTCTCCATTGCTGTGCTATGCTTCCTCAACAAACTAATAATGACGCCCACTGATGTCGTCATGGTCCATGCTGGAAAAAACAGATATCTTTGGGAACCGACTTTTCAGATTCTGAACCAATTTATTTTTGTTTATTTAAAATGCTCTGAATGGTTCGAAATGTGGTGCACGAACCAGAAAAGAACCCGTTCCATGTTTTTGCTTTAGATCAGTCAACGTAGAAACATATTCGCTCATTAAATCGATAACACTGACTATATTTCGCTGTTTTGAAGAGGAAAATATGCATCAATCTTCATATTTAGGTGAATAGTTTTTTGCTAACAAAAGACAAACATAGAGACATTCAATCACCATGTGGGTTTTTTTTCCCATTTTGTAACTTGAGATCAAAAATGACTTAATTCAGATGTCTGACTTCTCTCTTCTGAGGTAAATCAAATTTAGCAATATTTTACAACTTGTAGTGTTTGTGCAACCACTAATGCTGCAGTCTATTCAACAATTATTCCACAAAATCGGGTCGTACATGAACTGATAGCGGCTATAAAACATGTACGACGAGACTGAGTGGAATAACTGTTTTATTCTATCCAAATTCACTGGATTTTGACAAACAGAGCATTTTTATTTTAATTTTTTTGCAAATTCGATAAATAAAAACTTCATACAAAATGTCCGACAAAATAATTTCCGCTTAGGCAGACTTCTTAAAAACCTATCGATGGTGCCACGAACTGACTTTAGTGTTGTTGTTTTGTAGAAAGTGCCGTCTCGCTGTCATGCCGAGGTATAGAATATCTTTAGACATTTATTTAATTCGTCCTTGGACATTTCAGTTCTGTAATTTTCAAAATTCTTTGAGCTTTTGAACCAGTCTTAAAAAATTCAACAAATTTTAATGCTTAAAGATGAAGAATGTAAACAAACCGGTGAAATGAAAGGAGCAATTTGTGAAAAATGCGACGATAATGATAATAATTCTTGAAAAATAAAAAATATACATTCGTACCATCAAATACTTTCATTCCATATATTGTTGCTTTTCTGTTTTTGATTAGTTTTTATTTCATCCTCGGTTGGTTCAGCAACACGCACCGCCATTTTGTTTTTCTCTACTCACGGTATATGAGCTGATAGATTAGTAGTAGGGTAGCCAATCAGATCGCCTGATTGCTCATATCCAGTGAATGTGGATAGAATAAAACTAAAGATCCAAATGCGGCGTAAAATGAATGTCTATTTCTAGAGCTCTTTGTTGCTATATGGAAAAAAAAATCCAGCTCTTGTCTTGTTCCAAAACCCCTTTCTCCATGCAGTCCACCATTACAAAAACCCTTTAACCTGTCTTCCTGTCTGTAATTGCAAAGTAGCCACTTGTCCCAATTTAGGCTTCCTAATGTACTCTATATCCTTTTTCTTTGGAGGAGTGCAGAGAGGCGAGAGAAACCAGGCAGGACTCATATAATCACCTGAGATGAGTAATTAGGAAAAATGCCCCGTCTCACCAACCCACACACAAAGAGTCCTTTTTGCCTTCAAAGAGCAGGATGATGATGATGATGATGATGATGATGATGATGACGGCTTTCCTTCTGTACCCTGTGGCCTCATCACGCTACTCAGGCTCAGGCAGAGAAAGCCTTTCTGCGATACATCTGAATCCTCCTCCTCCTCCTCATCATCATCATCACATGACTGTGAATAAGAAGTTTGCTTTTAATGCACCTACTGCAATATCTCTCTGGCTTACTGCACAAACACACACACACACACACCCTGCCTGTTCAGATAGGATCGTTAGTGAGAAGGAGAGGTGTGTGCTGCATGGTAATGCACTGTACGTGTACGCTGTAACAACTGGAGCTTCAGTATGGCTTCAGTTCAAGTAATATGAATCGAATGTGAACTTGCAGGGCTCTATATGCACAAGAAGCTCTATGCTGTTGCTCCCCCCCCCCCCTTGCTTCTAATCTTCCAGTGTTGTTCCTCTCGTTTTTTGTTCCATCAGACTGCAGTTGAAAAGAAAAAAAAGGAAGCTCTATGAATTCTGCAGCGGAGATCTCAAACATTAGTTATAATAAACGCCGTGTTTAAACGGAACATGTGAATTTTGTGCTTTCAGCGCGGGACAGCAAGCACTGAACACTTTCAAGTGGTTGAAGTCATGAAAATACTGTTGCTAAGCAACTAGGAAATATTGACACCAAGCATACAGTAGCTACTGACTGAGGCTAATGATTTAACTCTTTTATACAAACAATGGAAAGACACTAGAAACACAATCTCCACGTTTCCGTCAGATGGATAAAATGACACCATAATTACTACGTGACTGTAAACTTCACGTCCTCGGGCGCAGACGTATAGAGGGAAAAAAAAATTGTGTTGCAATTTTGGCTTCTGAAGTGTTAGCAATTAATAGGCTTCATATTGTACTGCTTGTGATCACACTGATGGCACTGTGGTCGGTTTCAGGCTGATTAATTATCCAGCGTATCGTGTCGCACTGGGCGGGGATGTCTGGGAGACTATTGGAGGTATTTCAGTGCAGTTATTTCATCACAGTCCTTCCAATCTGTTTTTGTTGCTAGCTGTTATTTGAGCCAGTCACCATGACCAGGCATTCTCAACTACTCTAAAATGCTAAACAGCATTTTACATATACGTAAAGTTTCAACTCGAAGGGTAGTCTCCACCAAGAGCGCATGTCTCCACCAAGCCACGTATTCAGATTTGCATCAATAGCTCATCAGTTGTTCCTCGGCCCATGGCTCACCTTTCGTCCAAATTTCATCAGGACACATTTACTACTTTTTGAGTTACGTTGGGAATCACAAACAAATGAATCGAGGTGAAAATAAAACCTCTTCCAACAAACTTGGAGTGCACAGTTGCTAAAAATGGAAAGAGTAAGACTGAAGTCAAGCGGTAGCTCATTAATTCTGATTTATACATGGTATGACTGCATGTCCTCTAGTTCCAATACAGTTTGGGGGAAAATATATAGAAATCTCTCAACTGAAAAGACCAACTTTCTTTCTTTCTTTCTTTCTTTCTTTCTTTCTTTCTTTCTTTCTTTCTTTCTTTCTTTCTTCTGTAGTCATGAGTAAGTTCACTCTAGCTACAGATAATAGCGAGAAGGTATTTATTAAAAGACACTGTACCACACTGCTGATGAGTTTGGGTTAATTTTCTATCACAGATTCACGTTCTAATATGTTATCTTTCTGAAGTAACAGCTCATCGGTTCATTCACAGGGACTTGTATGGCGGATACTCCAAACAGTCGTGATCTAACAATTAGCAGAATTTAAAAAAGAAGTTATTTAACAAGGAGAAATGTGGCACTGTATGCACTCTGAGAAAATAAAGCACATTATGGTACCTTTAGGTGTACAATGGCTTGTCACTGGATCAGTACCCCCTGCTTGGAAACATATATGTACCTTTTTGGTTCTAAAAAGGGACACATGGTTACCTTGAGGTCCAATAATGAGCCCCCGGAGGTACATTAGTGTTGACTGTACCTTGTGGGACAGCAATGGACTCCTACTGTACCCCTATTTATGTAACGTTTATGGACGGAGTCTTGGGTGTCAGCTCTTTGCAACATTCAGTACATTTCCATTATGTGAGATCCTTCAGGACAGAGATGTTTGCACTTTCTGGTTTCTTGGTAACATGAAAATCTGCATTTGTTTTTTTACTTTTATGAAGAGATAAAAAGAGGGCGTGGCACAGTGGAGCAGTAGTTAGCACTGTCACCGCACAGCAAGAAGGTTCCACGTTCGAACCTCACGCCTGACAGAGGCCTTTCTGTGTAGAGTTTGCGTGTTCTCATATTTGGGTGGGTTTCATCCTGGTGCTCTAGTTTCCTTCAGCAGTTCGAAGACATGCGGATTAGGTAAAATATCCAGCCAGTGGGGTTGCACAAGACAGTGCATAATTAGTGCCAGTCCCAAGCCTGGATAGATTGGGGAGGGTTGTGTCAGGAAGGGCATCTGGGGTAAAACCTACGCCAAAACAAATATGCGGAACAGAACCGCTATGGTGACCCCAAATGTACGGGAGCAGCCAAAAGAAGAAGAAGAAGAAGAAAGAGATAAAAAGAGAGGCTGGTGAAAGAAAAACTGTTTGTAGGTGCTCTAATATATGTAAGTGATAACAGAAACATCAAATGTAACTATAAATGGTTAAAAAGTACAGCATTTAAAAAGTCATTTATTAATAAATAAAAAATTGTAATCACCGTGACATTATAGGAATAATATTCTTGAGACTGCTGTTATGCAAACATATTTACACCACTCCTGGCATGGATTATTTTCCTGTAACAGCACAACCTGATGTGTGTTATTCCTTCACTGACATAAGGTTTAATATCCAAAACAAAAAAAGATTTATCAGCTACTGATTAACTAATGTCGTATCGCACAGCTTGGCTGTCTTAACCCAGATCGTCATCATCATCATCATCATCATCATCATGGGCTTAACTATTAAGTATAACTATAACTATTAAAGCTAGACGGCCTTTCAATTTCATAAAATCGGTGAAATTTAGTTCCGTCTGAAATGTGGTCATTGTGATAAATGTTTATTTCTGTAATATCTCACAAAATATCAGGCCATTCTGTGGCTGGGAAGTTATTTAATTGAATGTGCATGAAATCGCTCGCGTCGCGCAGTCAAGCAGACAGAGGAAGTCCGTGTGCGCATGCGCAGGTTTACCTTCTTCTTCTTCTTTTGGGTTTTACAGCAGCTGGCATCCACAGTGTTGCATTACTGCCATCTACAGGTTTCCCTTTGAGCGTGCACTGACAGTTCCATCATTCTGTCGCTAAACGAACAGCTGATCACACTGAGGTGCTCGCTGAGTGCCCATATTTATTAGTTTGGTCCTGCGTTTCCTTTCCTTCGTATATAACATAACGTCTTTTCTTCTCGCTTTCTTTCCGTTACTGTAGTCGGTCTTTCACGTTTCATTCGCACACTCACGTCCTCCATTTTTCTCTCCTGTTTCAAATTTGTATCCCACAATGCCTTGTGCGAACGGGGAAAGCCCACCACGTGATATGATCCTTGACGTAGTATCTTGTATCGGATCATGGTGAAGCAGGGAAAAATAGCAGAGAGTTTAGGGCCATGTAGCTCTAAATTCATTAATTGTTCTATTTTAAAAATAAATACAATTGGAAGTCTGTGATTTGAATTTAGCTTTCGGTCACTAAACAAAAAATAATTAGGTGTCGGGAAAATTCTTTTTATGACCTAAACTTGAAAATCTGAAAGACAGTACAGCTTTAATTATTCTGCACTGAACATACAAAAACTTAACAACTCTTTTCTAGCTGGCTCTATATTTGTTTCCTTTGTGTGTGTGTGTGTGTGTGTGTGTGTGTGTGTGTGTGTGTGTGTGTGTGTGTTCTTCAGGAATAACTTGCACTGGTCCACCATATGGTAATTCTATTCCTCCCTCTACAGCCTTTATCAAATATCAGACAAAGTAGAGAGCACATATCTTCTTCCATTATATGATTGGTCAGATGTGCTGCACTAATTTGATTGTCATTATAAATGTAGTTTTGATGGCAGGTTTAATGCTTTCATCCAATTGTGATTTTACTGGCTTGGAAAATGTCTCCTTCTGACCCTCTTCTTTTCAGCGCAATTTCTTCTTATTGTTCTCTGACTTGGACCTGCTTATATTATGCATGAGGTTCATTCGGAGCAGAGTGCAAAGCTTTGACCTGTGCAAAGCCACAATCACAGTCAAGGACTCGCAACGACATTATCCATTTGTCGAACGATACAAAGAACACAGATCCTGTAATGCGTTTGTCCAAGACTAAATAATTAGTCGTGAAAAAAATCATAAAATCATATAAAACTGCCTTTATGCGCTCCACATTTGATGTGTTGCGTCCAAGATGCCTTGAACCACTTCTCATAATGAACTCATAATGCCGTTAAACTCGCCTTGCTCACTAAATGTATGTACAGTATACATTCACCAGCCACTTTATTAGAAACACCCCTATATCCACCTGCTACTGTTTGATGCGGTTCTCTAATCAGCCGATCCCTTGACAAATAGACAACATGAATGAGACATCATGATTTTGGGCTTGGTTTAGGAAGTAGCAAGCAGAATATTATCAGTGAGCGAGATTGTGTGAATGAACGGCTGAGTAGCGTTGAAGAAGAGTTCACTGGAAACAGACATTTAGAGAAATTAACTCAAAATGCATCATGTCATAGACGCTTCCTTCCGACAGACACACGTATGTATATAGCTCTGGAATTGACATAATGAGAGATATAATACAGATGAAGTAACAACGCAGGACCTTGATTTGGGAGGGTGGAGGTGTCTCAAACAGTCGAGAATGCAATCGCTCATCTTCAAGTCAATAAAAATTTGATATTGCTAGAATTAAAAGAATTTAATATTTTACTATTAAAAGCCCAGTGACTATTTATTACAAATTAAGTTCCAGATGGTTAACAGACACATACACTCGCTGGTCACTTTATTAGGAACACCCCGATATCCACCTGCTGCTGTTTGATGCTAATCAGCCAATTCCTCGACAGCAGCACGATGCATCAAATCACGAGCTTCAGTTAACGTTCACAATTTTCAAACATCAGAATGGGAAAAATTGTGATCTCACAGTGAAGTGTGACTTTCTTTCAGGTGTCGGTTTGAGCCGGTTGGTGGTTTGAGTATTTCAGAAACTGCTGATGTCCTCCTGGGGTTTTCACACACGACGGTCTCTACGCAGAATGGTGCGAAAAACAAAAAACAAACATCGAGTGAGTGAATGAGTGAGTGAGAGAACGACAGTTTTGTGGGTAGAAACAAATGCCTTGTTGATGAGAGAGGGTCAGAGGAAAATGGCCAGATTGTTTCGAGCTGCCAGGAAGGAAAGTTATAGGAACTCATCTCATCACTTTTTACAACTGTGCTGAGCAGAAAAGCATCTCAGCTTTTCTGCAACAGCAGAAGAACACATTGGGTTCCACTCCTGCCAGCCAAGAACAGGGATCTTAGACTCAAGAACAAGCTCCTATTAAAGTGGCCGGTGAGTGTATATGTAGACTATATTTGTTTGGAATACAGCAGTTTGGGGGTTTTATGAGGTTTCTGAGTGGTTTTAATGAATTGGTATAATATTAGAATGCAGAGCCGAAGGCAGCTCTCTCTCTCTCGGTGTGTTTATGCAGAACTAAATAGCTGTGGGAACACTGCAGCTAGCGTGTCACTCATATCACTAAGTGGAACTGCTGTAGCTCTGCACACCCAGAGGAAAAAAACAAAAAACAAAAGTATGAGGTATGAGGAATTTCCTGGGATCATGTGCAGACACAACAGGTCAGAAAACTCAGTGAGATAATTATGTCACGCATGTATGTTACACACCAGTGAAACCTACACCACTTGATACGGCTCCTCTGCAAGCCATATTCACCAAATAGATTATTTTTATCATCATAAATCAGACTCCGTGTGTGTGTGTGTGTGTGAATTTTGGGGTGGGGGTGTTCATTAAACTTGTAACGCTGAGAAACAGGCAGGGCGCCTCTCTCTCTCTGTGTCTCTCTCTCTCTCTCTCTCTCTCTCTCTCTGCCAGCTATCTTATTAATGACTCACTGAGTCTGGCTCACTGAGGCAGGAAAACCCTCTGGGGTCATCCAGCTCACAGACAGATAATTCAGATCGGATCATACAAATCCACAATTAGTCTTATTTTCAAGCATCGACGTCAAAATTCATCATCAGCTCCCCAGTCACCCTTTCAAAACTTATAGGCTCTGTGACGAAATTCCAAAACCGGCTTCACGCTTGAACCGTGTGCCCCTCGGTACGCTTTAATCGAAACCATGCATACTTTGTCACTAACCTCATTTGCTACAACAAATACCAAAAAGAGATCAAGTCCAAACACCAAAAAAAAAGTGAAGATTTGATTCTTAAAACTTTAAGACTTTCAATACATTCCCTACTCTTGTGATTACACTCCTCATGCATCATTAATTAATTAATTAATTAATTAATTAATTAATTAATAAGAGGGGTTTTGTTTTTTGTTTTGTTTTTTAAAATAGTAGTTACACTTTGCGATAATACTGAAGATCTTAACTTCAGGACAGGCGAGTGTTACTTCTTTCAATGCATGCAAACTAGTCTACACTTTCTCCATCGCCCAAAATATAACCAGCTTTACGTACATCTATTTATAGCTTAATAAACTCAAAGGTTCAACCTGGAACATTTCATGCTAATTGTTTTACGTTTTCATACTTGGTAAAAAGATTATGAACAACACAGCGAGCTGTGGAGGAAAAAGTCATAAACCATTTATACGTGTTTTTGCGTCGTACCAGCATCCTGTTATTTTTAAGTCTGGAGGTCTACAGCAGACACGTACAGCTGAAGCACTGATGCAAGCAAGGACAGACTCTTAAAATTCAGCTCTTAGCAGAATCATGTGAAGTTTACAGCCACGCATAAACAAAGCATCCAATGCGTTTGTACATGTTAATAATAAATAACAGGTCTTTCGTACTACATACCGTACACAATTTCAGCACAAAAAGCATTCACTGCTCAGTCTGTGACCTGAAATATCATACTTAAATAGTACAAAAGGACATTAATGATGTAAGTTGAGAAATTGTTGCTGTTTATGAATAAGGATCACTTCCAAAAGCTAAAACAAATCATATATGTATATAATATACAGTATATTCATACGAAAACACATATGCAGATATGTGATCTGTATTTCGCACACAATTAGCCTACCTTTACCTTCATTGTGCCATAAATCATTTTTGTAGCTGTTTAAAAACTCAAGGGAGTGAAAGTTTGTTCAGCAAAAGGTAACTGCAACTTGCTCGAGTTGAAATTTCTTTTCAAAGTTACCTCAGTCACTCTGTTATGAGTCATGAGTCAATCCTGTGAATGAATGCATGACCAAGGTAAGTGTAATAGCTCTATTAGTTTTCATAAATCTATTGTCAGGCTGAGAAGATGCTGACGCTGGGGGGGAAAAAAGTCAAGTTACAAATCAAGCATGGTGTCAACAAGCTAGCATCGTTCTTACAAATCCGTCGAACCGGTCATGATCACTTTGTTAGACAAGTAGTCTGCAGCTCAGTGTGCTGGAATGCACAAGTGATTTCTTCATGAATCTAAAGATTCCTTTGCTCACACACAGTCATGTACACACACACACACACACACACACACACACACACACACACACACACACACACACACACACACACACACACAGACAAGCGTTCATGCCATAACATCTAGACAGCACATACATGCTCAGTAATTTCAAGTGGACCAGAAGAATGTTCAGTCGAAACAAGAGAAGAAGTGAACAAAATGAAACCTACTGAAATGGCGACTCTCTCACACACTCTCTCTGTCTGTCTCCTCTCTCCTGTAGCCTGAAATGCTGCGATCCTCTCTCTCTCTCTCTCTCTCTCTCTCTCTCACTTTCTCTTTCTCTCTCTCTGTGTCTATCCTTCCTTATTGTTCACTCTTAAGCTCCTCTCTTCCCTTGTTCTATCAATCTTTCTTTGTTTGAGCTCTCTGTATTCCGCCAGCACTTGGAGAGATGGAGGGAGAGGGAGTGGAGGAGCGGGGGAGCTGCAGCCACTCTAGAGGAGAGAGAGAGAGAGAGAGAGAGAGAGAGAGAGAGAGAGAGAGAGAGAGAGAGAGAGGGTGGGAGGAAGAGCGAGAAAGAGACAGACAGACAGGAAGGAGGGGAGCGAGGGATGGAGGGGAGGGAGCTGGAAGCAGAATGTACGAGGCAGGAGGGAGAGAACGTGAGCGCGACTGAAGCCTCCAGAAGCTGTGCTACACTGCAGCAGCAGCAGCCGAATGAGAGTGTGGAGGACGGATGGAGCATGAAGAGTCAGATCTATCCTACACCTCTTCTCTTCTCCACCAGCCAACCTGTGAGGGAATTGATGGCAGGTTGAATATGTCTGTCAGTTTCTACATCTCTCTCTCTCTCTCTCTCTCTCTCTCTGCTGTATTCAGTCAGGACTGTAGAGGTTTTTTTTTTTTTTTAGACCACACCACATTATAGTGACAGAGAGGGGGAGCAAAGGGGGGGGGGGGGGGATGTATGTCTGAATGTGTACCAAACAGGTCTTTTCCCCCTTTGACTCATTACAGTAGGGGTTAATATCATATATGAGAACATACTCTATAGGGACACTGTCTCCTCTGACTACATATTGTCCGAGTCCGACTCTTCAGCTCGATTTTATTTTCAATAAACATTATATAATACATCAAACTACCTATAGGTTAGTTGAAGTTTATTTGCATTTATTATTTTCTTCTTCTTCTTCTTCTTCTTCTTCTTCTTCTTCTTCTTCCTCCTCCTCCTCCAATGGAAGTGAACAATCCCTTTATAAAGTGTTTATAAAGTGTTTATAAAGTGTTTATAAAGTGTACACTACACTTTGAGTTAGTGCCAGCTGATGGACAGCTCCCGGTGCTGAAACTCTCCCAACCAGAGTGGACAGCTCTGTCTACAGAAAGCACTGAACAGTGATTGCCTGCTGAATCCGGATCAGACTCAGACTCCGAATCAATTCATACACAGGAGTGTAACCTGGAAGATCAGTGCAAGGACATGTAATGTGCAGCATACAGATGTACAGACCTGTAAAAGGTGCAGATATTAAAATGCAGTATAATAAACACAAAAAATATAATACAAGTACAAACACCACATTAAACACGTTATGGTAAGAAAAGATCAGTACTGCTTCTTTGCCATACATGGCTTCTTGAGACAAGAAACCAATGATACTATAAAAAAAAACTGGAAAAAGAAACTGTTAATGGTGTAGTAGTGGTTCTGATGGAGCGTAACTGTTCAATGAACATGCTGGAATCAGAATGCAATCAGTACCGGACTCAGACTCGTATCCTGAAAGTACTTACTCCTGTATTTATCAGTTGTATGGAATATACAGGTAGTATACAGTACTATACACACTAGCTATATGGTTAAAAGTAAGTGAACACCTGACTAATCACATCCATGTGTGCTTTTTGAAGATGATTACTAAGACCTGGGACAGGACAGGATGGGACATATTATCACTCACGGTCACCTTCCCGACCCATCACGGACTGGAATAATTGTCACAGACATATTATCGCTCACGAACATTGAACTCTTGTCACGATCTTACCTTATCTGTCCTGTCCTGTCTCGGGGGATCTTACCTTAGCTGTCCTGTCACATGTCATGCTATAGTTTGGATAACATAATCTACTTACTTAAGAATAATCAAAAGAAAGAAAAGAGAAGAAAGAAATAATGAACAAATTAGTGTGTACGTATTATCGCTCACGGTCACCTCCCTGTCCTGTCACGGACTGGAATAATTGTCACAGACATATTATCGCTCACGGACATTGAACTCTTGTCACGATCTTACCTTATTTGTCCTGTCCTGTCTCAGGGGATCTTACCTTAGCTGTCCTGTCACATGTCATGCTATAGTTTGGATAACATAATCTACTTTGTTAAGAATAATCAAAAGAAAGAAAAGAGAAGAAAGAAATAATGAACAAATTAGTGTGTATGTGTTAATATTTATTTCTTCTTTGGTCTTCCATGTTTGCTCTGATACTTAATACATTTTAAATTCTTTGCTTTATTAATTTCATAGCGGCATGGTGGTGTAGTGGTTAGCGCTGTCGCCTCACAGCAAGAAGGTCCGGGTTTGAGCTCCGTGGCCGGCGAGGGCCTTTCTGTGTGGAGTTTGCATGTTCTCCCTGTGTCCGCGTGGGTTTCCTCCGGGTGCTCCGGTTTCCCCCACAGTCCAAAGACATGCAGGTTAGGTTAACTGGTGACTCTAAATTGAGCGTAGGTGTGAATGTGAGTGTGAATGGTTGTCTGTGTCTATGTGTCAGCCCTGTGATGACCTGGCGACTTGTCCAGGGTGTACCCCGCCTTTCGCCCGTAGTCAGCTGGGATAGGCTCCAGCTCGCCTGCGACCCTGTAGAACAGGATAAAGTGGCTAGAGATAATGAAATGAGATGAGATATTAATTTCATCCTGGGTTTTATGCCCCAGTCCTTCACATAATGGATGATACCACTGTTTACATTTAGTACAACTGAAATACAATTCATTATCCTCTGGCATACGGACAGCAAGGCAGGGTCCGTCCCATTTCGTCCCATCCCGTATCGCTGGGAGGTGACTGCCCGAGCAATAATATGTTACATCCCTTTCTGTGTCACGGGTTTTAGCAACAACCCTTTTTGAACATCTCATGATAAATGTAGTCCCATATTTGCTATTTGAATAACCTCCACTGTTCTGGGAAGGGTTTCCGTTAGATTTTGGCTGTAGGGATTCAACCATTCAGCTACAAGAGCATTAGTGAGGCTGGGCAAGCAGGCCTGGCATGCAGTCAGTGTTCCAGTTCATCCAAAGGATGTTCAGTGTTCGGGGTTGAGGTCAGGGCTTTGCGCTCTTGAATTCTTCCACTGCAATCTTAGCAAACCATGTCCTCGTCTTCACTGAGCTTGCTTTGTGCACAGCAGCATTGTCATGCTGGTACAGATCTGGGCACCTTAGTTCCAGCAAAGGGGAATGCTTAATGCTACCACATACAGACATTTTAGACAATTGTGTGCTTCAGACTTTGTGGAAACAGTTTGATGAAGGCCCGAAAGGGATATCCACAGACTTTTGGCTGGATTGTGTGCATTGGTCTTGTCAATTCAGTGTATGTTTTTTGGCAATGTGTATGATTCAGACTCATCCTTAAAGGGCATATTCTGGACCAATTTCATGGGTTTTTTAATATGAAAGTCTGTCCCTTTACACACTCATCCAGAAGGGTAATTTTGCACAAGGCCATCTGTCTACAGCAGAAAAAAATAAAACGCGTCTGGAAAAATCCCAAGGGAGTCTGGAGCCAGAATTGTGACGTTACCTGCAGAAGTGCCAGCAGGCTGCGCGAGCTTTGCATGGTTTCAGTGCACAGCCTGTGTAGACCAAGCGCTCCCATTTCTCTCTCATTGTCCGGTCTTTTGGAAAATGATGAGTACTAATCCCATCAAGATTGGTGTTGCTACACCCTCCTACGATACATCTGTTAACCATTTGAATAATAACACGATAACGTTGAAGAAATTTGCAGGAAACCACCAGGTCGTTTTCTCATAAACAAACCAGCGCTGACGTAGGATTCAGAGGGAGGCGTCCCGCATGCGACATCACGAAAATCAATGTTTGCCGGGAAATCCAAATGCCAAGTTTTTTCAGAGGCGGACCAATTCACCTCAAATGGCTTGATTTCAACTGAATTTTTCTGGTATTGCGCAAGGGGAAAAAATTGCACAAAATGTGACAGGTATTTGACCAAAGTTTAATATAAAATAGGAGAATTACATTGATCTTGCTCCTGAATTTACCCGTGATATGCACTTTAAAGCACAATTCTGGTTTTGTGAATCTCTTAGTGCTGAATCCCAACCACGGTGGGCAGCTCTGAACATCTGGGAATGAGAATCAGAAAATAAATTACGATGTGAATCAGAGAGAAAATTCGGATTAGAACTGTAATTAATTTTAATATGTAAAGTAGCAATGTTGGGCCACTTTTTAAAGTAGTTGTCAGTGTTGTGTAATGTATCAAATTAAGGATCATGAAGATCTGAACTGAAAACTTGTTTAATTTTGTAAATATGTCTAAAAAAAAACAAAGTTATGAACATTTGAAAATCTAGTGTTTTATAAAATTTCCATTTCTGTCCATTGCTCCGGTCACAAACCAGCAACCATTTTCCACTGGTTTAATTTTCCATTCATGAGAAAAAACCTCCATCAGGAATTAATAAACCAAAAAGCCAAAAATAAAGAGATTTAGAATTTTGAGTGTCAGGGTAAGAATTACAGATAAAGGCTTCTTCTTGTAGATCACAATTCTGCACCTCGAAGGCTTAAAAGTAACACATCACTGAAATCGGTCCATCCTTTGTGTTTAAACATAAAAGCCAGAATTTATCGGGTATGTTCACTTTAAACTGTGGACACCGAGCGTGACTAATGATGGTGGTGCTCGAATGTGCTGTGTATAAGAGGCTCAAACTTTTGTTCAGTCTCTTCAAACAGTATCACTGATATTTATACACCTTCTCATTTTTTCTCCATGAAAAGACAATTAGGAAAATCATTGATTTTTTTTTTTTAGGAAGGATACAAAATTTTCCTCGGTCATCCAATCTTTAACGGGCACGAGACAGCAAAGTGTTCAGCTGATTTTATTAAAAAATCAAGTCAACATGAGCGATTCGACCACGAGGTGTGAATCATGAGTTTCAAGCTGACTGAACCAACAGTGAGCGAACTGGAAGGAAGCAACATCAAAACACACTGACTGGTGACGAATATCACTAATAAAACCCAAGATGGCGGCACCTGTGAGTTTAGTGTATTGCATTACACAATGTTAAAACAAACAAAAAATGCTTAAAGTTAAAGCTCATCACAATGCCACAAAAATTAACAACAAATATGTTATTTATTCTTGAATTGACACTAGTTTTATGTAAACACTTTTAAACATCTTTAACGGCCAAATAAAAACATGCTGTTCTCCCGTACAGACATACAGGAGGTTCATCAGTGCCGCGGTGGGTTCGCTGTCAAGCCTACGAAAAAGAATCAGTATTCAATTTTGTATCAGTAACAGTCAAAATCAGTATCAGGATCAGCATCATACTGTAATCAGAATTTCAGTCAGTTCCTGAAGAGTTACTATTCGTTGAGGATTATGATTGGAGTCGGAAACAGAAACTCTTCTTTTATCATATGTGCACAAATCAGTCTTGGCAGCATTGCTGGTGCTTAACAGAACTGGTGTAAAATCTACAGACAAAAGCAAAAGGAACAGACAGGCATGCGTGTGCCCTGAAAGACTGAAGTGGTCCCGTGCAGATTTAGCACGAGACAGCAGCAGCAGCTAAACAAGGCAGTTTGGGAGACAAACAGTTTATTTATTTTGCTGTCTCGCCTCCATTTCTATTCTGTTTGCACAAACAGATGAACAGAGCGACTGGGCTACCTGTCTTCCCTGGACTGTAGATATAATGGCGGCTGTCTTTGAAATGCCTCTGTAATCACATTAATAGGCTTAATCAGTGAATTAGCGGTGAGGAAATGTCACAGTGGCCAGCAGAAACTAGAGAGGCTAATTAATGGATGGGATACTGGCTAAAAAAGCCACCTGACACTAAGGACACTTGTGAAGGGTACTTGATCTCATCACCCCAGCTCAAAAAGCCAAGGATGGATGTACGTAATAGGATAGACTACTTCGGAGAGATAACTATGGTCTGGAATAGGAAAGGTCTGTATGAACAGATTTTTTGAAGATCGTACACACGTGAGTTTGTGTGTTTATCAATGCACAGCCTTCTTGTCACAGCCTGGAAAACAGAGCGATCGATAGACACCACACTACACAATTGCACACACACAGAGCAATCACACTCCTCTCAAGGCTCTTTCACAGCCCCAGCATCAAAGCCTTCCATTTGGAGAAGTCTGTCTGGTGCTTCCCTGATCTCAGCCACTCTCTCTCTCTCTCTCTCTCTCTCTCTCGGTTTTATTCCGTAAAGGCTGCAAGGGTTGTGACGGCACCTGTAAATCCTGATCTGAGATCAGCTCGACTCTTTATTTCCTCCACATCCCAAATGGGAACAGGAGACCGATCTCAGATCAGAAGCTGGAGGTAAAATAGGAGCAAGAGAGGCGACAGGCACAAAGAAGCAGAGTGGCTGGAAGCAGCGACGGAAGGTGGGGATTTGGGGAGGGAGGGAGGGAGGGAGGGAGGGAGGGAAGCAGGAGGGGATGGGGATGTAGGGAGCCATAAGCAGTAATTAAAGGAGATAGGCTGGGGAGCCTGAGAAGAGAAGAGACACAGACATACACAGTCATGGGGAAAGAGCTGAGGCAGTGGTGTGTGGATGTGGTGGGGGTAGACATGCTTTCCTTGGCAGAAAAGACAAATGCAGAATGATAGGTCGGAGGAGCCTCATAGGACCTGATTTACTTCCACAGAAGGTGCATCCATAAACACACATACACACACGTGCTTGTATTACTAACCTTATAGGATTTCTTATTTATCATCATCAGGGTTGTCAGGTATGCATGGAACAAACACAAAAACAGCTTCATCTAAGTAAGAATTTAAAGGAGAAATGAAGTCATTTTAAAACTTGTTTTATTTCTTAATTAACGTGTTATTCAGTTACGTTTTCGGTTTTAGGAACTTTATATTGGCAACTGACCGCAATTAAAATATTATACTTATCGGCCTAGTCGGTTTTTAGCCGTGTTGAATTTAGTTCGTTTGGTCCACGGCAGGCGTCACTTATCCGCGCGATCTTCACGAGACTTGTGCGAGACTTCGAAACGTGAAGTGTCAGCCAGGTGTCAGTGCTGCCATTTTGAAAACTGTTTTCCAAACGAAGTATTGCACAAAAACGAGTTTAAATGACGATTACTGCCAACTTTTTTCAAACTTTCCTGATTGCTATCAAAACAAACAAAACTTCCAGCTTGATTACATCAGCATTCGAAAGAGGGCGTGCGCGTCTTTTGATAACGTTGGCAGATGTCGGTCACTTTGATTTCCGCTGTACATTTTACTTCCGTCCTACGATGTCTCGCACAGGTCTCAACGAATCTCGTTTACGGCCATTGCTTTGACATATGGACTGATATATTACAGACCATATTTCAAACACTCAGAACTTGCTATAGCGGCGACAAAATAGCGATCAAAAATGCATTCCAATATTTAATAAAAAGAGATCAATAGAATTTTGATAATAAAAAATTTGTCTTCGGGTTTCCTTTTAAAAAAAGGCAAAACTAAAATCTATTTCACCTCTATGGGGACTCGTAAGGGTTCTGTGTCGAACCCCATCACATATCACAGAGGTTTTTCCCTTTCTGAGAGGCTTCTAAGCTCCAAGATGCATGGATTATTCAGTAACCACTCTTCAACTAATAGGAAATGGAAATCGCCATGAGAAGGAGGGATGTAAGCGTGGACCTGACGGATTGTCGGAGCGTGACCCTACGTTCACGCTCGCAACAGACCATCGTTCATTTTTGATGTGATAATGACAAGCAACAAAGCAACAGTGCGACAAATGACGTGAGGGGAGATTTTCTCAACTTTATGCAAATTAATTAATTAATTAATTAATAGAAGAAGCACATTTAAATGATGGATTTAAATGATTCATCAGACCTCAGATATCTATCTGTCATATTGCTTGTGTGTGTGTGATAGGGCTTTTTTTTTTTTTACTTCCTTACTCACAACTTTTGATCATTTCGTAAACCCAGTAATCAAACACTTTGCTTTTTTTTTTTTACTCCTGTATTGAATACAAGCTAAATTTTATCTTGAGGTTTATTGGGACGATGCAAGATGGCCCCCAGCAATCTTTTCTTTCTATCACTGGAGTATTTGTACAGATACATCCACCCATACAATAAATGAACATAAATACTTGAAAAATGTCTAAATTTGTGTCATATTTATCTCAAAAACATCCTTTCTTTTGACAGTCTCACTACAGGTCCTTGCCTCTTGCCTTTCTCTCTTCTCTCTCTCTCTCTCTCTCCTCTCCCTGCCAACACTCTCCTTCTACGGCGCGTCAGAACGCGACCTTCCGCTTGAGCCTTGCCAAATGAGGAGCGCTCATCAGCCATGCAAATGAGCGTGCATCCATTAGCACTGACAGATGGCCTGCTGGAGCGCCGCTGATGGAGGAGAGGAGAGAAGAGGAGAGCAGAAGAGACGAGAGGGAGCGTTTCTCACCCGTGCGTGCTGAGGAGAGAAGCAGGGAGTGATGGTCATGCTTGGCTCAGACATCGTGCTTCACGTCCAGCAGAGACACGTTGCCCTGCACAGCTGTCACTGACTTTAGCATTCTGATGGTATTTTAGTAGCAGGAGATGCTCTCAACATTCTCAGGCCATATGTGTGCGCGCATACATACATATATACAGCACATGTGTCATTTTGCATGTGTTATTATTCTGTATTTTTTTTGGGGGGGGGGGGGGTTTAAATAAAGATGGCTTAGATCCTGATACCCAGCATTGGTATTGAGCCAATACCAGTAAAACACAGTCCTGTAACAAATGGAAAAGAATCAGATTTGGAAAAGCTTTGTTTGGAACTGGGAATGTGTAGATTAGAATTGTAGGTCGGGTGGAATTTTTCAACCTAGATTAGATTTTTTAACCCAGTTCATAATTTGCATCTTGTATTCAGGAGACTTACTGGATCTCAGGTTCGGTTTAGGGTTAGAACTTGGGAAGAGTTTGGATTTTAAACTACTTGATGACATAATAAGACTGGACTCATTAATAAATCCAAAATATATACAACATTCCGGGCAGCACGGTGGTGTAGTGGTTAGCGCTGTCGCCTCACAGCAAGAAGGTCCGGGTTCGAGCCCTGTGGCCGGCGAGGGCCTTTCTGTGTGGAGTTTGCATGTTCTCCCCGTGTCCGCGTGGGTTTCCTCCGGGTGCTCCGGTTTCCCCCACAGTCCAAAGACATGCAGGTTAGGTTAACTGGTGACTCTAAATTGAGCGTAGGTGTGAATGTGAGTGTGAATGGTTGTCTGTGTCTATGTGTCAGCCCTGTGATGACCTGGCGACTTGTCCAGGGTGTACCCCGCCTTTCGCCTGTAGTCAGCTGGGATAGGCTCCAGCTCGCCTGCGACACTGTAGAACAGGATAAAGCGGCTAGAGATAATGAGATGAAATGAGATGAGATACAGTACATCATTCCTTCCATTGGCCTCATCGCTGGTCTAGTGGTTAAAATATTGGATAAAGAATCAGAAGGTTCTGAGTTTGAATCCTGGTTAAGTATGAAAAAAGATTTTTTTTTTTTTAATGCTAATTAGGTAGACAGACAGACAAGCGGAAATACTAAGTAGGTGTGGATGGAAGAAAGAGAGACAAAAGAATGGATGGAAAATCCATTTTAAGGATCTTTAGGAAATCATGACCTCGGTTAAAAATTTACATGCTGTATATTTACATAATTAAAAATTAATTTTGAAGCTAGACGGCCTTTCGATTTCATTAAATCAGTGAAATTTATTTCCCTCTGAAATTTGGTCATTGTGATGTATGTTTATTTCTGTAATTTCTCTGCCTGAGGTGGATAATTGTTTTAGTATAAATACACAGGTGATTTTTTTTTAAATTGTACTAAAAAAATTTTTATTTCAAATGTCAAAAGTGGTATGCAAATGTAATAAAGGCGCGGCGCAGACTTGTGTCGCTTATCTACACCAACTCACATAAAATACTTTGTTTTGAAATTGATAAAATAAATCGCAATTCCACCTTACCTTCGAATAGTTTTAGAAATAACTTTGTAGGATCTTTAGTGCTTTTAGGAACAGCATTTTCTTTCATCATTTCTAATTGTTCCTCACGGTGACAAAGTGATTGGCTGCCATTTTGACTAGTTGCTCGAGGTGATTATCGAGAAATAGTCGGAATTTTTCGACCAGTCAGCACACGCAATTTTCTATAATCACCTCTATATTTATACTAATAAGGCATTAATAAGTTAAACTAGACGGCCTTTCGATTTCATAAAATCGGTGAAATTTAGTTCCGTCTGAAATGTGGTGATTGTGATATCTGTTTATTTCTGTAATATCTCACAAAATATCAGGCCATTCTGTGGCTGGGAAGTTATTTAATTTGAGGGGATTAAAGCAAATAATGTGCATGAAATCGCTCGCTTCGCGCAGTCAAGCAGACAGAGGAAGTCCGTGTGCGCATGCGCAGGTTTACCTTCTTCTTCTTCTTTTGGGTTTTACGGCAGCTGGCATCCACAGTGTTGCATTACTGCCATCTACAGGTTTCCCTTTGAGCGTGCACTGACAGTTCCATCATTATTTATTAGTTTGGTCCTGCATTTCCTTTCCTTCGTATATAACATAACGTCTTTTCTTCTCGCTTTCTTTCCGTTACTGTAGTCACGTTTCATTTGCACACTCACATCCTCCATTTTTCTCTCCTGTTTCAAATTTGTATCCCACAATGCCTTGCATGAACAGGGAAAGCCCACCACATGATGTGATGCATGATGTAGTATCTTGAATTGGGTCATGGTGAAGCAGGAAAAAATAGTGCAGAATTTAGGGCCACATGGAGATAAATTCATTAATTGTTCTATTAAAAAATAAAATTGGAAGCCTGTGATTTGAATTCAATAGCTTTCGGTCCATTAAACAAAAATAATTGGGTGTCGGGAAAATTATTTTTCTGACCTAAACTTGAAAAATCTGAAAGGCAGTACAGCTTTAAAGCTTATTCAAGGATCCAGTATCAGTATGAGAAACGAACAGGCTCTATTTTAACACACGGTATACAGTTGATCCTGTAAAGACTGCACATCAGAATGAAGTGTGCAAAAGCATTTTTTTAGGTATTCTTGTTTTCTTGTACATTGTACATTAAGTGTACATTCTGTATATTATTATTACTATTACTATTCTTCCACTGGCATCATTATTAATCCTGATCTTAACTTCAGCAACCTTCTGGATTTTTCTAAAAGTTAATAATAATAATAATAATAATAATAATAATAATAATAATAATAATAATAATAATAATAATCCTTTTCTTTTTAAAGCAGTTTTCCTCTTGGGTGACTATCCGTACGTCCCTACAAGTTCGACCTGTCAGATATTCCTATTGTTGTGGAACATTTGGTCACCAGCAAGATATAAAAACAAGGCTGCACACACAATAGCAGAGGAAAGGCAGCTCGTCAGTGCAGCCCTGCTAACAAAGGTCTCTTGAGGAGAACAACAGCGAGATACACAGAGGCACAGTGCGAGAGCGAGCGCAAGAATATCACTTCACAGCCTCTCCGATTTCTCTCTGTTTTGACTACAGTCTCCATCGAGTAAATTCAGTTCCTAAATTTGCTACAAATGTTTGTTCCAAGCACCCCCAGCACTATAACACACACACACACACACACACACACACACACACACACACACACACACACACACACACACACACACACACACAGTCTTGGTGCTGTTGAGCGTTTGAACCACATATCATTCACTGTTGAGTTAGAGATTATTGGCAAAGAATGAGAGAATATTGTGTCAGGATGCTAGTGTGTGTGTGTGTGTGTGTGTGTGTCTTGCCTTCACAGTCTGGGCTGATTTGAAGGCTATGGCAGCATGACCTAATTAAAGCGCCTAGCTTGAATAATGGAGAGAGAGAGAGAGAGAGAGAGAGAGAGAGAGAGAGAGAGGATGGTGTGAGCGAGATGATGTTGGTGGTGGGTGCAGTGGTAAAGAAACCCACAATTCTTACAGCTTCTCACACATCTGTGTTTCACCATCAGCAAACAATCTCCTAATAAAGCAGGGGAGAGAGAGAGAGAGAGAGAGAGAGAGAGAGAGAGAGAGAGAGAGAGAGAGAGAGACTTTCAGACAAGGCAAGGTCTTCGAGCGTATGCTGAGGCTGTGAAGCAGGTGGGTGGTGATGATGGGAGGGGCAGATGGTATGTAGGCTGCTATAGCTCACATCTGACTAACCTCTGCTAACCTCAGCCTTGCATAAATATACTCCTGCAAAATATACTGAAAATTGGATACTTAAAGCATTAAGCTCCAAGAAGATAAACACTACAGCAAATGCACAATTCTGCCACGAGATGACTACACCCTGACACCCCAAACTAACCACAGCCTTCACAACCAAAAGCAGATCATCATTCATTCACAGTTGTGCCTGATACAGAAAAGGATATTTTTCTCCTCAGAGGAACAGTGCAAGATAAAAATCACAGTTAGATAGATAGATAGATAGATAGATAGATAGATAGATAGATAGATAGATAGATAGATAGATAGATAGATAGATAGATAGATAGATAGACTTTATTGATCCCAAGACACACTGTACAACATAAAATAGAATTTAGAAGGGGAAAAAAAAGATCCCAAGAACAAGCCGACTATACAATATACTACGGAAGCCGAGAGAGGCCCTTCATATAATCTTTTTTTTTAATTCACTTTATTATCCCGAGATAACGACATAATTAATTCAGGATCTTGAGAAAACAACACAACTAATTCGAGATCTCGAGAAAACAAAACCGTTATTTCGAGATCTCGAGAAAACAAAACCGTTATTTCGAGATCTCAAGAAAACAAAACAATTATTTCATGATCTCGAGTAAACAGCTGAGAAATGGTTCATTCAGGTGCACGTCCGCCAATTTCTAAGTCTTCGTTGTCTGACCCACAGGGGGGCGCAGCTCTGCTAGAAATCTCAGCTGTTTTCTCGAGATCATGAAATAATTGTTTTGTTTCTTTCGAGATCACGATTGTTTTCTCGAGATCTCGAATTAGTTGTGTTGTTTTCTCGAGATCCTGAATTAATTATGTCGTTATCTCGGAATAACGGTTTTGTTTTCTTGAGATCTCGAATTAGTTGTGTTGTTTTCTCGAGATCCTGAATTAATTATGTCGTTACCTCGGGATAACAAGGTGAATAAAAAAAGATTATATGAAGGGCCTCTCGCGGCTTCCGTAATATACAGATAAAAATGTAACGATTTTATACGTATATATTTGTTTGTTTACATTCTAAGCAGAAATGATTTTGTCAGACATTTTGTATAAAGTTTTTATTTAACGAATTTGCAAAAAATAAAAATATCATCTGTTTCTCAAAATCCAGTGAATGTGGATAGAATAAAACCGTTATTCCACTCAATCTTGTCATACATGGATTACAGCCAATAAGATGCTACGTGCTTCGTCATGTATTGTACGACACGATTTCTTGGAGTAACTGTTAAACGTGTGCTTTGTACATGTAAATGTGCATTAATAGTGAATAGTGCGAACAAGAATTGTGATAAATAAAGATAAAAACAGTGCAAAAGTGGCAGTATTCACTGGAGATGAGCAATCGTGCGCTCTGATTGGCTACTCTACTACTAGGCTATCAGCTCATATACTGTGAGTAGAGAAAAACAAAATGGCGGAGTGTCTTGCTGAACCAACCGAGGATGAAATAAAAACTCTACTTGAAAACAAAACCCTAAAAAATGTTCTCAAGTATTTAAAAGAAACAGAAATAGCTAAATAAAAGAATTTAGTTTAGTTTTTTTTCCCCGAGTATCTCCTGTTCCACACTCCAGCCCAGTTGGTGGCGGTAATGCACCTTTAAGTTGGTTTGCCAACCGCCAAAAAAACCCTAAAGAAGAAGAAGAAGAAGAAGAAAGTGGCTGAGCGTGTTGCTGAACCAACCGAGGACGAAATAAAAACTCTACTCAAAAACAAAACCCTAAAAAATACAAAAAAAGCAACAAAATATGGAATGAAAGTATTTGATGGTAAGAATGTGCATATCTTTTATTATTTCTCAAGAATTATTATTATTATTATTATTATTATTATTATCGCATTTTTCAGAAATTGCTCCTATCATTTCGCCGGCTTGTTTACAGTCTAAGCGGAAATGATTTTGTTGGAAGTTTTGCATAAAACTTTTATTTATCGAATTTGCAAAAAACAAACAAAAAAAAGTTCTGTTTCTCAAAATCCAGTGAATGTGGATAGAATAAAACAGTTATTCCACTCAAGCTCGTCATACATGACTTATAGCCAATGAGGTGCTACGCGTCTCGTCACGTACGACACGATTTCTTGGAGTGACTGTTAAACACGTGTACTTCAGGGGCGATTTCTCAGAGACAACAAGGGAAGCCGAACTTCCCCTAAAATTCTCTCCCCAAACTGGGGCGTCTACGACGTTGAATTCTCATTAAAACAATAACTTGCATAACATAATATATTCCCAAGATTGTATTTATGTTCATAACTATCCTGTAACTTATTTGAGTGATGTCTGACGAACTTGCAGTTCGCTACGAGAATCACCTTTGCTGCCAGGCTGTAACCTTTCTTATTTCAATGGGCTCTATGGACTGGCAGCAGTGTTGCCAGATTGGGCGGTTTTAAGTGCATTTTGGCGGGTTTTGAACATATTTTGGGATGGAAAACGTCAGCAGTATCTGGCAACACTGACTGGCAGCCGGGTATCCGTTGCAGTCTACGAGACGGCTCTGAACAGCCAATTTCGGCTAGTTGTTATTGGTTAAAATCGACAAAATCGTCACTTCCAGGGAAGCCGGGCTTCTCTGGGACTAAACGAGACAGTGGGAGGGACAAGAAGCCGGGCTGTTAAAGGATTATTGGAGGTAGTGTTTGAAAGACATGAGGAGGGCGGTACTTCGGCAAGGAACACGGAAGTATGATCAGTGAGTCCCTAGCAGATGTCAAGAAAGTGTAGTCATGTGCCAAAGTGCTGTCCGACTTTCTTTTCATATAAACGTTTCTTCTCATTGATGTCTCTGTACATTACTCTGTAAATAAATGTAAATATTACTCGTTGTGCTCCGTTAACTTTCATCCATTCTATCAGTTTGATCATTCGTGAATTCACTCGTTTATTTCATTTGTAGTTCAATCTGGTTGTAGGCTAGCTTGAGCCTTATTGGGATCTGCAGTGCTAGCTGCTAACAGAAATTGGTGAAGTCTCTGGAAAGCACAACCAGCTGGTATGACAGGGTCACAGACCATTTTCTGGAAAAGGAGCGGAGGGCAGAATTTGTGTATAAATAGTGTTCATGTTCATGAATCTGAAGTGTGTATATTGTTCAGTAATGTTAAGAGAATGGTGGGCTCTGTGTTATAAGCAGAGGTGGAAAAACTGGATTGACAAAGTAAAAGTCCTGCTTAGGTTTTCCTTCTGCCTGTGCTCTCAACACAGGTGATTTCACCAATTAGCTCATCAACCTGGCTTAGGGGATGTGGTAATTAGGATCAGCTGGTTCATTGAATTGACTGGAGCAAAAATGTGGCAGGGTTTTTACTTTCTGCACCCGGGTTTTTCCACCTCTGGTTATAGGTTATACCTGGGTATAATATTCAAGGTTCTGTGTGTTGCATAGCCTACCTGGTTATGAATTTCCAGACTGTGTTGCAGAAGATGTTCAAGGATGTGTCGCACAGCTGGGTGTTGTGTTAAAGACTCTGTGTTGCATATCAGGGTATGATGTTCAAGGCTCTTCGTTGAATAGCCAGTGATTTTTGGATGTTTGATATTTTTGATTAAGGATATGAGGCACTAGCCTGGCAAGCCAGACTATAACATGAAATGTACAAGCAAAAATACTTTCTGCCACTAGGTAGGGTTGTCTAGTTCACTGTGCTAATGGGGCACACCTTTCTATGCTTTGATATCCGGCCTACAGGTTTTACGATGAATGCGTAAAATGGGCTTCCCCTGTTTTAAAAACCAGCAGCCGCCACTGGTGTACTTTGTACATGTAAATGTGCATTAATAGTGAATAGTGCTAACAAGAATTGTGATAAATGAAGCTAAAAACTGTGCAAAGCTGGCAGTATTGAACGGAAGATAAATAAATAAATTTAAAAAACAAAAACTCTAATGGTGTAAAGTGACTAATGACGGTAAACAGAGAAGGTCTGATGGTGCAGGGTTCTAAACAGGACGATACAGTCGAGAGGTCTGAGTTCTCTCTGTCAGACAGAGGTGAGTTATTGTACAGGATGATGGCTCGGGGCAGGAAAGATTTCCTGTATATATTAGCAAGTATGGAACAGGAAGGAAGAACAAACACTGAAAAGGATAGCACAAGTCAGGTCTTAGAAGGGAGACCTGATTAAAAAATGAGAGCATTTATTTTTCTCATCTTCTCTCAAATCTATTTGTGTAAGAAAGGACACTTTTCTTTTCTCTTCGTTGGGGCTGCTATAACACGTTCACATCCAGCTTTTCACTGTCATATCCTGCATATTAAAGTGGAAAATATCAAAGCGTAAATATAATGAGGAAAAAAGAAAAGAAAAGTAGATATGGATAAAAATTTGTCTTAAACAGCCCTGATGATGACACGCCTGAATCACGGTTATGTGGAATAGCGGTGAGGACTGTGCTCCGTTCGCTCTCAGTTACAAGTAGGGAGGATCTCAGAGGCTAATAATATTATCAGCCTTTTTAAGTGTGTGCAGGAATGCAAAGGAAATGTGAGAAAGAGAGAGAGAGAGAGAGAATGAATTAAAAAAAACATTGAAAAGAATCATAAAAAAGCCACTAATAACCAAAACCATGGAAAAAATATAAAAATTGTTGCTGATGATGATGATGATGATGAGTATTTTTTCCAGCATTGTTCCTCATTATTGTTCCTACACAGGCCAGAGTGATGGAATGGTACTGTATATCGAGGCGTATAAAGACTCTCAGTGTCTAATAATATTAGCAGCCTTTATCAGAAGCGTGTGCAGGAGGCAAATGAGAATGTATTAACTGTTTAACCTCCTGAACTTCACAGAGCCATGGACTGTAGACCTTGCATTTTTATAATATAACTTTAAAAAATCAATAATTTACACCTTTCCCATGTAGCGACTGAACAATAAGCATGAGGATTTTACAGACACAGAAGATACTAAAGGAAGACAGACATTTACAGCATGAATGAGGCAAATGAACAGATGGAGCGCATGCAAATAGAAGATATTGTACAATGGACAAGTAAATGGGAAATGAAAGAGCGAAAAGCAAACGATATCCAGTCTCGGCCCGTCCCGTCTCCTGTCTGATTGGGTTACGTCTCCCATGTCTCTGACAGCTGCCACTCTACTTCTAATGACCTCCGCATCACCACACAGGTCCAGTCACCTGCCATATGGCTGAAGAGGGAGCTAGAAAACGATCGCATGCAGCTCTACTGAAAGACAGCCAGTGAGCAGTGTGTGTGTGTAAAAGTCAAATTGGGGTAGGGAGGCATATGGAAAGTGACTGCTAGGCTGCACAGTATGGTGCGTTTACGTGTGTGTGTGTGTATCCACCCTGAGCAATGCAATGTGGCTAATTGGATAATTTCACTAATGCTACACAATCAGGCTGTTATTGGGCATGTGAAAAAAAAGACAGACATTCCTGCACAACCACACAGCAGAGGGAGCACAGCCAGACCCATGGGTCCTTTGCTTTTTAATAGTATGATAACAAAGGTGATGATTATCATCATAATGGAGACATGAAATGTACTCGTCAGTCTTCACTTTTTTGTGATCTAAACTGGTAGGACTTACCAACGAATTTAATGCCAAGCAAAAATATATTTATATATACATACATACATATATTCTATCCAGGGGCGGCACGGTGGTGTAGTGGTTAGCACTGTCACCTCACAGCAAGAAGGTCCGGGTTCGAGCCCCGTGGCCAGCGAGGGCCTTTCTGTGCGGAGTTTGCATGTTCTCCCCGTGTCCGCGTGGGTTTCCTCCGGGTGCTCCGGTTTCCCCCACAGTCCAAAGACATGCAGGTTAGGTTAACTGGTGACTCTAAATTGAGCGTAGGTGTGAATGTGAGTGTGAATGGTTGTCTGTGTCTATGTGTCAGCCCTGTGATGACCTGGCGACTTGTCCAGGGTGTACCCCGCCTTTCACCCGTAGTCAGCTGGGATAGGATCCAGCTTGCCTGCGACCCTGATAGAGATAATGAGATGAGATGAGATATTCTATCCACATTCACTGGATATAAGCAATTGTGCACTCTGATTGGCTACTCTATTATAAGGATATCAGTTCATATCCCATGAGTAGAGAAAAACAAAATGGCAGAGCATGTTGCAAAAAAGCAACAAAATATGGAATGAAAGTATTTGATGGTACTGTAAGAACATACATATCCATCCTTCCATCCATTATCTCTAGCCGCTTTATCCTGTTCTACAGGGTCGCAGGCGAGCTGGAGCCTATCCCAGCTGACTACGGGCGAAAGGCGGGGTACACCCTGGACAAGTCGCCAGGTCATCACAGGGCTGACACATAGACACAGACAACCATTCACACTCACATTCACACCTACGCTCAATTTAGAGTCACCAGTTAACCTAACCTGCATGTCTTTGGACTGTGGGGGAAACCGGAGCACCCGGAGGAAACCCACGCGGACACGGGGAGAACATGCAAACTCCGCACAGAAAGGCCCTCACCGGTCGCTGGGTTTGAACCCAGAACCTTCTTGCTGTGAGGCGACAGCGCTAACCACTACATATCTTTTTTTTATTTTTCAAGAATTATTATTATGATCACATTTTTCACAAATTGCTCCTGTCATTTCGCCAGTTTGTTTACATTCTAAGCGGAAATTATTTTGTGGAACGGTTTGTATGAAGTTTTTATTTATCGAATTTGCAAAAAATAAAAATAAAAATGCTCTGTTTCTCCAAGTCCAGTGAATGTGGATAGAATAAAACAGTTATTCCACTCAATCTCGGCGTACATGGATTATAGACAACTTGGTGCTACGCGCCTCATCAGCACACAGCTCATGTACGACTCGATTTCGTGGAATAACTGTTAAATATATATATATATAAAAGAAAATATACATTACTTGCGAACAAATTGCCACCTAAAACAGCCGAGCTGTGTTTTTGAAAAGCTGTAGTTTCAATGCTGCTTTTATTAACACCGACAACAAATCAATAATGTATCTCAAAAAGCAATTGGAACAGGCAGCACGGTGGTGCAGTGGTTAGCATTTTCACCTCACAGCAAGAAGGTTCTGGGTTCAAACCTGCAAGTCAACCGGGGCCTTTCTGTGTGGAGTCTGCATGTTCTCCTCACGCCTATATTGCTGGGTTTCATGTGACGTCACATCCGCCTCATTAGTTATTCAAAACTTTATCTGGTGGTCAACCAAGGCTCAGTCGACAAAACGTTTGTACGGAGAAGGTTCATTGCGTGCATGAAAAATGCCTCACGCTTGTGTTGTTTTAGGTTGTTCAAATAGATCAAACTGTGAAACTGATCAAAGTTCCTTCAGGGTTCTCCGTGAACTAATAAAAAAGGGTTAACAAACACAGGATTTCATAAAAAGACGTGGAGAAAGGTGACTTTTGAACCTCTGACTGAAATCGAAGGGAGCCGAGTCGAAGCATGCTCGAGTTTGCAGTGATCACTTGGTGAAAGGTTTGTATTTCCCTCTCAGCTCTGGCCTTAGTGCTTTCCAAGTACTTTTCTTGCTATGTGTCGTTATTTTACGGTACTTTTTTTAGCCATGAAGCACTAAAGTCTCCAGCTGTTTCTTTGTTTCCTCCTCACAAAGTCCATATGCATGAAGGTCGCGACAAAATCTTTACCCAGCTGTACAGTTACAATGCGCCGTGATCACTTCTCCGTCTTGTTTAACTAAGATCCAGGTCTTTAAAGGGGTTTCTGATGATCTTTGTGAATGATTTAGCTGAGAGATAAGAGCCAACATAAGCGAGAATCAAGTGAACTGTTGTTTGTTTACACTTCAACTTGCAGCGCTTCATTGTAAAGACGTGAATGAAAGCTTAAAAAAAAACATCCTTACACGGGCAAAAACAATACAGGATTCATTCGGCAGTGACTCGATAGCGAGGTCCTTTACCCAGCCACATACAAAAAAGTTGTAAGCCTCTGTACTCTTCCACGCTTTCATCTGTTTTGCGGTGTAGAAGGACGTCTGCAACACCAGATAGTTTGAGATGTCGGGGAACTCGACTGAAGGGTAGTTTTCCAGATCGTATGACAAATCCTTCTTTCCCAGACTGTAGCGGTCGATTCCATTGCACATAGCAATCTTCTGAAGATATCTAAAGCCAGCAGTGGCTTCTAGATTACGAGCGTACTCTGATAAGTTATCGCTAGTTGTTTGCACTACGGCAGCCGTTTAAACCACCAGCTATTTCACTTCCGGTAAAACTGCTCAGAAAAGTCACGTGATTGAAACCTAGCAATTGATTTCCTCCTCCAGTCCAAAGACATGCTGATGAGGTCAACTGGCTACTCTAGATTGCCCATAGGTGTGAATGTGAGTGTGAATCGCTGTCTGTTTCTCTGTGTTACCTCTGCGATGGACTGGTGACCTGTCCAATCTGAACCCCACCTTCCACCCAATGCCAGCTGGGATTGGCTCCAGCTCACCCAAGACCTAGCCTAGTAAACTAGACGCACCCGCCTAGCGGCCAAAAATATTTTTGCCTAGCGAATGGGTCTAGCCTCGCACCATATAAACAAAAACACCCCGGGCATCAAATCGTGCCCGCCAATCACAACGCAAGGTTTTTGTTTGGATTCTTTGGGCGGGCTTTTGCAGGAGTGACAACAAAGCTGCGCGACGCTGGAGAAAGCGCAACAGGAAAGATGGCTACGGGCTAGTGAACAGCGCGCGTTTGACTCCGCTTTGGAATCAGTTTTAGAAGAATTAGACTTGGAGTTTTCGTTGAAACATGAGCAGGAAGAGGCTCTCCGCAAATTCCTTTTCAAGAAGGACGTTTTTGCTGTTTTGCCGACTGGCTATGGCAAAAGTCTGATCTACCAGCTGGCTCCGCTCGTAGCCAAAAGGATGGGGCTAGTTTGTGCAGTACGAAGAATTAATAAACAGCTTTGAAACATTACTTTTTGATTGTTTCTTATCTTCCCGTTATTTTAAATTTAAGGGAAATTATTTCACCAAACACCACTAAATAAAAACTCTCAAAAACAGTTTAAGCAAACCCTTGAAAAACACTTGGAAAAAAAATGTGTATGTGGTACAGACTCCAAACTTGTGGTCATTATCTCCAAACTTCTTAATATCTAGAACCTGTTTATTAATTAATACGCATTTTGAAAAATTATTTATTTCAAGGTCTCCCCCACTGCTTTCTGTCGCTCTGACTACGTCACAGTCACTGTTGCGCTGATTGGTTTGCGCGTTGGCCTATACGCACAGAGACAGTTTGAAAGACAGCGGGTTGTTCCTCCTACCTGCTTCGGAAATGTCTACGGATCGAGGCCAGACTAAATATTCACATTTAGTCTGGCTTGCCAGGCTACTCAAGACCCACAATGGATAATTGGTATCGACAGTGAATTTTAACATCAATTTGTTAACTTACGGGTGCAACCATGGCCTGAAGGATAGCGAAGCAGCTTTGGGTGTAAAGGGTTGTCAGTTTGATTCCTAGGACCGGCAGGAAAAATGTGAGGGGAGTTGATTGAATAAATAGCACTTTAGCCTCCCTCTGTATCATGGCTTGAGCAAGGCACCGAACCCCAGACTGCTCCCTGGATGCTGTAGCATTGCTGCCCACTGCTCTGGGTGGGTGTGTTCACTGCTTTAAAAGGGTTAAATGCAGTGGAGGAATTTTGCTGTGCCAAAAATAAAAGCTTTTTTTTTTTTCCTGTAATTAACAATGAATTTGGTCAGTGTTATTAAAAATACTGCCACAACACTGGCAGAAAATGTATGCAATGCATTGTAACATTGCACTTGTTTTGCCCAACTCTGAGTCGTATACATGGGTGCAGTACTGTGGAAAGTTAGACCCAGAACAGCTCCAAATATAATTGCTCCTCTGCAGTGAGGTGTAGTTTTCAGTAGACCTGCCTGCTAGGCACCAGGTGTGAAGGACAATTTTTTCAGCGACATGTTTGCTGTACTGAAGCCAATATCAATCTCTCTCTCTCTCTCGTTTTTTCCTTCCTTCTGTCTCTCCCTTCCAGGCTTGGTAGCGAGGTGAGAAGAATGAAGGGCGTCAGTGGAAAGAGGTGAGAGAAGGATGTGAAAGCAGGAGAGAATCTCAAGCATGTGCGTGTCTCCTTGCTGGCACACACTGGAACAGCAAACTGCATTAACACCAGTGATGGCTGGGCGTGATATTCAATGGGAAAACTAAAATCTAATATCAACAGCTCGACAATGAAACTATTAAGGTTGAGCAATGCATTATGTCACAAAGTCTCACTGATGGCGTAATAAGAATGATGTAGAGCAATCTTTAATAACACACACTTCAAGGCATCCAGACGGCTGCATTCGTGATGTCAGGTTTTTTTTTAAGTGTTTCAAGTCCATAAGACTCTACTGGCTTCATGCCATATTTCCTCCGAACACTAAAAATGATAAACAGAAAGGTTTCCCCCTTTCTTTCAAACCGAAAACACTACACTCACAGTGCTGATGTCTGTACTTTTGTCTAATTTGCACTTTGATTGGAAAATGTGTGCTTACTCCATGTAATTTTAGCTTCTCCCCCAAAAGCATTTTGGGGGCAAAAAAAAAAGATGGTCGAGTAAATTATCTGTTTGTACCAACCGTCTCTGTTTTACACATTTTTACCGAGAATTTTTCCAAGACACACTGTATAGCCAAAAGTCTATGGACACCTAACCATCACAATCATATGTGGGCCTTCCCCAAAATGTTGCTACAAAGTTAGAAGCACGCAATTGTTGAGAATGTCTTTGTATCCTGGAGCATTATAATTTCCCTTCACTGGAACGAAGAGGTCCAAACCCTGTTCCAGCATGACAATGCTCCTGCACACAAAGCGAGCTCCATGAAGACATGGTTTGCCAAGTTTGGATTGAAAAAACAACCTCTGGGATTAACTAGAACTCTGAGTGCACCCCAGGACTTCTCACTTGACATCAGTGCCATCAAGACATCACTAATGGCTGAATGAACACAAATCCCCACAGTCACACTCCACAAAGTTTAGCGGAAAGCCTTCCTAGACGAGTGGAGGTTATTATAAATCTGAAATGGGATGTTCAACAAGAACACGAGTGTGATGATCAGGTGTCCACAAACTTTTGGTGATGTAGTGTTTGTGAGTATATGAACATTATAATGGACAGGCCTGTTGGAAACTGGATGCCTTTTTCAAAGATGTACTATTTTACAACCATGAGTTAGCCTAGCGGTTAGCGGGTCCACCTCTCAATCGGGAGGTCACGAGTTCTACTTGTGGTTGGGTCATACTGTAGGTGCATTTGGGTAATTGAGTGATCAATCTCATTAAATCTGAAGGTTAATAATTAAATTTGAATCATTTTCATTGAATCAGTCTCATATCATTAAATCACTCATGGAATCAGTCTCATTAATTAATGCCATTAATTTTGGTGCTTAATAATAAATTACCAAACAGCTAAATTATGGTAAATTCCAAATTATTATGATCACTTACCATATTACATAAATCATATGCACCTTTTAGAATTCTTTGGAGATTGGGGACTTCAAAGATATTGGAACACAAATAAACACACAGTTTCAATAATAAATGAATTTATTATAACAAAGATAAAAATGGATAATGGCAGTTGAAATATATACAAACAGTGAGATGTGTGTGTGAGACATGTGGCCACGTGTGGAGGCCTAGATTAGCCTTGTGTTTAGCTAAGACAAAGGAATGCTAGCTAAGGTGTGTTTGTGTGTGTGGGGGAGGACCGCCACGTGTTTCTAAGACAATACACTTAGCTTTGGATGCTAATGGGACAAAATAAATTAGCTGTAGGCTAATTTCACTAGCTTATAACAGTACTGAATCCACTGAAACCTTGATAAGGTCAAAATGTGTGATAAGGAAATTAAAGTGTTAGTCAGGAATAAAGAGAAGCATGCACAGCCTATCTATTAAAACAATTGAGAGATTAAAACAAAACAATAAATCAATTCAACACGCTACGTGTTTACAGTGTAACAAACCGTTCCTGAGGTAAATTCACACTACTTCAATAAAAACTAATTCCTAAGACTAGGTTTTTTGATTATGCCAAGTCTACTCAATATCTTGCCTTTAGCAGGATTATGAAGAGATGTTCCGAGACTGTGGAGTTTTCAACGTTGTGGAGATCTCTGTGAAACACAGGGAAATGCTTGGAGAGGCAGAGTTCACAGGAGCCCGTAGAGACTTCTGTAGAAACAAAGAATTCTCGGTCCGACGCTTCGTAGCTTGTGGGAAGAAAATCTTTGTAGAACAATGTGCACAGAGCTTCAGTTAAAAAAGGGTCCAGCCGCTCTCTTAACTTTGAATTAAACAGCTTTTGGGCGGCAGTTGTGACATCACTTCTAATACGAATAAAACCGGTTGTAACTCAAGCTGAGTTTAAAGATCGCGTGACTCTGGAGTCTACCTTGGCCAAGGGTAAGAAAGAAGTCGCGCTAAATCGTGGATCTTGCAAGAAAGAGGTCTTTTTGGGTTTGCTCGGGTACAGCGAGCCTCTTTGTGTCCGTAGACCGCTGGTCCCGGGACGGAAAGAGGAGGAGCTAGGATTTTCTGGGTTTCTTATGCTTTCATGGAGGATGTGATCCCGCCCCCGCGCGACACAGGTCAATGCGGAAGCTGGTGATGGGAGTTGTAGTCCTTAAAGGGACTGTTGTAGTTCTTAAACGGACTGTGTATTGTACCTACAATACCAAAAACCATCATAAAAATGGTACCTACTGCCTAGGTGTGTATAAGCGAGAGGCCGAGGGCTATAGAAGTGGAGATTGGTGCCGCCCAATGTGCCTTAAGGGCCTGGTTAGTACTGGGTCGGGAAGACCAGGTTCTGGCACGGGAAGGATTTTCACTATTTTACAAACATACATTTGATTTTTGGTCACAACAATCAATCGGAAATACAAAGCCAGTCATCCATCCAGCCATCCATTATCCATCACTGCTTATTGTGTGCAGGGTCGTGGGCAAACTGGAGCCTATCCCAGCTGACTATGGGTGAGAGGCGGGGTACACTCTGGACAAGTCGCCAGTCTCTATGTGTCATCACAGGGCTGACACATAGACACAGACAACCATTCACACTCACATTCACACCTACGGTCAATTTAGAGTCACCAGTTAACCTAACCTGCATGTCATTGGACTCTGGGGGAAACCGGAGCACCCGGAGGAAACCCACGCAGACACGGGGAGAACATGCAAACTCCACACAGAAAGGCCCCCATCGGCCACTGGGCTCAAACCCTGAATCTTCTTACTGTGAGGTGACAGTCCTAACCACTACACCACCATTTTTTTTTGTTTGTTTGTTTTGTTTTCGATTGGGCACCACCCAAACTGATGATCACATTATCAGCTTTTCTTTGGCTAATCAGACACAAGGTACAGCACCACTCTTGCCAGAGCAGTTGGGGGTGAGGTGCCTTGCTCAAGGGCACTTTAGCCAGTCCTGCTGGTTCAGGGAATCAAACCAGTGACCTTTTGGTCCTAAAGCTGCTTCTCTAACCATTAGACCATGGCTTCCCCACCATGCCACCCCAAAGTCAGTCAAAGTGACTTAAACCTTAAAGCACTTAACATTTTAATGTATTGTGCACACAAACAATAGTCTAGCGTCATGAAAATATCTCATCTCATCTCGTTATCTGTAGCCGCTTTATCCTGTTCTACAGGGTCGCAGGCAAGCTGGAGCCTATCCCAGCTGACTACGGGCGAAAGGCGGGGTACACCCTGGACAAGTTGCCAGGTCATCACAGGGCTGACACATAGACACAGACAACCATTCACACTCACATTCACACCTACGCTCAATTTAGAGTCACCAGTTAACCTAACCTGCATGTCTTTGGACTGTGGGGGAAACCGGAGCACCCGGAGGAAACCCACGCGGACACGGGGAGAACATGCAAACTCCACACAGAAAGGCCCTCGCCGGCCACGGGGCTCGAACCCGGACCTTCTTGCTGTGAGGCGACAGCGCTAACCACTACACCACCGTGCCGCCCGTCATGAAAATATAAAACAAAGAATTTAATTGTACGTAGTACAACATGAATATTTCATCTTCTTTTCGTTTCTGAAGGAACAGCATCTACAGAATGGTTGCTGTATGGTAAGGATGAAACCGAATACGAATAATTTCAGATTCAGAACAGATGTGTTTCAATGGGTACAAACATGAAAAAGGTGCACTCCTTTTTTTGGAAGCATGCCAAAAACTTTCACATGAGTTGAGATTAAAAGTATACATCAGGACTGGGATCTCATAGATAGATAGAAAGAAAGAAAGAAAGAAAGAAAGAAAGAAAGAAAGAAAGAAAGAAAGAAAGAAAGAAAGAAAGAAAGGTTTGAAGTTCACGGGATAAACAAAGACCATGTTGTTGCCTGATGCAGTTACGGTGTTTACAACCCCGATTCCAAAAAAGTTGGGACAAAGTACAAATTGTAAATAAAAATGGAATGCAATAATTTACAAATCTCAAAAACTGATATTGTATTCACAATAGAACATAGACAACATATCAAATGTCGAAAGTGAGACATTTTGAGATTTCATGCCAAATATTGGCTCATTTGAAATTTCATGACAGCAACACATCTCAAAAAAGTTGGGACAGGGCCAATAAGAAGCTGGAAAAGTTAAAGGTACAAAAAAGGAACAGCTGGAGGACCAAATTGCAACTCATTAGGTCAATTGGCAATAGGTCATTAACATGACTGGGTATAAAAAGAGCATCTTGGAGTGGCAGCGGCTCTCAGAAGTAAAGATGGGAAGAGGATCACCAATCCCCCTAATTCTGTGCCAACAAATAGTGGAGCAATATCAGAAAGGAGTTCGACAGTGTAAAATTGCAAAGAGTTTGAACATATCATCATCTACAGTGCATAATATCATCAAAAGATTCAGAGAATCTGGAAGAATCTCTGTGCGTAAGGGTCAAGTCCGGAAAACCATACTGGGTGCCCGTGATCTTCGGGCCCTTAGATGGCACTGCATCACATACAGGCATGCTTCTGTATTGGAAATCACAAAATGGCCTCAGGAATATTTCCAGAGAACATTATCTGTGAACACAATTCACCGTGCCATCCGCCGTTGC
This sequence comes from Neoarius graeffei, assembly GCF_027579695.1. Taxonomy (NCBI): domain Eukaryota; kingdom Metazoa; phylum Chordata; class Actinopteri; order Siluriformes; family Ariidae; genus Neoarius; species Neoarius graeffei. Next base: position 115,830,173 of record NC_083571.1, on the reverse strand, counting down.
CAGCTAAAACTCTATAGTTCATAGAAGAAGCCGTATCTAAACATGATCCAGAAGCGCAGATGTCTTCTCTGAGCCAAGGCTCATTTAAAATGGACTGTGGCAAAGTGGAAAACTGTTCTGTGGTCAGACAAATCAAAATTTGAAGTTCTTTATGGAAATCAGGGATGCCGTGTCATTTGGACTAAAGAGGAGAAGGACGACCCAAGTTGTTATCAGCGCTCAGTTCAGAAGCGTGCATCTCTGATGGTATGGGGTTGCATTAGTGCGTGTGGCATGGGCAGCTTACACATCTGGAAAGACACCATCAATGCTGAAAGGTATATCCAGGTTCTAGAGCAACATATGCTCCCATCCAGACAACGTCTCTTTCAGGGAAGACCTTGCATTTTCCAACATGACAATGCCAAACCACATACTGCATCAATTACAGCATCATGGCTGCGTAGAAGAAGGGTCTGGGTACTGAACTGGCCAGCCTGCAGTGCAGATCTTTCACCCATAGAAAACATTTGGCGCATCATAAAACGGAAGATATGACAAAAAAGACCTAAGACAGTTGAGCAACTAGAATCCTACATTAGACAAGAATGGGTTAACATTCCTATCCCTAAACTTGAGCAACTTGTCTCCTCAGCCCCCAGACATTTACAGACTGTTGTAAAGAGAAAAGGGGATGTCTCACAGTGGTAAACATGGCCTTGTCCCAACTTTTTTGAGATGTGTTGTTGTCATGAAATTTAAAATCACCTAATTTTTCTCTTTAAATGATACATTTTCTCAGTTTAAACATTTGATATGTCATCTATGTTCAATTCTGAATAAAATGTGGAATTTTGAAACTTCCACATCATTGCATTTTGTTTTTATTTACAATTTGTACTTTGTCCCAACTTTTTTGGAATCGGGGTTGTATTTATGACGTGCTGACAGTGCTGCCATTTGTCCTTTTTCAGTGTTTCCAGGTGCCCAGATTTAGGATTCATATTTAACAATTAAAAAAATAAAATAAAATCTGGTTTAGGACACACCCACTTCTAGATTTAAATCCAAATACATATACACGTACGCTGTCAGAAATAGGGGTACAGCAGGAGTCCATTTCTGTCCCCCAAGGTACAGTCTACTACACTAATGTACCCTCTAGGGCTCTTTATTGGACCTCACGGTAGCTATGTGTACCTTTTTAGGGCCAAAATGGTATATATATATTCCCAAGCAAGACATAAAGGGTACAAACAAGTACTTTTGAGGGAATTGCACCAGTGACAACCCAGTGTACCCTTAAAGGTAAAATAATGTATTTTATTTTCTGAGACTGTTGATATAGATATTTGAATATTTGATGCACAAAACAGATACAGATAATTGTATTGCAATAATTATATGCTGACTGTATGGATAGATAGGGTTAACAACAACCAATTATTTATTTACACTGAGCATGAGTTATTCCCATGGTCACTATTGTTACTGATCACATGCCCTATCAATACGACATCTACATGGCCATATATACAGTGTCTTGCAAAAGTATTCCTCCCCCTTGGTGTTTCTCCTGTTTTGTTGCATCACAAGCTGGAATTAAAATGGATTTTTGGAGGGTTAGCACCATTTGATTTACACAGCATGCCTACAACTTTAAAGGTGCACATTGTTTTTTTTTTTTATTGTGACACAAACAATAATTAAGATGAAAAAAAACAGAAATCTGGAGTGTGCATAAGTCCCTGTCGTATGAAACCCCTAAATAAAAGCTGGTCCAACCAATTCACTTCATAAGTCACATAATTAATTGATTAAGATCCACTTGTGTGCAATCAAAGTGTCACATGGTCTGTCACATGATGTCTGTATAAATCAACCTGTTCTGGAAGGACCCTGACTCTGCAACACTACTAAGCAAGCAACATGAAAACCAAGGAGCCTCCAAACAGGTCAGAGACAAAGTTGTGGAGAAGTACAGATCAGGGTTGGGTTATAAAAAATATCCCAAACTTTGAATATCCCACGGAACTCCATTAAATCCATTATAGCAAAATGGAAAGAATTTGGCACCACTACAAACCTGACAAGAGAAGGCCCCGCCCACCAAAACTCACAGACCGGGCAAGGAGGGCATTAATCAGAGATGCAACAAAGACACCAAAGATAACACTGAAGGAGCGGCAAAGATCCACAGTGGAGATGAAAGTATCTGTCCATAGGACCACTTTAAGCTGTACACTCCACAGGGCGGGGCTTTATGGAAGAGTGGCCAGAAAAAAGTCATTGCTTAAAAAATCACATTTGGAGTTTGCCCAACAGCATGTGGGAGATTCCTCAAACACATGGAAGAAGATTCTCTGGTCAAATGAGACAAAAACTGATCTTTTTGGCCATCATGGGAAATGCCATGTGTGGCGCAAACCCAACACCCTGAGAACACCATTCCTACAGTGAAGCATGGTGGTGGCAGCATCATGCTGTAGGGATGTTTTTCATCTGCAGGGACAGGAAAGCTGGTCAGGACTGAAGGAAAGATGGATGGCACTAAATACAGGGCAATTCTGGAGGAAAACCTGGTTGAGTCAGCCAGAGGTTTGAGACTGGGACGAAGGTTCACAGTCTAGCAGGACAATGACCCTAAACATACTGCTAAAGCTACACTGCCGTGGTTTAAAGGGAAATATTTAAATGTCTTGGAATGGCCTAATCAAAGCCCAGACCTCAATCCAATTGAGAATCTGTGGCATAACTTGAAGATTGCTGTACACCAACGCAACTCATCTAACTTGAAGGAGTTGGAGCAGTTTTGTCTTGAGGAATGGGCAAAAATTCCAGTGGTTAGATGTGCTAAACTAATAGAGACATACCCCAAGAGACTTGCAGCTGGAATTGTAGCAAAAGGTGGCTCTAGAAAGTATTGACTTGGGGGAGTGAATACTTATGTACACTCCAGATTTATGTTTTTTCATCTTAATTATTGTTTGTGTCATGATAAAAAAGTGCACCTTTAAAGTGGAAGGCCTGTTGTGTAAATCAAATGGTGCTAACCCTCCAAAAATCCATTTTAATTCCAGCTTGTAATGCAACAAAACAGGACAAACACCAAGGGGGATGAATACTTTTGCGAAGCACTATATATATATATATATATATATATATATATATATATATATATATAAAATTCCTGATATATAATAAATAGTGCTGGTTATGTGACTACTAAATACACAATCCACATGTTTATGGAAGGGATTTATAAAAAAAAAAAATATATATATATATATATATATATATATATATATATATATATATATATATATATATATATATATATGTGTGTGTGTGTGTGTGTGTGAGCATTGCTTCGAGCATTCCAGATATCAGTGAAGAGTAAACAGCAAGTAATATTAGGAATCCAATCAACTCTCAGGAACCTTATAAATGTCATCAATCTCAGCCAATGTGGTGAGAAACATATGCTGCAATCTCATCTCCTTTATAGCCATGAACTGCTGCTCCTACACATCTACTGCTTTCTTTAAACTCACCCTCCCTTCCGCTGTTCTCGCTTGCCTCGAGCCTCATTTCAAACTTGAAGGCACACTGCAGTAAGGATGTGCTGGTGGGGAAGGTTGTTCAGAAGGTGTCTGATGCATATGCATTTGGCCTTTGAGGAGATGAAAGTCTAGTCCTTCCCAGCATGCTTCAGAGCCACGCATAGCCACATCGCCATCAGCCCATCATGAAGTCTTCCTTGCTTCCCAGAAGGGGAAAAGGTGAGCCCAAAAGTCCAACCTTCCTCCTCTCACCTTGCTGTCATTCAGTCCTGCACAGATTATAGTTGTTCCGTCAAGTGGATTGAAGAGGATTTTGAACATTTCAAGACAAAACAAAGGAATGCGAACAACTCATGGGGCATTGTGAAACACTGATCAATTCCAGGTACTTGTATTGTAAGCTTGATCCACAACATTCCGGCTGTTCCAAGGTCTGATCCATGAAGACAAGAATGTCTTAAAAATGCTTACCATTCAAGCAGCAGCATAATTTAGTGTTTGTTAAATGAAGAAGATTGCAATTTGTTTTCACACTAAGTTATATAACAAATAGGCACACTGGACTGGTTTCTGTTATGGACTGATTGCCATGAAATTGAAAAGGCTATGTCTTGAACCCAGCTGGCAGACACTGGAGAAGGAGGTTTGTCGTAGCTTGTAACATGCTCCATGTGGCCAGGCTTGTCCTTCTCGCTGTCCGTTGACAAGTTCATAGACAGAATGTTGTCAGGAAGTCAAAGCACTCCATGGCGATTTGGTTATTCAGAGAAAATGCTTGTTTGGAAATTCAGAGCACAGTGACACATTCTGGACACTCTGGCTGCAAAGCTGGGGGAATCTAGCATGCCCCAAAACAGTTAGCCATTTCAGCTGGTGGGCCTGACAGTTAAACAAACAGAAAAAAAATTATAGATGCGTGTATTTCTTTAAACTGTAGTCTGGGGCGCTGACATGAACTTGAACGGAACTTGGTCAGGTCTTCATCTGCTACAGGTCACGTCATGTTTGACGGTAGACAGATGTCATCACTGTCTTTCCCTGTCCTCTAGATAATGCCTCACCAGCTTCAATTCGTGCCCCTCTCCCAAAAATAGTACCATATCTGATTGTAGAGTTTGCATCAGATTTGTCCATGGGTGACCAACACCCCGATGACTGTAGGCAGGCATGCGGAGTTATGTGAATCTTATTAAAACTAGATGGCCTTTCGATTTCAGAAAATCTATGAAATGTGGTCATTGTGATATATGTTTATTTCTGTAATACCTCAAAAAAATATCAGGCCATTCTGTGGCTGGGAAGTTATTTCATTTGAGTGGATTAAATTAAATCATGTGCATGAAATCGCTCGCTTGGCGCAGTCAAGCAGACAGAGGAAGTCCGTGTGCGCATGCGCAGGTTTACCTTCTTCTTCTTCTTTTGGGTTTTACAGCAGCTGGCATCCACAGTGTTGCATTACTGCCATCTACAGGTTTCCCTTTGAGCGTGCACTGACAGTTCCATCATTCTGTCGCTAAACGAGGTGCTCGCTGACCGCCGATACTTATTAGTTTGGTCCTGCGTTTCCTTTCCTTCGTATATAACAACGTCTTTTCTTCTCGCTTTCCGTTACTGTAGTCAGTCTTTCACGTTTCATTCGCACACTCATGTCCTCCATTTTTCTCTTCTGTTTCAAATTTGTATCCCACAATGCCTTGTGTGAATGGGGAAAGCCCACCACGTGATGTGATGCATGACGTAGTATCTTGAATTGGGTCATGGTGAAGCAGGAAAAAATAACGAAGAATTTAGGGCCACGTGGAGATAAATTCATTAATTGTTTTATTTAAAAATAAATAAAATTGGAAGTCTGTGATTTGAATTTAGCTTTCGGTCCACTAAACAAACATAATTAGGTGTCGGGAAAATTCTTTTTATGACCTAAACTTGAAAATCTGAAAGGCCATCTAGCTTTAATGTGCTGATTGTAGAACAGTCTGTCCTCCTTTTTCCTTGTTTGAGATGTAATGGTCAAACCATACCTTTAAGATTTCTCATAAGCAGGCATGATGGAAGCTTTCAGCTCGGCTTAGGTTTTGTTATTTCAGAGCCCATGTGGGACAACCGCACAGAAGTAGTGTGACGGACAGACACTATTTTCATAGATCTTGACTTTCAAGGAGCTTACATAAGACCGCTATATACTGATTTTTTCAGACTTTCACCTGAAATTATGAGTGCACTATTGGCAAAATGTGCTATGCTAACTTCTGTTGAAAAATGCATGTATGTGTGTGTGTGTGTCACTGCCTTTGCCATTCTTTGCCAGCAGACAACAGAGCTCTGGCAACACATGCCAGAAATAATCCACATTACTCACACTGCATGCCCACAGTGACATCAGCACATGGATTCTCTCTTCGTGATGCTCTTTCTTCCACTTTCAGCCTCAATCAGCTATTGATCTTGTCTTTTCATCCAACACATAATCTATACTCCTTCAGTTTGGGCAAAACCAACCAACCAAAACCTGTTTATTTTAGATGAAATAAGTGATTCAGATTATTGGTTGCTTTTTGGAGACATTTTTAGACAGCCATTTACATTTAACATCAGTGAAAAACCAATTCGGTTTTAGAAATGAGTTCTTGTGTGAACTATGCTCAGTGGCTTGAATCTATGGCATGCGATATGCAAATGTTTAGAGGATGACGTAATTATTGTTGCAAAGCCGTTATGGCAAGCTAGTCAACTGACCAACTTGGGTAATAAATGATTAAAACGTTTCTGCTCAGACTCGATGTATTTTGAGATATGTGGCTGCTAACTAGAAATTAGCAAAGAACACGACAGCTACAGAGATAGATGCAGAGAACGCGGATGACACTTTAGGCTTCTTGTCACAAACTTGTTATATTTCTGTGCAAATCTGTTTAAAATTAGGCTTCGAAGATGTGGAGCATCACCCGAACACGCCCCTGTTACTCAGCTGTTTAAGGAACAATACTGTAGCCCTTTCATTCATATAAATCTGTCGTTTATGTTACGGTCGTAGATATTCAACGCTGTGAGGTTAGAAAAAAATTAATCATCCTTCTGTGAGTTGGAGAATCGAGAATTCAATCACATTGTGATGTGTGTGTATATACACACACACCAGGCACTTTATTAGGAACAGCAGCACGATGCATAAAATCACAGATACAAATCACGAGCTTCAGTTAACGTTCACAGTGTTCAAACATCAGAATGGGAAAAATTGTGATCTCACAGTGAAGTGTGACTTTCTTTCTTTCTTTCACTGTGGCATGGGTATCGGTTTGAGCCAGATGGTGGTTGGTGGTTTGAGTATTTCGGAAGCTGCTGATCTCCTCCTGGGGTTTTCACACACAACAGTCTCTACACAGAATGGTGCAAAAAACAAATAGTCTAGGACCTGGCTTAGACATGTATGCACATAATTTAGGAGAGGATAACTCAATTGTTATAGGCTAATTTGACCCCAAGGAATAATTTGGGATGTGTGCCAAAATCGCTATTCAGGGTGAACAGCCTGAAAATTATCAATCCAAGATGGACGCCGGTATTAAGATATTATTATAATAATAATAACAATAATAATTATGGCGGCACGGTGGTGTAGTGGTTAGCGCTGTCGCCTCACAGCAAGAAGGTCCGGGTTCGAGCCCTGTGGCCGGCGAGGGTAGAGTTTGTATGTTCTCCGCGTGGGTTTCCTCCGGGTGCTCCGGTTTCCCCCACAGTCCAAAGACATGCAGGTTAGGTTAACTGGTGACTCTAAATTGACCGTAGGTGTGAATGCGAGTGTGAATGGTTGTCTGTGTCGATGTGTCAGCCCTGTGATGACCTGGCGACTTGTCCAGGGTGTACCCCGCCTTTCGCCCGTAGTCAGCTGGGATAGGCTCCAGCTTGCCTGCGACCCTGTAGAACAGGATAAAACGGCTAGAGATAATGAGATGAGATAATAATAATTATTATTGTGTTACTCCTGACCCTGGTTTATGTGACGCATAAACAGTAATAATGTGATGTTAAAAGTTGTATTGTTGGCTGTTAAACATTTAGGCTCTCAAGATATTGCTGCCTACTAAAGTAATAAGTTTTGTTTTGTATTTTTCACTTTAAGTTAATATTCCATTGATCATAACAGTATGATTGAAAATACAATTTCTTCATATTAATCAAATGCTTGCTTTCTTATACTCTCCTAAATGATGTGCAATAGGTCTCCCAATTCCATGAGTTCATGTTCGAACTAGGGTTATTCTGTTTTTCTCATGTTTTCTGTGAAACTGCAATTTTGGCCAATTTTTTTTTTTTGTACCTTGCCCTTGACCATAGCTTGTTCTCTTTTCCTTCAATCATGAAAATGATGTCACTAATGGATTCCCCATACCCAAAAACCCATAAAATGAGCTACTGCACATACTTCTGTGGTGAGTGGTTCAAAAATTGATATTTTCAATATGGTTACCGGCAGCCATCTTGGATTGATAATTTTTGGCCTGTTCGCCCCGGATAGTGATTTTGGCACACATCCCAAGTTGTTCCTTGGGTTCAAATTAGCCGATAACAGTTGAGTTATCCTCTCCTAAATTATATGCATTCATATCTAACCCAGGTCCTCTACGAAGAAAACATCGAGTGAGTGAGAGTGACAGTTTTGTGGGTGGAACCAAACACCTTGTTGATAAGAGAGGGTCAGAGGAAAATGGGCAGATTGGTTCAAGCTTTTTTGCCAGGAAGGATATAGTAACTCATAGCAACTCTTTACAACCGTGGTGAGCAGAAAAGCATCTCAGCATGCAACAGAAAACAGAACAACACATTGGGTTCCAGTCCTGCAGCCAAGAACAGGAATCTTAGAATCAAGAACAAGTTCCTGTTAAAGTGGCCGGTGAATGTGTGTAGTATATATAATTATAATCAACACACATTGTGTTAAAACGTTAAAAATTAATTGACTTTGGGTTTGACGTCAAAGCTCACGTCACATGTCTGCTCGTTAAACTTCCAGCACCCTTAATGTCTCCCATTACTACACATTCTCCTTGACGTATTCTTTTTAATCGTTTAAAAATGTTCAGACGTACTTTAGTCATGTGATATAGTCATGTCTTAGAACATCCAGTTGCATACAGAGATCAGAAAGACAAGCAGGTCTCATGAACAAACCTGTACTTCATGATCAGACCAAGTCAAGTTTATTTTTATAGCACTTTTAACAACAGACATTGTCGCAAAGCAGCTTTACAGAATTTTAATGACTTAAAACATGAGCTAATTTTATCCTTAATCTATCCCCAATGAGCAAGCCTGTGGTGATGGTGGCAAGGAAAAACTCCCTCAGACGACATGAGGAAGAAACCTCGAGAGGAACCAGACTCAAAAGGGAACCCATCCTCATTTGGGTGAAAACAGACAACATGACTATAACATTAACAGTTTTAACATGAAGTCAGTTTCGTTGATGTTATAAACTCTTCATTGATGGAAACTTGAGTGCAGAACTGTTCATGACATTTTAATGCAGTCCTAAAGTTAGCAAGTCAACTGTAGTCCTCAGCCATAAAAGCATTACTGTAAGTGTCCAGAGCATCTTCCAAGTGCGACTTTCGACTGTCCATATGGGGCCGTCCTCCACAGGAGCGATGTGATGAGACTCCAGCCAGACGTAGGGCATCAGGATGGATCAGGCAGGTCCGAGGAGCAGAACAGGTTCAGCATCTCAATGAGGAGCACTATGACCACAGCACTCCTGTCAATCAGCATGTAACTCAATCATCAGGGCTTTTTACTGTTAAATATTGTTTTTGGCTAAAGGCTCGGAATTCTTCCCTGAACTTCTGGCTGAAGTTTTGGGTGTGAATGAAGCGTAGCTGCTTTGCCCCGCTATACTGATCATTCAGCATGCAGCAGATCACACAGGCGAAGGGCTTGTCAGTCAGCCCTCAATCAAAGCACACCCAGGTTCTCTATGCTGCCCTCTCTCTTTTTTATTGATTTCCTGCTTTTTCATCTCTGCTGTCTGATATTCTCTCTGGATAGATACAAAGTTTTGGCCAGACCTGGAGCGCCTGCAAGCCTGCGAGTCTGAGCTCGTACTCCATACCGCCCTCTGTTCTCGTGCAGACTGAGTTAATGTGGAACAAAAGAAGCAATAATGGGCATTTTCAAAGTCTGTCCTCAAGGGGGCGATGAGGTTAGGAATGCACTCCATCCTTTGTGGACTGGCAAAACTGCAGAGAAGGTTTACAACTGTAAACATTGAGGGCAGTGCATGCACAGTCTCCTCTTCTCCTTCTCTCTTTGTCTTAAGACTTAAATAGATATGCAGAAATCTATTTAAGAGGCAGCAGAGGAAAAGGGACGGTAAAGCGACTGAGGTATAGATAGTGAAGTATAAATGCTGAAAGAAAGCAAGAGAGCAGAGAGACAGGAAACGAGAGAGAGAGAAGAGAGGGAGAAATGGTTGAGTGAGTTGATAAATGAGGAGTCAGGCTGAATGAGGGATGTGCATGGCTGCTTGCTGCTGCTGTGTGAGACTCGGCGTACATGGCCAGAATGTAAAGCAGCAGGCACACACAGGGAATACAGCAATACAGAGGCTGTCCCAGGCCCCCTGCAGGAGACACACACACACACGCATTGATTCACTTCCAGTCTGTCTCTCCCTTCGTCTCACATTCTTCCACTCAGAGACACATACTGTATATAGAATACAAATAACATTCAACAAAGTACTGCGCATACTGTATAGAAGCTTGTAAATTAAACATTACTTTTACACTCGACGTGATATATTACACTCCATTACACTCCTCCACACCATATAGTGTTGTGTTTTCCCTGTCGTCACACAGGTCTGACCAGCTTGACTCCTGCAGGTTCACAGTCCAGCAGTTTAGTGATTTCCACACACCCGTTAAACCGGATAATATGAACGAGGTGTGTGTGTGTGTGTGTGAGAGCAGGCAAACCACCCCTAATAAATGACGACTCAACTCATCACGGACCTTCTAATTCTGTAACTAATGAGCTGGAATGAGTTCATTTGAGGAATTATACATTTAAAATAGCAGGAGTCCACATTCTTTATCTCATTAGCTGAAATCTGCTGTGCGTTTTAGCCATCACAATATCTATTACTCTCAATACACATGTTTGAAAGGAGCTTTTGTACATCAGAGCCATCGTCTGAGGAACGTTTCATTTATCAGAGAATTAAACGCTTCTATAACTGGGATGGTGATGAATGACATATGAATGTGCACACGATGACAATATGAAACTGAATATGAAACAATTTTATCTGGGATTATTCCATTCATTCAGTGGTAACCGGGTGCACTTTGTGAATGGGTTTTTTTTTTTGGTGAGCAGATTTGTCTCAGGAACACCTGTACAGTACACCTGCTCATTTATAAAATGATCCAATCAGCCAATCATGGTCTCATCTCATCTCATCATCTCTAGCTGCTTTATCCTGTTCTACAGGGTCGCAGGCAAGCTGGAGCCTATCCCAGCTGACTACGGGCGAAAGGCGGGGTTCACCCTGGACAAGTCGCCAGGTCATCACAGGGCTGACACACAGACACAGACAACCATTCACACTCACATTCACACCTACGCTCAATTTAGAGTCACCAGTTAACCTAACCTGCATGTCTTTGGACTGTGGGGGAAACCGGAGCGCCTGGAACTCCGCACAGAAAGGCCCTCGCCGGCCACGGGGCTCGAACCCGGACCTTATTGCTGTGAGGCAACAGCGCTAACCACTACATCACCGTACCACCCCACCAATCATGGTGCCGTAGCAAAATGCCTAAAATCATGCAGATACATATCAAGAGTTTCAGTTAATGTTCACATCACACAGAGGATCTCAGTGACTTTGACCATGCCATGCTGTTTCTGGTTCCAGTTGAGAGTATGCTGCAAGCGTTTTGGCTGCCAATTCTCACCGGAGCATTTTCTTTTTCTTGTTTGTATAGTTTGACGTTTGTTCTCTGTTTGAATGTTTTGTCTGCCGGTTGTGACGTAGCTGCGGACCCAGTTTTGGGCATCGGTCTCCTTCAAGCCTTGGTCCGCCATGGGTGATTCCTGTACTCCTTACCATGGACTGCAGTGAGCTTGTTTCTCTTTTTAACATCGGGTTGTCCAGAGCTCTGTACGGCGATGCTTCTGTGCTTGGCGTGGTGTTCTGAGCAATGTTACCCAGTGGCATCACAGGATTTACTTTTGTGCACCTTTTGGTGGGAGTATGGGCAGCTACACCCATGTAATTACATCCTGACCCTCATTTGGTGGACTTTTTTTTTTTGTAATTGTAACACGGCCTTGGGTGTGAGAAAGGCACTATATAAGTTGAAATTATTATTATTATGATAATTATTATGATTATTATTAGTGCCATATGAACTGCTGGTTTGAGTATTTCAGAAACTGCTGATCTCCTAGGGTTTTCACACACACACACACCAGTCTCTAGAGTTTACACAGAATGGTACGTAAAACAAAAAACATCCAGGGAGCAGCAGTTCTCAGGGCGGAAACATCTTGTTGATAAGAAGTCAGAGGAGAATGACCAGACCTGTTTGAACTAACGGGACCTTGATACGCACTTTTAGACCAAACAAAACTAGAACTCTAGGGACTCATTGAGAAGAACGACCCACTAGGGAGCTCCCCAGAGAACTACATACCTTCAAATGCTTTTTTCTTATTTGCATTTGTAACCCCAGTAGGAACACTGAAGTGATGTAAGCTGGCTTGCTAGTGTGACGTTATCAGGAAATGCTCATGAATATTTTTATATTTCACTTAGTTGTATGGCATATCGCTTAATGTGACATAGCCGCTTTGACAGCTGCCCTGAATTGTTTCCTGTCTAGTGCCAGATGGGTTGCGTCCCCTACAGCCATGCTATGTTTTGATCCCATCATCGCCTGGGTTTACCCTGCCTCCAAGTGGCTTCCCATCCTACCCTCAAAAATAACGCGCTCCGTGTTTAAGTGTCTCTTTATATGTCCAAAATACTGCATCTTTTGTGTCTTTACAAAATTCACTAACCAAGGTTCTGATATTTCTAATTTTTCTAATACCAATATCTAATGTGTTCGTTCTTTTAGCTGTCCAAGGGATTTTGAGTATCTTTGCAGAGCATTTCAACTCAAAGGCTTTGATTTTCTTCTCCACTTCTTTTGTGATGGTCTACGTATCACATACATAGGTCGCAGTAGGAAAAATACAGGTTCTGAGGATGTGTAGTGTGGTGTATTTTTTTTTTACAATTCTTCCAGGCATGCTTCATTTTGTTTAATTTTGCTGTCGCTTGAGCAAACAGCATATTTCACTTCAACGTGTCAAAATCACGCTGTATTTCCTCAGTCGCATGTACACTTAATAAAGCCTGGACTTCACGGTTGGTCTATTTGTCTGTTTTCCTTTTTTCCCCCCATTTTTAATGCTAACATCAAGAGAGGTTGTTTACACGGCTCACATTTTATACTGATTTTTAAAAATGGCGGTTGCTTGGTGCTGCACTGACTCGTGTAAGTACATGTTGATTGCTTGTACATTACTCATGGTTCGTCTTGTTTTGGTAGAATTGAGAGAGGACCTACGCTGAAGGTGTAGCTAAAAAAAATGGCATTCTAAAAATCATGATCATTCTCAGTTCCTGTAGTATGGACACACAAAAACCGGGAACTTCCTCCAGCGGTTCTAAGAACTAGGAAAAAGTTCCTCTGGTGTGAAAACACCTGATAGTAATTCGAATAACTACTCTTTCATCATTGGCTGTCCATCGCTAGCAATGATGACTGCTTCATTAGGATGCGCAGAAATGCAGATGGGCCACGAGGCCCACACCAGAGTGACAGAGCCGTCCACAGTGGAGGCACAAATGGCCCGGCCGAGCCATCATGGAATGTCTGGCCTCATGAGCTCTTGCATACTATTTTCCTCTCCTAATGAAGCACCTTGCACAATAAGTTAAGACAAACGATGTCATATCCCCATCGTGTTGTCTCTCTGGACCTCCACACCTGATGCCAAGTGGTGCACAAAAGTGCCACAGACCTGATGGGTACGGAAGTTGCCCCACAGTGACATCTGACTTGCCGAGTGATGCCATCCGTTGGCCATTTGAGTGGCTCTTCCGCATGCCATCTGGTGGTGCGCCATTGACCCTGTTGGGTTCATCTACCACATTGCACCGAAAAGCACCCTGCTGCCAGCGCCTTATTGGTGATGTACGATTTAAGCCATAGCTGGAACCCAGGCAGGTGCTACCACTCCAGGTCAGAGCTGATCTGGGAGCAATGGTGATTAAGGGGTAACTCTACTTTCCCCAAGACTCAAGTCCTCCTGGACCTGAGACTCACCATCGGTTGCAGTTTAAAGTCATACCCAGGACTAAACTACTCTTTACAACCATGCTGAGCAGAAAACATCTCAGAACATGCAATATGCCAAACCTTAAAGCAGGTGAGCTACAACAGCAGAAGACCACATTGAGTTCTAGTCCTGTGAACCAAGAACAGGAATCTGAGGCTCCAGTGGGCACAAGTTTACAAAAACTGGACAGTTGAAAACTAGAAAAACATTACCTGGTGTAATGAATCTTGATTTCTGCTGAAAGAAGCAGAGAGTCAGAATTTGGCATCAAGAACACAAATTAATGGATTCACCCTGCTTTGTGTTAACAGTTCCGGCTGCTGGTGATGGTGTAATAGTGTAGAGAATGAATAGAACCCTACGATAAACAGTTTCTCTTTCAGAAAGGACTTGAAAAAGAAATCCTTTATGAAGCAAAGTATTTACTTCTTTAATTTTCTGGAAGTCATCTCATACTCCCGCACCAGTCGAAGGGTTCTCATCACAAAGTGCGTGGAAAGACATCTGCGAAGGTTCTCAGTCATCCAGGTCATCGTAAACCATAGGTGCTAAAGAAGCACCTACAGTTTAGCACCAGTGCAAATTCAATAAATAAAAACTTTATACAAAACATCCAACAAAATCATTTCCGCTTAGAATGTAAACAAACTGGCGAAATGACAGGAGCAATTTGTGAAAAATGCTATAATAATAATAATTCTTGAAAAAAAGATACGTTCTTACCATCAAATACTTTTATTCCATATTTTGTTGGTTTTTTGGGGGTTTTGTTTTCGAGTAGAGTTTTTAGTTCATCCTCAGTTGCTTCAGTAGCACGCGCCACCATTTTGTTTTTCGCTACTCATGGTATATGAGCTGATAGCCTAGTAGTAGAGTAGCCAATCAGAATGTGTGATTGTTCATATGCAGTGAATGTGGACAGAATAATAGCTTATATGTTCACGAGTGTTTTACGAGTGTTTTAGCACCGATGGTGCTAAAGCACCACCTACGGTTAAGCACCTAATTACTCCTTTAACTACTCGAGGATCGAATGACATTTTATGTGGTCAGTGGTTTTTTTAAAGGTCAGTTTCTGTGGAATTGAAAGTAGACGTGAAGTTTGGAAAAGATAAGGTCTGGTTTTGCGTATCATGAACATTATTATTATCTCATCTCATATCATCTCTAGCCACTTTATCCTGTTCTACAGGGTTGCAGGCAAGCTGGAGCCTATCCCAGCTGACTACGGGTGAAAGGCGGGGTTCACCCTGGACAAGTCGCCAGGTCATCACAGGGCTGACACATAGACACAGACAACCATTCACACTCACATTCACACCTACGCTCAATTTAGAGTCACCAGTTAACCTAACCTGCATGTCTTTGGACTGTGGGGGAAACCGGAGCACCCGGAGGAAACCCACGCGGACACGGGGAGAACATGCAAACTCCGCACAGAAAGGCCCTCGCCGGCCACGGGGCTCGAACCCGGACCTTCTTGCTGTGAGGCGACAGCGCTAACCACTACACCACCGTGCCACCCATTATTATTATTATTATTATTAACAACTTTAAATTGGTTAGATCACCTTGCTCCAAGATCTGAGAAGAGACTAATTTATATCATAACTCTGAAGAGGTGACCTACAAGTGGACAAAAATGAAATGGATTAACACAAAAGGTAAGCAGCTGTAAATGTCCTCGTGTCTGCTTTACCTCCTAATAAAACCGAACACCGAGACAGTGAGGGAGGGGGAAAGGGGCGGGGGAGGAGTGCAATATGAAAGTAAATAGGGAACGTGCTCAAAAACGCCTTTGGCCACACACACAAATAGCAATGTACTGGCGTCATTAAAAAGTTAATTAATCTTAATTAACTTCTCCTTTGTCTCAAAGTTCTTTATTGCAGGCGAAATGATTTGCCACACAAGGGGAAGAATTGGGCTGAGCCTAATGCTGTAATCAGCAGGCTGCAGGAGGCCAGACGCTCGAGCTGCTGATTGCTTTTCTGACAGAGACTTACGCTCTGACATGCTGCCGTGCCTCTTCTCTTTCTCCCTCCTTCTCTCTCTCTACCACCCTCTTCTGTTTGAGGAACAATATACATCAGGCACAGTTTGAAACAGAAAGTGTAAAATCCAACACGAAGATCTGGCGGTTTTTCTCTCGAGCTGTTCGCAAACGCACGACTGAGCATGTCGTGTTGCAGTTAACAGGCAAACGTTGGCTTTGCATAACAATGTTGTTTGGTGTTGCAATAGTGAACGAGGCAGAATCACAGACAAAAACATACTTGCCTTCCCGTTAACTCACTGTTTGAGAGCTGCGTATACATGTATACATGTTTTCAAAAAAAAGGAAGATAAACTCAAATATTTCCTAGCAGGAAAAGTACTGTAATAAATTTACAGCACATTACTGGACTTGACACTGATAGATCAGGAAGAAAATAAAATTTTACGTACAACATTTGCATGATGATTTTATTCAAAACAACTTCCAACTGAGATTAGGCGAGATACAGCTGAGAAGTTGAAGGTTAAAGGTCTTGCTCAAAGACCCAACTATAGCAGCTTGGGAGTGCTGGGATTTGATCTCATGACCTTCTGATCTGACGCTCAAAGGCTTAACCACTGAGCCACCACTTCTAAAAGAGGAAAAACAAAAGACTAAAAGATTAATTCCACTGGTTTATCAAACCAAAGTCTCTTGACTAGCATATAAATTTAGACTCATCAAGGGCTTGTGTTTGACGAAACAGTCCCTAAAATAAAGGTCACAGAAAGGATTTTCAGATGATTTTGGCACTTTAGCATTCTCACACTCTTCCTAAAATGTTACACAACACATTTTGCTCTCATTTATAAAATGAGCATGTGGCAGCGGGGGCGTGGTCAAGCATTGGTCTGTGAACGGAGGGCGGAGTCAGGGAAGGTAAGTGGCAGAATCACTACACCTGATGTTAGTTAACCTGTGTTTGTGTGTCTTCCCCAGTGACCACGCCCTATAAAAAAAAAGGAGAGAGAGAGAGAGAGAGAGCAGAGGAGGGAGACTCTCTCCAGCCAGGAGGCTTGTGTGTGTGTGTGTGCGCGCACGTGCGTGAATAGTTTAAAGCTGAAAAACTATAATAAAGAGTTTGAGAACTCAGTTCTGGCCTGCTGTGCTTCTGTGCTCCACCCACCCTAAACGATTGCAACAGTGGTGCCGAAACCCAGGATGCAGAGTACAGAAGAGAACAGCCTCATGGAGTCCTCCCCCTTCAAGGACCTGGTCCATGCCCTCGCCACGGCCCAACAGAGCCAGCACCAGGCGCTGGTCACCCTCCGGAAGGAGCAGGAAGAACGGTTTGAAGCCCTGGTGCTGGCGCAGCAGGAAGACCGCCAGGTGTTCCGGCACCTGCTCGCGTCAGCGGGGTCCACCATCACCACCGCCGCAGACCCTCCCCACCTCACCCTAACGAAGATGGGTCTGCACGATGACCCCGAAGCCTTCCTCGCTCTGTTTGAGCAGGCAGCAGAGGCGTGGGGTTGGCCGGTGGAACAGCGTGCGGCGCGCCTCCTTCCCCTGCTAACGGGCGAGGAGCAGCTGGCCGTGCTACAGCTCCCCGCCGACAGCCGGCTGGCCTACGCAGACCTCCGCAGGGCCATCCTCCAACACGTGGGGCGCACCCCGGAGCAGCAACGGCAGCACTTCCGCGCGCTGCGCCTGGAGGAGGTCGGCCGGCCGTTCGCGTTTGGCCAGCAACTCCGGGATGCCTGCCGGCGGTGGCTGAGGGCCGACAACCGCAACGCCGAGGGAATCCTCGACCTGGTGGCACTGGAACAGTTCATCGCCCGACTTCCAGAAGGAGCAGCAGAGTGGGTCCAGTGCCATCGCCCGGCGTCGCTGGATCAGGCCATCGAGCTGGCGGATGACCATATGGCAGCTGTTCCTATGGCAGGACAGTGTGTCTCCTCTTCTCTCCTCTCTTCTCTACCCCCTTCTGTTTCTCGTCCTCACCCCATTCCCCCACCACAGAGGTGGGGGCCGGCTCCACCCCAGCCGGCCCGCCGCACCCGCGGTGCCCTACCGTTTCCTGCTTCCATGTCTGTCTCTCCCCCCCCAGGTGAGTGAGCTCCGAAACGCCAGTGCAGAGAGAGAGCCTTGGCCGGTTTGCTGGCGCTGCGGGGAGCTGGGGCACCTCCAGCATCAGTGCTCGGCGATGGAGGTGGGCGTGGTGGTCCGGATCCCCGATGCACCAGGGACCGCCCTCAATCGGGCTGGAGTGTATCGCATACTGGTGAGTATCCAAGGGGATACGTATCAGGCTTTGGTGGACTCTGGCTGTAATCAGACCTCAATCCACCAAAGCCTGGTGCAAGACGAGGCATTGGGGAGAGCACAATTGGTGGTGTTGTGTGCACACGGGGATGTTCACAACTACCCTTTAGTGTCGGTCCACATTCTATTTCGAGGGCTGAAATTTAGAGTAAAGGCGGCGGTTAATCCTCGCCTTACCCACTCGATAATTTTGGGGACTGATTGGCCGGGATTTCAGGAGCTAATGACTCATTTAGTGAAGAGTGGGTCCTGACGTAGTTTAGTGGGGGGGAGGTCCCAGTGTGGCATTGGCGGGAGCAGCTGTCACAGAGCCGTCTACGTCATCACCGCGTCAGAGCGAGGAGCCACCGGCTCCTCCTCCCTCTCTCGGGGAATCCCTCGCGGATTTTCCATTAGAGCAGTCGCGAGACGAGTCTCTGCGGCATGCGTTTGACCAAGTGAGAGTAATCGATGGTCAAACGCCGCCCCATCCTTCCCCTATTTCTCCATTATGAGGAATAGGTTATACCGAGTGACGCAGGACACTCAGACTAAGGAGCCGATAACACAACTTTTGATCCCAAAGAGCCGCTGGGAATTGGTATTCCAGGCAGCTCACTTTAATCCCATGGCTGGACACTTAGGGCAGGATAAGACACTAGCCCGAATAATGGCCCGGTTCTATTGGCCAGGGATTCGCGGCGATGTCTGTAGGTGGTGTACGGCATGCCGCGAACGTCAGTTAGTAAATCCAGCAGCCATTCCAAAAGTGCCTTTGCGCCCTCTACCATTAATCGAGACCCTGTTCGAAAGAATTGGGATGGATCTTGTCGGGCCATTAGATCAGTCAACACAAGGGTATCGCTTTATTTTAGTTCTGGTGGACTATGCAACGTGATATCTGGAAGCAGTGCCGCTTCGCAATATCTCTGCACGTAGTATTGCGGAAGCGCTCTTCTGTGTCATCTCCCGAGTCGGAATCCTCAAAGAGATTCTGACTGATCAAGGCACTAAGTTTATGTCACACACACTGTGCGAACTGTATGGGTTACTGGGAATCAAGCCGATCCGCACCAGCGTTTATCACCCACAAACAGACGGCTTAGTCAAACGGTTTAATCGCACCCTCAAAAACAATTAAAAAATTTGTAAGCAAGGACGCACGTAACTGGGATAAATGGCTCGAGCCCCTGCTTTTCGCAGTGCAAGAGGTCCCACAAGCCTCCACGGGGTTCTCTCCGTTCGAATTATTATATGGGCGTAAGCCACGTGGCATCCTAGATGTGCTGCGGGAAAATTGGGAGGAGGGACCTTCACCGAGCAAAAATGAAATTCAGTACGTTATTGACCTGCGCGTAAAACTCCACACACTCACGCACCTAACCCAGGAGAATTTGCGTCAGGCTCAAGAACAGCAAATCCGCCTGTACGACAGGGGCACGCGCCTTAGGGAGTTCGCCCCTGGAGATAAAGTGCTCATGCTGTTGCCCACGTCGAGCTCCAAATTGATTGCCAAGTGGCAAGGACCCTTTGAGGTCACACAGCGAGTCGGGGACATCGACTATGAGGTGCGGCGAACGGACAGGGGTGGGGTGTTACAGATTTACCACCTCAATCTCTTAAAACTTTGGAATGAGGAGGTCTCCGTGGCATTGGTGTCGGTGGTTCCAGAGAAGGCGGAGCTGGGGCCGGAGGTTCAAAAAGTAAAAGTGACACCGCCCACCGCTCCGGTCCCCTGTGGAGACCACCTCTTTCCGACCCAACTCACGGAGGTCGCCCAGTTGCAGGCAGAATTTTCTGATGTATTCTCGCCCCTGCCCGGCTGCACCCACCTCACAGAACACCACATTGAGACGCCCCCGGGGGTGGTAGTGCGCAGCCACCTTTACAGACTGCCCGAACACAAAAAAAAGGTGGTTCGGGAAGAACTCAAGGCCATGCTCGACATGGGCATCGTCAAGGAGTCCCACAGTGACTGGAGCAGCCTGGTGGTCTTGGTTCCCAAGGCCGACGGGTCGGTCCGGTTCTGTGTGGACTACAGAAAAGTCAACGCGGTGTCTAAATTCGATGCATACCCAATGCCTCGTATTGACGAGTTGCTTGATCGACTAGGCACAGCTTGTTTTTATCCGACATTGGATTTGACAAAGGGATATTAGCAGATCCCCTTGACTCCATTATCCCGAGAGAAATCGGCCTTTTCCACACCGTTTGGCTTACACCAGTTTGTCACACTTCCTTTTGGGCTGTTTGGGGCACCCGCTACGTTCCAGTGGCTTATGGATAGGGTCCTCCGCCCCCATGCCACCTACGTGGCCGCATACCTCGACGACATTATTATTTATAGTAATGACTGGCCGCGGCATTTACAACACCTGAGGGCCATCCTTAGGTCACTGAGGCGAGCGGGTCTCACGGCCAACCCGAAGAAGTGTGCGATTGGGCGGGTGGAAGTATGGTATCTGGGCTTCCACTTTGGCAATGGGCAGGTGTGTCCCCAAATTAATAAGACCACAGCAATTGCGGCCTGCCCAAGGCCCAAGACCAAAAAGGGGGTGAGACAGTTCCTGGGGCTGGCTGGCTATTATCATAGGTTTATACCTAATTATTCGGACGTCACCAGCCCACTGACTGATCTCACTAAAAAGGGGGCACCAGATCCGGTCCAGTGGACACAGCAATGCCAGCGGGCTTTCTCTGAGGTAAAGGCTGCACTGTGTGGGGGGCCACTATTACACTCCCCGGACTTCACGCTCCCCTTTGTTTTGCAGACGGATGCGTCAGACAGGGGGCTGGGGGCCGTTCTGTCCCAGGAGGTGGAGGGGGAGGACCACCCAGTGCTGTACATCAGCAGGAAGCCGTCGGTGCGTGAAGGCCGCTACAGCACTATAGAGAAGGAGTGCCTTGCCATCAAGTGGGCGGTCCTCGCCCTCCGCTACTACCTACTGGGATGCCCTTTCACCCTCTGTTCGGACCACGCGCCCATCCAGTGGCTCCACCGCATGAAGGATGCCAATGCGCGGATCACCCATTGGTATCTGGCACTCCAGCCGTTTAAGTTCAAGGTGATCCACAGACCGGGGGCCCAGATGGTCATGGCGGATTTCCTCTCCCGTCGGGGGGGGGGGGGGGGGGGGGGGGGGGGAGTTGGCTGCAGGCCGAACGGAGGGCAGAGTCAGGGAAGGTAAGTGGCATAATCACTACACCTGATGTTAGTTAACCTGTGTTTGTGTGTCTTCCCCAGTGACCACGCCCTCTAAAAAAGGAGAGAGAGAGCAGAGGAAGGAGACTCTCTCCAGCCAGGAGGCTTGTGTGTGTGTGCGTGAATAGTTTAAAGCTGAAAAGCTATAATAAAGAGTTTGAGAACTCAGTTCTGGCCTGCTGTGCTTCTATGCTCCACCCACCCTAAACAATTGCAACAGAGCATATGATAGAAAACTAGGCATGAGGTCATTTCCACGCAAAGCTCAGCATTTATCAATGTGGATGTGATCAAATCTCAGCTCGTCTGTTCAAGTCAGTGTAGATGTGTGGAGAATTTTTATTTGACGAAACATTCTGACTGTCATCTGCAGCCACATATTCATCACTTAAAAATATGTAGCATATAAAATATATTTTGTGAAGCTCTATATTGACTAGGTAAAGATCTGCATATCCCTGTAGGTATTTTCAAACTGTTTGCAATTAACAAGGAACATTTTTTTTTTTTGCCTAAGATTAATTTCTCTTTCATTTTGAGATACTTGTTAGTCTCAGTTATTGGGAACATAATTACAAATAAAATTCAGGAATTAAAAGCAATGGCTAGACTAAGCAATTTGTGATGTGATGGGTTAGATGCTTATTCAGTCATCTATTTAAAACAGAGCTTTGCCAGTCATTAAATCTCAGCAATGACACATCTGGCACTGTTAGAAGACCTCTACATGTCTGTAAGACGAAACAGGGTTTCTTTTTTTTTTTTCATGGAGAGTGATGAGTGGCTATTAAGTCGCTTTCATCTCCTTTCGTTGCCTGGCTCTGTGGGGCTCCGGGCCGGTTTGTCTAGCCAAAGGATGAACACTACTGGTGTCTGACTCTGATTGATCTAAAACATCATTAAAATGAGGATTAAATAACCAGGTAATTTTTGGTGGTGAATTTGAGATCTGACCATTTTTTTCTTAACACACATACATACATACACACACATGATATATATACATACACACATACATATTTTATTTATTTTTATATAGATAGATAGATATACACACACATACTATACACACTATTTTATATATATATATATATATATATATATATATATATATATATATATATATACACACACACACACACACACATTATACACACTTATTTTTATATATATAATAAGAATATTAAATGGTTGCATGAAGATATGAAGTTTATCTTTGAGTCGTGAACGTATATATCACGAGTGAGCAAAGTGAATGTTATTATTAAAAAAATATGCAAGTTAATCAAAAGAATTTTAATTCTGAACCGGTTCGCCATTTTGACAACACACATCTAAACACTGGAGTGATGTCATCAGAGTGAAATATCAGGAATTATTATACATACAGGCCACTTTTTCCATGGAATAAAAACATGTATTCTGTTCCCTTCTAGCGGTTTATTGATGGCATGCAATATTATCATATCGCTTATTCTACATGTATTACACCGCTCTCCCCAATGGAGAATGAGCAATGCTGTTATAATATTGCACGTTGTCAAGACAACACGACGTCAGACATCGGAGCTCATGCAAAGATCCAGTGACAAAACCATTCTGCTGCGCATGCACACAATCATTTCTTTGTCGGCTGGGAAAGAGAGAAGACGAGGCTGATCCAGTGCTCAGTTTAAGCACAAAATAAATAAACTGAAAACTGAACCTAAAGACGCGCTGAACACCCGAAAGGCTACCAAAACTTCATTAGATATTCTTCACGCATATTTACAAGAGAAAAACATACAGTACCAACAGACATTGAAAAACTGGAAAAGAGACACGTCGGAGACGTAAAACTTCCATGCTGGTGAGTGATTGACAGTTTGTACACAAACATGGCGGAGAGGTTTGCTTCATTAAAAGTGGAAGATTTAAAAGAGACAGACATGCTGAACTCCCAAAAGGCTACCAAAACTTCATTAGATATTCTTCATGCATATTTACAAGAGAAAAACAGACCAACGGACATCAAAAAACTGGAAAAGAGAGCAACAGCGGAAATTTTGTCAAAGTTCTACTTGGAGGTGAGGAAAAGTGACGGAGACTTTTACAAGAGGACTTCACTCGTGGACTTCACTCAGCAAAGCCCTTTTGTTTTGAACAATTAACTATGACCAAAAGTAACCTTGAACTGTCAACCTGTATATAGCTTGTATACAAGTTGGGTTGTTGTTCAGGCTTTTTGGACTCGTACCATTTTTATTGTTAGAACTTTGACTTTGTACAGAACATTGGATTGACAAAACATTGAATTATATTCAATCAAAATCAGCATTCAGTATTGGTAAGTTACCCCCCTGTTCTTAACCTTTTTGTAAAATTTATAATTGTTCCATCGAATGTGTATCATAATAATAATCATATTGGTTGTTTTTTTCCATGGTCTCTCAGATATATTCCATTCAGCTACTCGTATTCGACTCATTCAATATCATGCTAGCTGAATGGAATATATCTGATAGACCACTCTATGCCAGCCAATATTATTTAAATATGTCACTCAGATCTGCCAAGGATTTCATATGAAAAATGTGTTTTTTTCAACATGAGAAGATAAACTTCATATCTTCAAGCCAATGTGTGATTTTCTTTTTATTATATCAACACATTCACAAACAAGCCATCATTGATGGAACAATGAATTCTGAATTATACCAGCGAATTCTACAGGAAAACGTCAGGACATCGGTCCATGAACTGAATAACAGCCAATGTGAGAGAGGCCTTCAGTTGCTCAGAAGTTCCCCTGGGGTCCTTTGTGACCTCGCCAACTATTACACGCCTTGCTCTTGGAGTGATCTTTGTTGGTCGACCACTCCTGGGGAGGGTAACAATGGTCTTGAATTTCCTCCATTTGTACACAATCTGTCTGACTGTGGATTGGTGGAGTCCAAACTCTTTAGAGATGGTTTTGTAACCTTTTCCAGCCTGATGAGCATCAACAACGCTTTTTCTGAGGTCCTCAGAAATCTCCTTTGTTCGTGCCATGATACACTTCCACAAACGTGTGTTGTGAAGATCAGACTTTGATAGATCCCTGTTCTTTAAATAAAACAGGGTGCCCACTCACACCTGATTGTCATCCCATTGATTGAAAACACCTGACTCTAATTTCACCTTCAAATTAACTGCTAATCCTAGAGGTTCACATACTTTTGCCACTCACAGATATGTAATATTGGATCATTTTCCTCAATAAATAAATGACCGAGTATAATATTTTTGTCTCATTTGTTTAACTGGGTTCTCTTTATCTACTTTTAGGACTTGTGTGAAAATCTGATGTTGTTTTAGGTCATATTTATGCAGAAATATATAAAATTCTAAAGGGTTTGCAAACTTTCACGCACCACTAACTGTTAATTATGCTACTCTTAGACTCCTATTATATATAATATACATAATATACATATTACGAATGTACAGTATTTAATGATTCAAACATCAGCTGGCGTTCGATTGTAGACAGCGACACCTATGATGTTGCTTTTCAGGTTGCCAAATAGAAATAATTTGGTCATTTGGACTTGTGACATTACAGCTTTGATTTCAAGGGTGGTGAAATTTCTATTCTTGGTTGTGTTACACCTCTCCATGTTGTAAAGTCTACTAGTACAACCTCAAACCTGAGAATATTTATCTATCAACACCTGATCATTCTTACACTGTAATTGGCATAAATTTCTGTAAATTTACAGCAATTTATTTACACTGAAGGTTCATCCTGGAGGAACCAACTCAAAGACTTTTTCAAATATAAATATTTGTCTTTTTTTAAACCAGATTTAAGTAGACTGAGGTTGGAGGTTGAGCTACAACTGGAACTGTAGCCCAACATGTTTTCTGTTTACACTTCACCCTGTCTGGAAGTTTGTATTTCATGCTTGGAGATGCTGTCTCTCACAAGTCTGTGTGTGCACGACAGATTCCAGGCAGCCTTATTATTTCACAGTGCAGAGTGAGGTAAATATGAAGGGAGGCAGAGTGGCACACCACGGCTCTGCACTAGGGGCTGCTGGGAGAACAGGGCCGCCATCTTGCCTGCATTATCTCTCTTCCATATGTTCACCCTAGGCTGCCTCATGCCCGCCGTAATTGACTTTCTCCCATAGAGCCCAGCCCTAGCTGCAGGCAGGAGTGCACGTACATGCCTGTGTTCACCCTGATAAAACTATTACCCGCTCCCCGGTGATTGTGTGCGCGTGTGTGTGTTCGCTCATCGTGTGCACGTTTATCGCTGTGCACGCACGAGTCTAAAACTGGAACCTCACCATTGCATCACAGACATGGTAGAAGTTCTGGTACAGAAAAAGATCTGGGACTTGGACTGAACTCGTACCCACACAAGCTGTCATGCTCTTCTCGGTGTTGAAATAGAAACCCTGCTCTGCTACAGAGGATTTATGCTGTGGGTGCTTTACATATGAGAAAATAACCAACAGCTCCCATGCTGCAGAATCCTGCTGATTTTTCCCGCTCCTGTGGCTCCTGTGTTTGATCTGCTCCTGATAAAGCATCACCTGTGGCACTACTGTAATTTTTTTTCCCCACTCATTCGCCTCGGGCTCTGTTATCAGCGGCTCAGACCGGGAGCTTTTAAGTGTCGCAGAGCTGATTGTCACCCAGGCTCGTTAAATTCGTTAATTTTATTGAAGGCTGTCACGTTTGCATAGGGGAAGAGGAGCAGTAAATTATTCATCATCCCTTGAAATGCAAACGACAGCTGAGGCAAGGGACTCGTGCTATGTAGGTCACTTCCTTTCCTAACATGCCCCCCCCAAACTACCAGTCAGAGAGAGACAGAGAGAGAGAGAGAGAGAAAAAACACTGCAGCAGAACCTATAGCAGTTAAGCCTGCTGAAAACCAAAAGATTGCAACAAACTCATTTACGACAATCTACTGCAAATAAAGATAATCCTCAAGTTCCCTAATTGTTGCAATAGGAACAACTTCTCATTACCTCTAACTACAGTCTTCGATTGTGCTGCACCGGTTTATACCGCAAAGCTATTTTATGCTCAATTCTGATTGGTCAGATGGCGTTGATTAATTTTCTTTAACAGCAGCTCTGACAATAGTGCCTGCTGCAAGATTTATATTCATGCACTCATTCTCACACATTATCACTTAGACTTATATAATAGACATAAATGAATTTCAAAGACATATCCAATCATTTATATGGCGAGGACAAGCTTATTTCGTGTCAGCATTTTGAAACAATTGCAGGTACGTTCCTCACTCCTATTACTAAATACATTTGCTTTTTGATTGCATTGCAGTGACTTAATTCAAAATGTTTCTCCAACCTGATTTTATACCAGAGAACGTCTTTGTTCTTTAGTCAGAAGGGTCAGTCATGTAGATGATGCTTTAAGGTAAATAACTAAATAAAGAAACTGTTATGATATTATTACGACACTACAGTCAGTTATTATATGACTGAAAGATGTGGTTTGGATCTTGGTTAGTTTGGACTTGGTTTGGATCTTGGTTGGTTTAAACTTGGTTTGGCTCTTGGTTGGTTTGAACTTGGTTTGGACCTTGGGTTGAATCTTGGGTTTGGAATTGGTTAGTTTGGACTTGGTTGAATCTTGGGTTTGGATCTTGGGTTTCAACTTTGTTTGGCTCTTGGTTGGTTTGGACTTCGTTGGTTCTTGGGTTTAAACTTGGTTTGGATCTTGGGTTTGGATTTGATACATAAGAAAGAACTATAGGTTAGGTCAGAACTTGCTCAACACATTTATTATGTGGTATAAATTACTAAATTCATGAAATGAATCACAAAAGCTAACTTGTTCTGGTTTATGTAATCTTAGTATGCAACATAGTTTTTAAAAAGAGCATTTCAAGGGTTCTGCAAGATTTTTTTTTAAAATATAGCATTTTTATTTAATTTTTTAAAGATAGTTGAAGGTTCTTATCTTTCTAAAAGGGTTCTGTCATGAATATCTGCTATGCAGATGATATTCAGCTCCATCTCAGTACAGACTCACCCGCAGGCTCTCCTCCCAGTACACTAACTGAATGGATCTCAGATTTAAAGTTTAGGCTGCAAGAAAACTTTCCCAAGATCAACACTGAGAAAAGTTAAATTCTACTGGTTTTCCCCAAATCCCTGCCATCTGAATCATCCAACTGTTCGATTAGTATTGATGGTGTGCTTCTTAAGCCTGCCCCTGTTGTCAGAAATCTTGGAGTACTATTTGATCCACAACTTAACTTTGGTTTTCATATTAAGTCACTCACCAAAATTGTATTCTTTCACCTCTGTAACATTGCTCGTCTTTGTCCGCTTCTGACTAGTAACGATGCACAAACTCTGGTTCATGCTTTCATTACATCTCATTTAGATGACTGTAATTCACTCTTCATAGGCCTTCCTGTAAAGTCTTTACAAAAGCTACGATATATTCAGAACTCTGCAGTGAGAGTTTGAACTCATTCGAAACACTTTGCTCACATCACTTCCATCCTCTCTCAGCTACACCAGCTCCCGGTTCTGTTCCATATTACATTTAAAGTCTTGCTTCTTCTTACTTTCAAAGCCCTGCATAAGCTTACTTCTATCGACCGGAGGGAACGACTGACCCCTTACACCCCTTCTCGATCACTAAGGTATTCTAGCAACAACTTACTTGCTGTCCCACGCATCAAACTTTCCACCATGGGGGGCAGGTCCTTCAGTGCCATTGCCCCCAAACTCTGGAATTCTCTTCTTTCTCTACTTTCAACTCTCAATTGAAGACTTCTCTCTTCCATGAACATTTCTGTTCCACTCTTACTGCTTAGTCTTTTTTCTCCCTCCCCTCCTGTAAAGAAATCTTATTATTGTGAAAGGTGCTCCAGAAATTTAACTTATTTTGCCAGATTGTGATGGTTAGATGACTGGGTCTGAGCATCTCAAACTCGGCGCATCTTGTGGGGTGTTCCTGGTAAGCAGTGGTTAGTACCTACCAAAAGTGACCCAAAAGTGGTTAGTGCTGACTTTTGGTCAGCACTAACCACTGCATACCTGGAACACACCACAAGATGTGCCATTTTGGAGATGCTCAGACCTAGTCATCTAACCATCACAATTTGGACCTTGTCAAAGTCACTCAGATCCTCACGCTTGCCCATTTTTCCTGCTTCCAACACATCAACTTCAAGAACCAACTGTTCTCTTGCTGCCTAATATATCCCACCCCTTGACAGGTGCCATTGCATGAGATAATCAGTGTAATTCACTTCACCTGTCTGTGGTCATTTAACAGTTATTCCATAAAATCGAGTCGTACATGAGCTGATAGCCGACGAGTTGGCTATAAACAACGTACGACAAGATTGAGTGGAATAACTGTTTTATTCTATCCACATTCACTGGATTTTGAAAAACAGAGCATTTTTATTGTATGCAAATTAAAACACCCAACAAAATCATTCCCACTTAGAAAGTAAACAAATCAGCGAAATGACTAACAATTTATGAACAATGCTATATAACAATAATTCTTGAAAAATAGAAAAAAGATATGTTCTTACCATCAAATACTTTTATTCCATATTTTGTTGCTTTTTTGTATTTGTTGGGGTTTTGTTTTCTAGTTTTTAGAAGAGGGGCGGTACGGTGGTGTAGTGGTTAGCACTGTCGCCTCACAGCAAGAAGGTCCTGGGTTCGAGCCCCGTGGCCGGCGAGGGCCTTTCTGTGTGGAGTTTGCATGTTCTCCTCGTGTCCGCGTGGGTTTCCTCCGGGTGCTCCGGTTTCCCCCACAGTCCAAAGACATGCAGGTTAGGTTAACTGGTGACTCTAAATTGAGCGTAGGTGTGAATGTGAGTGTGAATGGTTGTCTATGTCAGCCCTGTGATGACCTGGCGACTTGTCCAGGGTGTACCCCGCCTTTCGCCCGTAGTCAGCTGGGATAGGTTCCAGCTTGCCTGTGACCCTGTAGAACAGGATAAAGCTGCTAGAGATAATGAGATGAGATGAGATTTTAGAAGAACAACTTTTATTTGTCACACGTACACTCAACCACAGTGAAATTTGTCCTCTACATTTAACCCATCTGAAGCAGTGAACACACGTGAGCAATGAGTACACACACATACCCAGAGCAGTGGGCAGTTATGCTACAACACCCGGGAAGCAGTTGGGGGTTAGGTGCCTTGCTCAAGGACACTTCAGCCCACGGCCACCCCATGTTAACCTAACCAAACCTTTTATTTCATCCTTGGTTGGTTCAGCAACACGTGCTGCCATTTTGTCTTTCTCTACTCATGGTATATGAGCTGATATTCTAGTAGTAGAGTAGCCAATCAGAGCACACGATTGTGCATATCCAGTGAATATGGATAGAATAAAATTTTATGCCTGATTGATGTGTGTGTGTGTGTGTATCAGTAGTGTACAAAAGTCTTAGGCACATGTGAAGAAATGCTGTAGACCAAAATGGCTTAAAAAAATGAAATGAAATTTTCCAATGTAAAAAAAAGTATGATAAACAGCAGTAAGCCATAATAAATGAAACAAAGCCCGTAATTATGTTTTCTTTTTTAATCCGAAAAGTGCTCTCTTATGTAATAAGCTGCTGGAACAAATACAAACGTTTGGAACTCTCAAATGTTTTTGTACTGACTCGATAATGTAGAAGTCATAAAATAGAAATCTATAACGAAGTTTGTATGAAAAAAAATAGGGTGCCTAAGACTTTTGCATAGTGCTATAATATATATAATACATATTACATACCCACCAAGCTCCCTAAAAGGGTTTTCAGACTGATGGTACTCTTAGTCCCTAGTGGACCAGTATGACCATGTTTTTGACAGAGACCACAAAACACTTCCAAGTCGCTCTGTATAACGGTATTGGCTAATACCATAAATGTAAAAGGAGAAATTCTCTGTTTTTGGGCTGCAGGAACAACCAAAGAACTGAAGTTGTTCAATTTAACCTTATAAGACAGAAAAGCAGCTGTACATCCTGCAGTAAATTACACAAATATTAATATTCCAGGATTGGTCTCAAACATTTACTTTCAATCTTTGTAAGTTCCATATGTGCTTGGTACAGAAATGACATACAGTATTAAAGTAAATCTACAACAAACCACAAAAACAGATAGATATGTCAGAGTTTTTCAGTGGGTGGGTGGATGGATGGATAGATTTGAGGAACAGGAATGGGGAAACCTCCTACACCTATTCACCCTTCTTTACCCTGTGGAATTCCTTAGCTGTATTAGATTTAAGGCTTAGATCATTGTCAAGTTATTAAAGGTCATCCAATGAACTAGAATCTCCATCCATCCCACCATCTCTCACTTTCTCTCCATTTCCCTGTCTGAGTCTCTCAGTATGACTAAGTTTTGCTCTTATTTCCCTTTTCATTATGATTCAAAGTCAGTGTGCTTTTTAGTCTGCTGTGCTGGTGGGGGGCGTCTGTACTCTCTGTGGGAACAGGCAGCCATTTTGGCTGCATACAGAGAACCTGATGGCGTAAATACGGCTGCCATCAATCAATCCCTGGAGCCCTGCAGCGACACCATCCCTAATCTCTCCCTCACTCTTGCACTCCCTCTCTGAGTAACATTTAAAGGCACATGGCTCTGTAACAAAGCACCGCTGACCTGAATGATGGTGATGAGAAAGCATGTACACCTATAAAAGAGCTAACATAGATTATTCAGCTAAATATGACTAACTTCTTCGTGAATAACTGTTGAGGATGAGCTATTTATTCACGACACACAGATTCTGTAGTACAAGCCACAAGTTACATCAAATACACTGTTTTACTTTTTTTTTTTTACAATTTTTATTTCTAAACTTAACCAACGATGATTATATAGATCATGATTCTGATGTAACCACGAGAGATGGAGAAATAATGGAAGGAATAGATGAGGAACACATGGCTTGCAGCAGGATCCAATGTTCTCTGGAATAAGTGAAACCGCCAGTTTAGATGAGGAAACAGCTGTGAGTCTGTAGGTAGCTTAATCAAAATGAGCATCCAGACCAAGTGTTCAGACAGTACCTGTCAGAGTAGTGCTGTTTCTCACATCATGCACACCATCATTGTCATGACTTTCACACTACACTGTCCTTAAACTTTATGCATTCGGGACATAAGCGTTTTACACGAATATTCATTTCAAACCCAGTGACGGGGATTGTCAGGGTATTTGTTACAACTTTTTTTTTTAATAAAATTAAAAACACCTCATAATTTGCTACTTGTACATGGAAAACTTGTACTAAAAAGTCATTACCACTGGAGCTGGGTACTAAAAAAAACAGGGCCTAATAAGCACCAACTGCACCATTTCAGTCAGGTTTTACATCAGGTCATATTTGTCAAGAAAATTCGAAGGAGGATTTATCAAAAACCCTGTGATGGATTTGCGACCTGCCCAGGATGTACCCCGCCTCTCGCCCAATGTCAGCTGGGATTGGCTCCAGCTTCCCCTGCGACCCTGATGGATAAGCGGTATAAATAATGGATGGTTAGATGGATGGATGGATCAACAGGCACGGTAACAGTTTACCAATCCACTTTCTAACTTTTGTAAAAGAAAGTTAATGACAATATTAATCCTTTTGTCATCGTGTGAACACACTTGGATTCAGCAGCTAGCAAAAAAAAAAACAACCATATATTATCCCTCTTTCTGGCTAAAATTCACCGCCATATTAAACCACATGCGTACATCCTAATTTATTCACCATAAGTGATGACAGAACAAGAATTCCACATTCCAGATTCGTGAAAGAGGTTTTATGTGCAACAATGTTGAAGTGGCACGGAGTTTGTTATGATGAACATGATGATTGAAGAATTGTGGGTATACTTCAGTCAGAACAATTAAATGTACTCTCTGGAATGACAGCTCATCTCAGATCATCTCAATACAGAATGGGTTTTCCAAATTATAAAGGTCTTTAAAAAAATCCTGAAATGGCATGAAAGCCAGTGTGATGAGCTGGGTAGCTATAAATGGAAATTACTTTTCATTGATTTCATTGGTTTCCTTAATTTGGGTGGTGTGCTTGGAAGGAGAGATTAAGAATTATCTCTTTGCTAAAAATTCAGCTTCCTTCAAGTAAAAAAAAAAGTCAAGCATATTTGATTATTGTCAAGTATATTTATATGCTGTTCCATCTTTTCTTATGGTGAACACAGCAGGAATTTTGGGCTGCTGTCTGGTTTAGGCCCCAGTCCTGCAGCACCGACTAGGACTCTCCCTCTGCCTGAATTTAGTTCCAGTCTGGAGCAGTCACACCACAACTATAATATCGCTTGGTCCTGACACTTAGGGAAATAAACGCATGCAACTTTGGAATAGTCATGGAAGTTTTTTCCAAGTAGTAGCACATTATACTGTACAGCTATGGACTTCAAAACAACCCATGCACACACTCCAGTGGTTGATAAAATACACGTAGGTCACAGATTACGGAAATATAATAAAAAAAGGATACAAAATATGGAGTGGTTACGGATTTTAATACGGATGCTAATAATTTACGGATCAGTCACGGACGTTTCAGTATATTACAGATTGGTTACCAATTTCATACAGAAGATGCATCACGGATAAAAAATTAAGAAGTCTAAAACAATTAAATGTTTGGACTGCCTAAGTTCATGATTAAAATATCTTACCTGCATTTATATGTTTATTTTATTAATTTACTATTGATATTTCATGGAAAATCACATATCCGTGAATAAAACATCCGTGCTTTGTATTATATTTTTTATTTTCCGTGAATCTGTATTCTGTGACTTCATGATGCAACAAAGATGTACTAAGATGCCCGGGGGGAAAATGGCACGTGCCCAGACAACGTCACATGTAAACAATTACCTGATTGGTCAGATGTTTTATCGGATCAGGTCCAGGCCTGGAAAAATTGCTCAAGAAGCAATCTCACCGATATGAATAAACTCAGGCCTGGGCTATAGGGATCATTATCTGTCTGGTGTGAGCACTGACTACATAAACTGCAAGGGACCCATTTATTTATAGCTATTATTATAGCTATCAGTATTGTGGGACATTGTGTCCCCTGACAATTTTTGTTTTTATGGACAATTCTAATTCTCAAAGGGTCCTCCTGGGCCATTGGACTCAGGGCCCTTGGAATCATTATCATGTCAACAGCCTGCCTCTCCCCCCCCACCACCAAGACAGAGAAAGAGAAAAGAGCCTTTGGATGATTTGACAATTTTTCAACTGGACTGAACTGGGTGTGAGGAGGAAGGAGACCAGCTGAAGCTTAAGAAGTGAGCAGACAGGAGCTGAATGCTAACTGAAAAGAAAAGTGTTGGAGCTGAAAGGCACAACCTGTCCCACAGCACCTCCCTCTGCTGTCTGGATCTGTGGACGTTCTCAGCATTTACTACCACGGCTCCCTGACAGCTGTGAATTTCTCCATACTGGAAATCAATACAGGCGGAATGCAAACAGGGGTCTTCACTGATCATTAGCATTCCAGTCTCATCTGAAGGAAGGATATTGTTACCTTTTACCTGCAAGTTATTGATCAATAAAGCCACAAATTTGATAATGTGACCACATGGGGGGGGGGGGGGGGATTACTACATGAGAGAGAGAGAGAATCAAATTAGTGGCAATTATGATTTATGCAAATATGCAGCTTTCAAGTCCTCAACAAAAGTACTTTGTTTTCATTTTGCTCTCTACTGGTGTAGAATCAAGTGACAGGACACAGAGCAATACTGGATGTGTTTGTATGTGAATGTACTCATGATGACGAGATTGCAAGTGAAGGTAAAGGTATATGTGCACTATTGTATACAATAACATTATATTCTCCTTTCATTAGCGGGGAAATCATTCTAAATGGCAGCACCCTATCCAATCCACACACCTCAGTGACACTCCAGCTGAAATGCCGCAGTGCCCTTAGCTGGCAGTGCCACTCAACTCCCTCTTGGCTTCCATGCTAGGCTGACTTCAGACTGGGAATGGTGCCAAGCCTCCGCTGCTTGAGAGAGATGGAGGGGAGGGGGGGAACCATGAGGTAAAGAATGCCTTTGACCACAATATTTGGTTAAACCAATCTTAACACAAAGAATGCACCTTCCCATACACACCACACCTATATACTCACACCTTACTGCTAACATTTAGAGCTCGAGAAAGGAGAGTGGGAATATAAAGACAAATAGAGGGGAAACAGGAATAAAAAGGACCGGGGGGGGGGGGGGGAGAGAAGAATGAATGCAAAGAAGCTAGGAGAGAGAGAGAGAGAGATTAAAATCAATAGCTAGGTTCCATGCAGGGCAGGCTGCTGTGGACTGTGTTGTCAAGGTGACAGAGGAGCTGTGGGGCTTGGTGGAGTTGGCTGATAAATGGGTGGCAGGTGAATGACCTCATGCTACCAACACTGCCCCACACACTCCACTCACACTCCACTCAACCTCAAGTCAATCCCCGTAACACAGAACACTGTGCTTTGTTTACTCACTATAGCTATACTTCCTATGCATACATCCACTTCAAATTTCTTTCAACTTTGTACTTATAAAATTGTTAGGTTGGCAGATGGATCAACGGACGCAGTTGCAGGAAAACAGTTTATTATGGTGAACACATAAGATCCAAATCAATAGGCAGGATCAAAAAAAGGGAAACATGCAAGTTCGGTTGATCAACAAAACAACAAATGGTAGGTAGGCAAAATCCAAAACATGGAAAGCAGAGAACAAATCTTGGTACACAACAGGTACAAGACACTGAGCATAATACTTTGCAGAGAACAAAGGGAAAATGAGGGCTTAAATACACAAAATCAAAGGAAAACAGGAAACGTGTGAGTAATCTAGACACATGAGGATTAACAATCAATAATGAGACGAGGCAAGAGATGAGACACATGCTTGGGAGGAACTGGGCCCCTGGGTAATTGGTCAGACATGCTCCCCAGATTTTGAGGTTTGCATCGTCTATACAGTAGTACCTGCTCCTACTGCATGGGCAGGGATGCAGCCTGATGACTGGGCTGTGGGTGCCATGGAGTGGATTGACTCCTCCATCAGAGCATGGTGGCATGATGCTAACTCTGAAGAGTTAGAGAATCTGAATGTTGACATCTTCATTGGAGCCAACAGGCTGGGTGATTTTTTTTCTGTGGAGCTGGCAGGCAGGATGGCATCCTCAGCACAGCATGACATCAGATTTCATCTCATTGACCTCAGAAAGGAGCATCATATCAGATGTCACCTAGTTGACCTCAAGCAAAATCATGACATTGGATGTCGCCTTCTTGTCCTCAGGCTGGAAATCTGTGATGAAGGCCACCCTGTTGACCTCTTGCATGAGCTCTGGGATGGAGGCTGCCTTGTTGGCCACTAACATGAGCTCTTCAGTGGATGCTGCCCTGTTGACCTCTGAAGTGAGCTCTTGGGTGGATGCTGTCCTGTTGGCCTCTGAAGTGAGCTCTTGGGTGGAGACTGCCCTGTTGGCATCTGAAGTGAGCCCTTCGGTGGAGGCTGCCCTGTTGGCTTTCAGAGGGAGCTTTAGGGTGGAGGCTGCCCAGTTGACCTCTGAAGAGAGCTCTTGGGTGGATGCTGCCCTGTTGGCATCTGAAGTGAACTCTTCAGTGGAGGCTGCCCTGTCGGCTTCCGGAGGGAGCTCTAGGGTGGATGCCACCCTGTTGGTCTCTGAAGTGAACTCTTGGGTGGAGGCTGCCCTGTCGGCTTCCGGAGGGAGCTCTTGGGTGGAGGCTGCTCTGTTGGTCTCCAAAGGGAGCTCTCGGGTGGAGGCTGCCCTGTTGGCCGCTGAAGGGAGCTGTCGGGTGGATGCTGCCCTGTTGGCCTCTAAAGGTAGCTCTTGGGTGGAGGCTGCCCTGTTGGCCTCTGAAGTGAGCTCTTGGGTGGATGCCGCCCTGTTGGCCTCTGAAGTGAGCTCTTCAGTGGAGGCTGCCCTGTCGGCTTCCGGAGGGAGCTCTAGGGTGGATGCCACCCTGTTGGCCTCTGAAATGAACTCTTGGGTGGAGGCTGCCCTGTCGGCTTCCGGAGGGAGCTCTCGGGTGGAGGCTGCCCTGTTGGCCGCTGGAGGGAGCTCTTGGGTGGAGGCTGCTCTGTTCGCCTCCAGAGGGAGCTCTAGGGTGGAGGCTGCCCTGTTGGCTGCTGGAGGGAGCTCTTGGGTGGAGGCTGCTCTGTTGGCCTCCAGAGGGAGCTCTCGGGTGGAGGCTGCTCTGTTGGCCTCCGGAGGGAGCTCTCGGGTGGAGGCTGCTCTGTTGGCCTCCAGAGGGAGCTCTCAGGTGGAGGCTGCCCTGTCGGCTTTCGGAGGGAGCTCTAGGGTGGAGGCTGCCCTGTTGGCCACTGAAGTGAGCTCTTGGGTGGAGGCTGCACTGTTGGCCTCCGAAGTGAACTCTTGGGTGGATGCCGCCCTGTTGGCTTCTGAAGTGAACTCTCGGGTGGATGCCGCCCTGTTGGCTTCTGAAGTGAACTCTCGGGTGGATGCCGCCCTGTTGGCTTCTGAAGTGAACTCTCGGGTGGATGCCGCCCTGTTGGCTTCTGAAGTGAACTCTTCAGTGGAGGCTGCCCTGTCGGCTTCCGGAGGGAGCTCTAGGGTGGATGCCACCCTGTTGGTCTCTGAAGTGAACTCTTGGGTGGAGGCTGCCCTGTTGGCCTCTGAAGTGAGCTCTTCGGTGGAGGCTGCCCTGTCGGCTTCCGGAGGGATCTCTTGGGTGGAGGCTGCTCTGTTGGTCTCCAAAGGGAGCTCTCGGGTGGAGGCTGCCCTGTTGGCCGCTGAAGGGAGCTGTCGGGTGGATGCTGCCCTGTTGGCCTCTAAAGGTAGCTCTTGGGTGGAGGCTGCTCTGTTGGCCTCTGAAGTGAGCTCGAGGGTGGATGCTGCCCTGCTGGCCTCTGAAGTGAGCCCTTCAGTGGAGGCTGCCCTGTCGGCTTTTGGAGGGAGATCTAGGGTGGAGGCTGCCCTGTTGGCCTCTGAAGTGAGCTCTTGGGTGGATGCCACCCTGTTGGCCTCTGAAGTGAGCTCGAGGGTGGATGCTGCCCTGCTGGCCTCTGAAGTGATATTGAGGGTAGATGCTGCCCTCTGAAGTTAGCCCTTCAGTGGAGGCTGCCCTGTTGGCCTCTGAAGTGAGCTCTTGGGTGGAGGCTGCCCTGTTGGTCGCTGGAGGGAGCTCTTGGGTGGAGGCTGCTCTGTTGGCCTCCAGAGAGAGCTCTTGGGTGGAGGCTGCTCTGTTGGCCTCCAGAGGGAGCTCTCGGGTGGAGGCTGCCCTGTTGGCCTCCAGAGGGAGCTCTCGGGTGGAGGCTGCCCTGTTGGCCTCCGGAGGGAGCTCTCGGGTGGAGGCTGCCCTGTTGGCCTCCGGAGGGAGCTCTCGGGTGGAGGCTGCCCTGTTGGCCTCCGGAGGGAGCTCTCGGGTGGAGGCTGCCCTGTTGGCCTCCGGAGGGAGCTCTCGGGTGGAGGCTGCCCTGTTGGCCGCTGGAGGGAGCTCTCGGGTGGAGGCTGCCCTGTTGGCCGCTGGAGGGAGCTCTCGGGTGGAGGCTGCCCTGTTGGCCGCTGGAGGGAGCTCTCGGGTGGAGGCTGCTCTGTTGGCCTCCAGAGGGAGCGCTCAGGTGAAGGCTGCCCTGTCGGCTTTCGGAGGGAGCTCTAGGGTGGAGGCTGCCCTGTCGGCCTCTGAAGTGAGCTCTTGGGTGGAGGCTGCCCTGTTGGCCTCTGAAGTGAGCTCTTGGGTGGATGCCGCCCTGTTGGCCTCTGAAGTGAGCTCTTCAGTGGAGGCTGCCCTGTCGGCTTCCGGAGGGAGCTCTAGGGTGGATGCCACCCTGTTGGCCTCTGAAGTGAACTCTTGGGTGGAGGCTGCCCTGTCGGCTTCCGGAGGGAGCTCTCGGGTGGAGGCTGCCCTGTTGGCCGCTGGAGGGAGCTCTCGGGTGGAGGCTGCTCGGTTCGCCTCCAGAGGGAGCTCTCGGGTGGAGGCTGCCCTGTCGGCTTTCGGAGGGAGCTCTAGGGTGGAGGCTGCCCTGTTGGCCTCTGAAGTGAACTCTTGGGTGGAGGCTGCCCTGTCGGCTTCCGGAGGGAGCTCTCGGGTGGAGGCTGCCCTGTTGGCCTCTGAAGTGAACTCTTGGGTGGAGGCTGCCCTGTCGGCTTCCGGAGGGAGCTCTCGGGTGGAGGCTGCCCTGTTGGCCGCTGGAGGGAGCTCTCGGGTGGAGGCTGCTCGGTTCGCCTCCAGAGGGAGCTCTCGGGTGGAGGCTGCCCTGTCGGCTTTCGGAGGGAGCTCTAGGGTGGAGGCTGCCCTGTTGGCCGCTGGAGGGAGCTCTTGGGTGGAGGCTGCTCTGTTGGCCTCCGGAGGGAGCTCTCGGGTGGAGGCTGCCCTGTTGGCCTCCGGAGGGAGCTCTCGGGTGGAGGCTGCCCTGTTGGCCTCCGGAGGGAGCTCTTGGGTGGAGGCTGCCCTGTTGGCCTCTGAAGTGAGCTCTTCGGTGGAGGCTGCCCTGTCGGCTTCCGGAGGGAGCTCTTGGGTGGAGGCTGCTCTGTTGGCCTCCAGAGGGAGCTCTCAGGTGGAGGCTGCTCTGTTGGCCTCCAGAGGGAGCTCTCAGGTGGAGGCTGCCCTGTCGGCTTTCGGAGGGAGCTCTAGGGTGGAGGCTGCCCTGTTGGCCACTGAAGTGAGCTCTTGGGTGGAGGCTGCCCTGTTGGCCTTTGAAGTGAGCTCTTGGGTGGAGGCTGCACTGTTGGCCTCCGAAGTGAACTCTTGGGTGGATGCCGCCCTGTTGGCTTCTGAAGTGAACTCTCGGGTGGATGCCGCCCTGTTGGCTTCTGAAGTGAACTCTCAGGTGGATGCCGCCCTGTTGGCTTCTGAAGTGAACTCTCGGGTGGATGCCGCCCTGTTGGCTTCTGAAGTGAACTCTCGGGTGGATGCCGCCCTGTTGGCTTCTGAAGTGTGCTTGAGAGTGGATGCTGCCCTGTTGGCCTCTGAAGTGATATTGAGGGTGGATGCTGCCCTGCTGGCCTCTGAAGTGAGCTCTTGGGTGGAGGCTGCCCGATCAGCCTCTGGAGGCTCCATGCTGGTTTCAGCCATCCCTCCCCAGCTTTCTTGCTGCATCCATTATTTCCAGCAAAGTTTTCTGTTAGGTTAGCAGATGGCAAGCGGGTGCAGTTGTAGTAAAACAGTTTATTATGGTAAACACAGGCAGACGGATCCAAATCGATAGGCAGGCTCAAAAATGGGAAAAAGGCAGGGGTTGTTGATCAGCAAACAACACAGGGTGGGCCAAATGCAAAATACAGAAACTAGAGAATGAGGCAAATTCAAAAACGAGAGAAATACACAGAAAACAAAGCTTGGTACATGAGAGGCACAAGACACTGAGCATAATACTTTGCAGAGAACAAAAGGAAACATGAGGGCTTAAATACACAGGATCTTGGGTAAACAGGAAACAGATGTGGGTGACTGAGACACATGAGGATGAACAACGATTGATGAGACGAGAGAAGAGACGAGAGACAACCCAAAACAAAATGCACATGGTAATGTAAATAAACAATACATAACCCAAAAGTCCGGCACTATGTGCCACAATGTGTACTGTGAGCACTGGCATGCAGAGCTTAAAAAAAAAAAGTTTGTATAACTAAATTCCTTGGGGAAAAGTATATACAGTATTTGGAAGAGAGCAGACAATGTTAGTCTTCATCCTCCCCAGTTCCTAGCTGTCATGTGCTAAGCGAGAGCTTCCTAGTCACTGGTAATTGGCAAACTGGGAGAAAATGGGGTAAAAAAAAAAAAAATGCTACTGAACAAAAGTTTTGGCACACTGTTCCTGAAATGGTTTTCTTCTTTGTTTTGCTACTATTCATACTCTACAACTATTTACTACTATTCTAGAATAATTATATTGACATGATGAAATGGCATGTTTAGGATTTTTACAAGGAAAATGTTGAACAAAATATGTACATTTCTTAACAGCATTATTGAATTGCATGCACTTGGCATCGTCTCAGTCAGCTTCAGGAAATTACCCAGAAGACAAAACTCTTGGCTGTTGCCTCTTTTTTTTTTTTTTTAAATCAACCATTTTTCCCTTCAAATTGGTAATTTGCCAATTCACACTCACGAGTTAGTTCTCTGCTGACACAACTGCTATCAACTAGGGAAGGCCAACACATGCTTCCTAATGCATCTTTAATTTGGGGAAGGGAAAAAAAAAAAACACACTACTTGTACAGTACTGTGCAAAAAAGTCTTAGTCACATGTAAAGACAAAAAAAAAAAAAAAAAAATAGTAGTCTGAGGTCCAGTGAGTGCAGTTTTATGCGGAAATGATCTGTAGGTTTTACTAAGCATCTTACAGAACCAGCCACAGTTCTTCTGGACACTGTCACACTCGCGTCTTCATTTTGCACCAAAACTTTTGCACCAGTAGCCTTCATTATGTTTTTTTTTTTAATCTGAAAAGTGCTCTCTTATGGAATATGCTGCTCAGATACAAATATTTTTTTCTGTAACATTTAATGTTGTGCTGGAAAATGAACATTTGGAACTCTAAAATGTTTGACTATAATTTAGAAGCCATAAAATAGAAATCATTAAAGTTTGTATGGAAAAAATGGTGTGCCAAGACTTTTGCACAGTACTGTACATGTTTATACATAGGCATTAACCTCGCCATCTACATTTGTCGTGGCAGTGTGTGTGTGCTGTAGGAATAAAATGCATTTGGTTGCGCAGTGAGCATACACTCACCATCCAAATTATTAAGAACACCTGCATACCTGCTCATTTATGCAGTTATCCAAATCAACCAAGCGTCTGGCAGCAGCACAATGCAGTTGCAGGAAGACCTGAAAGCTACAAAAGAAATAGAGACAGATAGAGAAGAATACCACACCCACAGTGAAGTACGGAGGGACGGAGCAACATGATATGGGGCCGTTTCTCTGCAAACAATACTGGGGCGTTAAACGTCATTAAAGCAAACGTGATTGGAGTGAGGTACTGGGATGTATTAAAGGAGGATTTTATCTCATTGGCCACAAATCTGAATCTGGGGAGAAGCTGATTCACTTCAACAACCCCAAACATAAAGCCAAAATAACTCTAGATGGAGATATCTCAAACTTCTAATTGCTGTGCAATTAGCGTTGCAACAAAGCACTCATGTTGGCAAATTGCGGTCTCCAAATACTTTTTTTGTCTATCCATTTCTTTTGTTTATGCTTAAAGCGAGACGGCCTTTCGATTTCATAAAATTGGTGGAATTTAATTCCGTCTGAAACGTGGTCATTGTGACGTACATTTATTTTTATAATATCTCACAAAATATCAGGCCATTCTGTGGCTGGGAAGTTATTTAATTTGAGCGGATTAAAGCAAATGTGCATGAAATCACTCGCTTTGCACAGTCAAGCAGACGGAGGAAGTCCGTGTGCGCATGCGCAGGTTTGCCTTCTTTTGGGTTTTACAGCAGCTGGCATCCACAGTGTTGCATTACTGCCATCTACAGGTTTACCTTTGACCCTGCACTGACAGTTCCATCATTCTGTCGCTAAACGAACCGCTGATCACACCGAGGTGCTCACTGAGCACCCATATTTATTAGTTTGGTCCTGCGTTTCCTTTCCTTCATATATAACATCTTTTCTTCTCGCTTTCTTTCCGTTACTGTAGTCGGTCTTTCACGGTTCATTCGCACACTCACGTCCTCCATTTTTCTCTCCTGTTTCAAATTTGTATCCCACAATGCCTTGCGCGAACAGGGAAAGCCCACCACGTGATGTGATGCATGACGTAGTATCTTGAATTGGGTCATGGTGAAGCAGGAAAACATAGCGGAGAATTTAGGGCCATGTGGAGATAAATTCATTAATTGTTCTATTTAAAAGAAACCTAATAAAATTGGAAGTCTGATTCGAATTCAGTGGCTTTCAGTCACTAAAGAAAAATAACCGTGTCGGGAAAATTCTTTTTATGACCTACACTTGAAAAATCTGAAAGGCAGTCTAGCTTTAAGAATACATAATTTTGTCAATATGTTTAAGTGCAATGGATATATGCACTATGTATGCACAATAACGAGCATGAAAATACTTTTTCACTCTTACTGTACTGTATGTGTAGAGACAGTGCAGGCAGCCCTCTAATGGCAGTAGGTGATAGAGAAAGAAATGGACAGTGCTGTGCTTCACCCACGGGAGCTGCAAGCTGCCAAGCTCAGCAGATGGCACAGGCTGAGTGTGGAGAGAGGTGTCTCATGAATCCACCCTAATTTCTCTCTCTCTTTCTCATATGATTAAGCGGTGGTGGGCACTGTGGCTCCAGGGGCCATACATGCACCATCTCTCATGTGGGGTTGGGGGGGGGGGGGGGGGGGGATGGGCGAAGCAGGATTTTCAGTGTCACCAAAATCTGGAGCTTTGGCCCTCACGAGGTCAGACCTTGCATACACACACACACACACACTGTGTATTCACAGTAGCATGATGTATGCTTGTGTGAATGGGGATGATGCACAAAGGCACAGTTCATTCTAATAGTCCCACTAGGTCTTTTTTAGGGACTGCTGGTGAATTTGTCTCTGCCGTGCTCCTCGACTGCTCCATTTTGTATCGAGCCTCGCTATTGTGCCACGTGTGAACATTCAGAGGGCATCTGCAGTTCCAGAAGGCCATGCTCCAATGAGACAGAAAATGTGGCACAAGAAACCGCTTGGTCTGACTCATCTCTCAAAAAAAGAGGTGGTGTGGTGCGAGAGAGAGAGATGATGCAGTCAGATGTGGGCTGCAAGCAGTCTCTCTCCTTC
Source organism: Neoarius graeffei (assembly GCF_027579695.1). Classification (NCBI taxonomy): domain Eukaryota; kingdom Metazoa; phylum Chordata; class Actinopteri; order Siluriformes; family Ariidae; genus Neoarius; species Neoarius graeffei. The sequence continues at coordinate 115,786,931 of NC_083571.1, read as the reverse complement.
TCTTTGCCTGTCTCTCTTACTTTTCCTCTTTGTCTCAGCCTTTGCTTCCTTCTGAGACACCCAGTCAACAGAAAAAGGGACAATCCTTCATTCCTCATAACCTTAAATCAACTACGGACACCCATTTGATCTCCACTTCAAATATTCAATAACACGCACAACGTATACACGCATCCATTCGGGCTGATGCCGTCAGGCGAGGATCTCGTGGGAGGCTAATTAAATCGAAGTCAGCCCCTGCTGTTTGCTGATGAGACGCTGTGTTCTCTGGCTACTCTCACACACACACTCTGTCTGTCTGAATCCTCAAAGCCAGCTTGCGTTATGGAAGCAGAGTTTTCATAGATGTCTTGTCACCGTGAAGCTTTATTGTGTTCTGGGAGGAACAGAGGAGATGAGAGGTAGAAAGAAAGAAAACTAGAGAGACATTTGATGGATGAGTCAGTTCAAATAACAGGAAATTCCTCAGACAGTTGATAGGGGGCAGCAGAGAGCTGTTCATATTTACTGTACCTCTCGGAGATTTGACAAGTCGAACTACCCATTAAGACCGTCTTTCCTTGGTCCTTCCTTTCGACATTTCTCAGGAGATATTCCTCTTTTTCATCAGTGGCTTCCAATTGCAGCATTAGTTCTAAGCTTTCGTAAAATCCAGTCCTTTGTCATCGTTTGTATCATGAAGGTCTTTGAACATTTTGCACTCTCCATCTTCATCCACCTCGCTTTTCCTTTTTCAGTTCTGTTACCTGCTATGTTCTTCATCTCTTTTACTCTAAATCGTTAATTCATAGTGGACCACTGCCCTCCAGTAACCCATGTTCACATGTGGATTTGGACTGTGGCAATTAAGAGCTTATTTTCAAAGCCTCACAAGTGCCAGGGGATGAACATTAACACAATTTAACGCTTTAATGCAACCCAGCAGTATTTTTGCTAACAAAGTCAAATTGCTTCAAACTCAAGCACCATGGAGAGACAAAAATCTCATGCTGCCATTTCTGCCTCAATCAGAGTCGAGTCAGTCGAGTGTTAGTCTCTGCCAGCATGAACAATTGCAGCTATTTTTTGGTCCAAAAGGTTTATACAGGGTGCCTCCTATTCTCTCTTTATTATGATCAGCTTCATTACACATTTTAGCGAAGACAATGAATGGGAGGTTCAAACACACACACAAAGAAGCGAGAGGATCCAGCTCAGTGCTCCAGTCCGTGTGCCCTGCCAGGCAAACCAATGAATGTGCGTATGTGTGCCGCTGATCCAGAGACAGAGGCCTCTCCCATCAGGGTAATGATATCTCACGCCTGGTTAGAGCACCGCCGCATAATTAGAAGTGTGGGAGCTGATGGATGGCTGGAGTTGTGCGGAGTGGTGGAGAGCAGAGCTGCCCAGCTGACCTTGTCATCATTACGGATAGAAGGGTCAGCCAGAGCAACCACAGCTCCAGTAAGCAGCTGCTTCCTTTAATGGCCCCATTTGTTCTTCACCTTGTCCTGACTTGCTCTCCATTTCTCTCCCTAGATTCATGGTCAAGGGCAACTGACAGTCCGCCAAGCTGACCGGTCATCTCCGTACAAGATAACATGGTTTTTACCATCCTCACATCTTTGTCTCTATTCATATTCTGTCTTTCAGTCCCTCTGAAGAAAAACGCAGGAAGAAATCATTATTGATCTAAGAAGAAATGCTTTATGAAGTCTGCCGGTGTTCAACAATTTAAATTTATGAAGAAAAAAAAAAAAAAAAGTGTTGTATCTAGGGTGGCACGGTGGTGTAGTGGTTAGCACTGTCGCCTCACAGCAAGAAGGTCCGGGTTCGAGCCCCGTGGCCGGCGAGGGCCTTTCTGTGCGGAGTTTGCATGTTCTCCCCGTGTCCGCGTGGGTTTCCTCCGGGTGCTCCGGTTTCCCCCACAGTCCAAAGACATGCAGGTTAGGTTAACTGGTGACTCTAAATTGAGCGTAGGTGTGAATGTGAGTGTGAATGGTTGTCTGTGTCTACTGTACGTGTCAGCCCTGTGATGACCTGGTGACTTGTCCAGGGTGTACCCCGCCTTTCGCCCGTAGTCAGCTGGGATAGGCTCCAGCTTGCCTGCGACCCTGTAGAACAGGATAAAGCGGCTACAGATAATGAGATGAGATGAGTGTTGTATCTATTTGAAATTCGTTCATCCATCTTCACTAACTGCTTTATCCTGGTCAGGGTTAAGGTGGATATGGGGCCTATCCTGAGTCCACCAGGCACCAAGCCAGAATACGCTCAGGATGGGATTTAAAGTGGAATTTTAAAATGGAAAGTGGTGGAACTCAGTGAAGACGTATCAATTGGGACAACACAAAAAACAAATTAAACAGTGGAGTCCAATCAAATGTGAATTAATCATAGTACGGCTGGCTCAGGGTTTAATATGGACTATGTTAGGATGCAAAACTTGCACATGGGAAAAAAAAAAAAGATTAAATCAAAATTACAAATATTGGGGGGGGGGATACTGATTTACTTCTGTCCGTCCGTCCATCCGAAACACCCTTTTTCTCAGCAACCACAAATCATATGGTACTTGGTACCAAACTTCAGCTTGGGGTTCTATACGGTGTATACCATTTTCAGATCTGTCGCACATCAATTTCCTGTTTACCAACTGAATGTATTTACAAAACAATGTGGATTTACAAAATTTTCATAAAACATTTTTCTCGGCAACTACAAATGACAACTTGTTGATATTTGGTACGGAGCTTCAGCTTGGGGTTCTATACCATGTTTACCATTTTCAGGTCTGTCCCGCATCAACTTCCTGTTTACCGACTGAATGCATTTACGAAACATACAGGGTGGATTTTGACGGCATTTCAAGAAGCAAAATGCAATTTCAAAATGACAGTTTACCAGGAAGCTATTTGAAATCCCTGGGGAGAGACACTGATCTTTACTTACTTGTTTCAGGGTTCATCATTTGTTGAAGTCAACATTCATACGGTAAGTGTCCTATTCCTTCGATTGCTTGCGTTCTGATACAAGCAAGAGCAGGGGGATACGTAACTGAACAGTAGCTCACAGTTGATTTCAGTACATCATTTGTTACATTTATGTTTTGTTTAAAATATTTTTTAAAAATTCCATGTCTTTACCAGTGGCTGTGATGCCAAGAGGTTGCTTGTTGGCATGATTTAGATTGAGCTGTCTTCTGAGGTTACGTTCAGACTGTCAGTCCCAATCTGACTTACGTGTACATCCAATTGGAATCCAATCATACGTGGCAAGTCTGAACAGCTGAAAAATCATCTGATTTTTTATAAATCAGTTTCAAACCACATCTTATGTGGACTGAAATACGATTAAAGTAGTATTTTTGTAAACCTGTTCAGGTCTGATGGCCCTGATCGGATAAATACAGTTCTGGAAAAATTAAGAGACCACTCCAAAATTATCAATCACTGTCTCTGGTTTTACTATTTTTTATAGTCAAGTGTTTGAGTACCATGAACATTTTTGTTTCATTCCATAAACTACTGACATTTCCTCTAAATTACACACAAAGTGTCACAAAGAGAATTTCATTGCAGAAAATGACAACTGGTCAAAATAGCAAAAAAGATGGTGTTTTCAGATCTTGAATAATGCATTGGAATGAAGCCCATATTCAATTTTAAACACCACACTAATGTTTGAACTTAGTAGGAGTTCAAAATAACCCATATTTGGTGGAATAACTGGCATTTAATCACAGCTTTCATGCTTCTTGGCATGCCCTCGACCAGTCCTTCACGTTGCTCGTGGGTGACTTTATGCCCCTCCTGGCGCAAAAATTCAATCAGCTCAGCTTTGTTTGATGGTGCGTGACCATCCATCTTCCTCTTGATAACATTCCAGAGGTTTTCAACAGGGTTCAGGTCTGGAGATTGGGCTGGCCATGACAGAGTCTTCATCTTGTAGTCCTCCATCCACACCTTGATTGACCTGGCTGCATGGCATGGAGCACTGTCCTGTTGAAAAACCCAATCTTCAGTGTTAGGGAACATTGCCAGAGCAGAAGAAAACAAAAATGTTCATCCAGGATAACCTTCTACATGGCCTGATTCATGTGTCCTTCACAAACAAAAATCTGCCCCATTCCAGCCTTGCTGAAGCATCCCCAGATCATCACCGATCCTCAAACAAATTTCACAATGGGTGTGAGACAATGTGGCTTGGAGGCCTCTCCAGGTCTCACCATTAGATGACCAGGTGATGGGAAAAGCTAAAAACTGGACTCAGAGATAATCTTACTCCAGTCCTCTACATTCCAATCCTTACGGCCTTCAGCAAACCTCAGCCTGGCTCTTCTTTCCTTCTCATTCATGAAGGGCTTTTTTCTATTTTCACATGACTAACTCCGCCTGAAGGAGTATGTTTCGAACTGTCCTTGCCATGCACTTAACCCCAGCTCCCATTCGCTATTCTTTTTGTAGGTCACTTGATGTCATCCGACGGTTGTTGAGTGACATTCGAAGGAGTTGACAATCATCCTGGTCAATGAAGAGCCATTTTTGCCCTTTGCAACTTTGTTGTCCCCAATGTCTGCTACTTGACCTTGTTCTTATGAACTGCCGTCTTTGAAAATTTTGAGAATGGAAGCAACCTGATGCTCACTTGTATTCCCCCTGCCAGTAAAGCCAGAACTGAAGCATAATTTTTCCTCACTCAGAACTTTTATTTTTAACTCTTTTGGCATGATGAATAGATATTTTTGTATTCTAATTAAATTTAAAAAAGCACTACTAGCACTGTTTTTGCCATCCAAACCGGTCCTATTGCAAAAGGATAGTGATGACCACAGCAGTGGGTTTGATACTTTTCCTTGTTAAATGTGATTTGGTCCAGGTGATCACCCAATCTGGCCCTCAGGAAGTAAAATGGGGCATTCTTGTGTTGGAATTCCAGTACAGACACTGGAATGAAATGGCTGCCATACATAGAGATGCTGATTTAAGAAAAACTTGGAAGTGGTCTCTTAATTCCCCCCCCCCCCAGGCTCTCTCATATTCATTTATATAGATACAGAGATAGACAGATGAGTATATCAGCATCGCAGTCTCGGAAGACCATGGATTTTTTTGTGCCTGGAGTTAGGTTTTGCGCGCAGCAGGCAGACTCTGCCGCAGATGTCACATGCGTAGATCGGTTCCGTTGATGGTGGTGGTAGTATCCTGTTGTTGCTTCCTCCTTGTCCTTTTTGCTTCCTGGTGACGAGCCAGGGTGGTTTCATATTCTAGCAGCCCACTGCAGAGTGCCTGCTGCCACTGAAGGCGGTCCTGAGCTGCATTTTCCCAAGTGACAGGGCTGATGTTGAAGCACTTGAGGTCTTGCTTACAGACGTCCTTGTAGCGAAGCTGGGGGCGACCAGTTTGTCTCTTGCCAGATGACAGTTCCACAAAGAGGATGTCCTTTGGGATTCGTCCATCATCCATCCGCCAGACATGGCCCAGCCAGCGGAGACATCGCTGCCTCAGAAGAGAGTACATGCTGGGAAGCTGCGCTCTCTCCAGGACTGCTGTGTTGGTGATCCTATCCCTCCAGATGATACCCAGTATACGCCTCAGGCAGCAAAGGTGGAAGCTGTTTAGCCGCCGCTCTTGGTACGAGTATGGTGTCCAGGTTTCACTACCATACAGAAGTGTGCTGATGACATAGGCTCTGTACAGCTGCACTTTTGTATGGACAGTGAGTTTTCCATTGTCCCACACTCACTCTCTGAGCTTCCCAAAGGTAGAGGCAGCTTTTCTGATGTGGCCGCCGAGTTCAGCATCGAGTGACCGGTTGTCGGTAATGGTGGACCCGAGGTAGGTGAAGGTGTTCACATGGCTTCCAGAGTGTAGTTTTTGATTGTGATAAAGGTTTTTTTTTTTTTTTTTTTTACAGTGCCTTGTCCCATTGTCTTCATTTTAGTCTGGCTGAAGTTCTTACAGGCTTGGGTGAACCAGTCCATGAGAGTTTGCAAGCGCTCCTGGGAGTGTGCTACCACTGCTGCATCATCAGCAAACAGCATGTCCCGGATGACAAGTGGCCTAACCTTTGTTTTGGCTTTCAGACAGGCAGGGTTGAATAGGTTACCATCTGTTCTTGTGTGGAGATAGACTCCCTCAGTTGATGTTCCAAAAGCTTGCCGCAAGAAGAGGGAAAAGAAGATCCCAAACAAGGCAGGTGCCAACACGCATCCCTGCTCAACACCACAGCAGATTTTGAAGGGGTCTGAGGTGGACCAGTCAAACTGTATGGTACCTTGCATGCCGGTGTGAAAGGACTGGAGAACGCGGAGGAGTTTTGGGGGGCAGCCGATCCGTTCAACCAGCTGGAAGAGGCCACTCCTGCTCACTAGGTCGAAAGCCTTAGTCAGGTCAATGAACACCATGTAGCGTGGTTTTCTCTGCTCTCTACACTTCTGCAGCTGTCTCAGAGAGATCATCATGTCAGTGGTAGATCTTCCTGCTCTGAACCCTGTCTGCGATTCTGGGTAGATCTTCTCCATGAGAACCTGGAGTCTGTTCTCCAGGTTTTTATATCTATAAATAATTCCCCCCCCCCATATGTCCGTGACTTTTGACTCCACGTTAAAAATTCACATTTCCATCATGTGTACAGGAAACATGCTAGATTGGTAGTGCAGGCAAGCCTCCTCTATCACTAATGCGGTCTTTAAAAAAAAAAAAAAAAAAGACCTGCACCATGGCTCAATGTTGCCACGTGGTAAATAAGCAAGCACAGTCCATTAGCCTCCATTTTGGCTTGTTTGTGTCAACAACTACTACTTTCAACCACAATGTCATTACTATAGCAACCAACGTGATTAAGAATGAAAACAAGGATTGCCACACATACACAAATTGGATCTGATCACTTGTAATACAGTGTAATGTGGACAGTCAATCAGGAAAATCAAAAACAAACGAACAAAAAAAAAAAAAAACAGATTCGGACTGACAGCCTGAACACAGCTGTAGAGAAGAGCCATGCCACATCAGTACAGGGTTCTTCTGACTGAGCACCTTTATGTGACTTAAAGAAAAAAGAAAAGAGAAAAAAAAAAAAAAAAAAAACACATTCCTGTCCTGATGGGAATGGGTCTCTTCTAGGATGACAACGTTCCCATCCACAGGACCTGCAGGCTTGCTGCTTGGCTTTAGGAGTATGAAAATTGTGTAAATCATATTATGCTACGGCATTCACAGTCACCAAATTTCAACCTAGCTGAAGACCTACGTGAGATTTTATAGTGACCGTGTTAAACAGTACTTTCCACCACTGTCATCAAAACACCAACTGAGGGAATTTTTGCAAGAATGCTCTTTATTCCTTCAGTACATTTCCAGAGATGCACTGAAGTTGGTCATCTGTTCGTGAAAGCTATACAGCCTTTCCATTTCATAAAATCGATGAAATTTAGTTCCGTCTGAAATGTGGTCGTTGTGATGTTTATTTCTGTAATATCTCACAAAATAGGGCGGCGCGGTGGTGTAGTGGTTAGCGCTGTCGCCTCACAGCAAGAAGGTCCGGGTTCGAACCCCGTGGCCGGCGAGGGCCTTTCTGTGTGGAGTTTGCATGTTCTCCCCGTGTCCGCGTGGGTTTCCTCCGGGTGCTCCGGTTTCCCCCACAGTCCAAAGACATGCAGGTTAGGTTAACTGGTGGCTCTAAATTGACCGTAGGTGTGAATGTGAGTGTGAATGGTTGTCTGTGTCTATGTGTCAGCCCTGTGATGACCTGGCGACTTGTCCAGGGTGTACCCCGCCTTTCGCCCATAGTCAGCTGGGATAGGCTCCAGCTTGCCTGCGACCCTGTAGAAGGATAAAGCGGCTTGAGATAATGAGATGAGGTCTCACAAAATATCAGACCATTCTGTGGCTGGGAAGTTATTTAATTTGAAGGAATTAAAGCAAATGTGCATGAAATCGCTCACTTCGCGCAGTCAGGCAGAGGAAGTCCGTGTGCGCATGCGCAGGTTTACCTCCTTCTTTTGGGTATTACAGCAGCTGGCATCCACAGTGTTGCATTACTGCCATCTACAGGTTTCCCTTTGAGCGTGCACTGACAGTTCCATCATTCTGTCACTAAACGAACAGCTGATCACACCGAGGTGCTCGCTGAGCGCCCATATTTATTAGTTTGGTCCTGCGTTTCCTTTCCTTCGTATATAACATAACGTCTTTTCTTCTGGCTTTCTTTCTTTTACTGTAGTCGGTCTTTCACGTTTCATTCGCACACTCGCGTCCTCCATTTTTCTCTCCTGTTTCAAATTTGTATCCCACAATGCCTTGCGTGAACGGGGAAAGCCTACCACATGTTGCATGACATAGTATCTTGAATTGGGTCATGGTGAAGCAGGAAAAAAATAGAGAATTTAGGGACATGTGGCTTTAAATTCATTAATTGTTCCATTTTTAAAAAATAATAAAATTGGAAATCTGTGATTCAAATTCAGCAGCTTTCGGTCACTAAACAAAAATGTGTTGGGGAAAATACTCTATGACCTAAACTTGAAAAATATTAAAGGCAGTCTAGCTTTAACCAGTTAATAGAGTACAACTAACCGACGCTTTATAATTTGTTCCAGACCAGCACAGTGATTCCAGAATGATGCCTTAGGTCACAATTAGTGGCACAACTCATCTCGTATCATTTCACAATACAATCCACTATTTTATTTTGACAAACTTTTCAGTTGTAGTATTTTAGTTTCTCTCAATATACACTCACTGTCCACTTTAACAGGAACACCTGCAGTTATTCAATTATTCAATCACATGGCAGCAGCACAAAATCATGCAGATACAGGTCAAAAGCTTCAGTTAACGTTCACATCAAACATCAGTCTCATCTCTGTGACTAACAGTGGCAGAGTTGTTGGTACCAGAAGGGCTGGTTTGAATATTTCAGAAACTGCTGATCTGAGATTTTTCATACATAACAGTCTCTAGAGTTTTGTACTGAATTTACCTGGAAATCCTCCGTTTTTAGAGTCCGAAGTACTTCAAATGACAGTAATATTTTAATAATAAATTCCTCACTTGTAAGTACATGCAGCAAGATTCAACCAAGTGGTGGTTTGATGAGCTAAATCACAAACCGTATGAAGCAGCCTGGAGGCCACACAGCACTTCATATTCTTCCAAGCTCTCCCTCATAGGTGGAAGCGCATCACCTGGCCATCTGCACTATTCAGGTCAAGGACACAATGCCTTCACTGCACATATACTCCAATTCTGTGAGATAGGCTCACATTCACAGAAATATTTTTTAATCACCAAGACAAATTGAGACTTGAAAGAGAATAGAAAGTGGCAATTGAACTGAAATTCACTGAAAATTCACACATTTTAGAGAATGAATGTAAATCCATGTTTATTCAAGACAGCTCCACAACACTGCAGCATTACACACACATACTGGGTTAGAGGGCATCATGGTCCTGGAAGACCAGCGACCAGCACAGTCTGAGGATTTCCCTGCTCCAAGGCACTGCCGAGTTGATTCAATTGCCTTGGAACAAGTGACTTGATTTATCAAAATCAAATTCACCATCTCATTCATCCAAATGTGATTCGTCTCCAAATTACTGCCACAAAGCTGGGACCATACAATTAAATATGTGTCTTTGTATTGCTGGGTTTCACGTGACGTCACAGCCGCCTCCTTAGTTATTCAAAACTTTAGCTCAGTCGACAAAGCGTTTGTATGGAGAAGGTGCATTGCTAGCATGAAAAATGCCTCATGCTTGCGTCGTTTTAGCTTGTTCGAATCGATCAAGCCGTGAAAAGGTTCCTTCAGGGTTCCCCGTGAACTAATAAAGGGTGAACGAACACAGGATTTCACAAAAAGACGTGGAGAAAGGTGGCTTTTGAACCTCTGACTGAAATCGAAGGGAGCCGAGTCGAAGCACGCTCGAGTTTGCAGTGATAACTTGGTGAAAGGTTTGTATTTCCTCCTCAGCTCTGGCCTTAGTGTTTTCCAAGTACTTTTCTTGCTACGTGTCATTTGACAGTACTTTAAGTCAATGAAGCACTAAAGTCTCCAGCTGTTTCTTTGTTTACTCCTCACAAAGTCCATATGCATGAAGGTCGCGACAAAATTCTTCCCCAGCCGTACAGTTACAATGCTCCGTGATCACTTCTCCGTCTTGTTTAACTAAGATCCAGGTCTTTAAAGGGGTTTCTGATGATCTTTGGGAATGATTTAGCTGAGAGATAAGAGCCAACACAAGTGAGAATCAAGCCAACTCAGAGGCGTAGCTGGGGGTGGGGGGGGTGGGGTCCTGGGGTGCCCGTGACCCCCTCCTTTGTCGGATCATACATTTTTTCAATAGCTGCATAAGAATATTAGAAAAGCGCCCACTCTAATTTTTCTAACTTTTTTTTTTTTAACTAGGATTGTCACCTCAGCCTCATTAGGGTTTCTATAACCTTGTATGGACTTCCTGTGGTTTGGGTGCAAAAACCCAGTTTGTCAGAGTGTGTGTGGGAAAAGTGGTCGTCAGTGCAGATATGTTAAATAATACACAGTGCGAGATGAACAAAGTGCGTGAAACGCACACAACAGTCCGAAACAGCAGGCAAAGTCGTAATCGAGGAAACAGGCAGGAGGTCAATCGATGTGCGGACAGAATATCAGAGGCAAAACTATACAAGATCAAGGGACGAGAAACAGGAGTCAAAAAACCAGGAGGTCAACAAGAACAGGGACCAAGGCTCAGTAAGGCACACTAGACGCGGCGCAATACTTCGCATTGTCCTTGCATGGGCGCAATCCTTAAATAGCCCAAACGTAGTTCATTGATTAAAGACAGGTGTTTTGTTCATGGCGTGCGGCACGGAGCTCATTAGGCACGCGCACAGCCCGAGGCACGCCTTCAAGTGCACGAGCCAAGGTGTGCAGGACTGACAGTTCTGCGCAAGCGCAACACGATTGCACTAGAAAGCATGGTCAAGTTGCCAGTGTAGCTGCAGTCTTTTTAGTTGCAAATTACGAGTATTTCCTCATGTTAATAATTCGCCATGTCAAAACAAGCAAAACTTTCCTCCTCCTTTCGATGTGAAAAGGTAAGCAATTTATTATTTTTTTTTTATCGAAATTGCATTTTGTGGCTTGGAAGCTAAGTTTTAGTGCCGTTTCTAGAACATCAAGAAAACGTGGAAGAAACAGCAATAATGGAAGAGCTGGTTTCTAAGCTCCCTAAAACCAGCAATGGTAATTACCATTTGTTACATAATGTACTCAGGCTACCAGTCAGTGTGCGACCCCCCCCCACCCCTTTGAAAAATCCTAGCTACGCCCCTGCAACTGCTGTTTGTTTACACTTCAACTCGCAGCGCTTTGCTGTAAAGACGTGAACGAAAAGCTTTATTTAAAAAAAAAAAAAAAAAAGTTGTAAGCCTACCCTCGTCTGTTTTGCGGTGTAGAAGGACGTCTGGAACACCAGATAGTTGGAGATGTCGGGGAACTCGACTGAAGGGTAGTTTTCCAGATCGTATGACAAATCCTTCTTTCCCAGACTGTATGGGTCGATTCCATTGTACATAGCAATCTTCTGAAGATATCTAAAGCCAGCAGTGGCTTCTAGATTACGAGCGTACTCTGATAAGTCAGTCATCACTAGTTGTTTGCACTACGGCAGCCGTTTAGACCGCCAGCTATTTCACTTCCGGTAAAACCGCTAAGAAAAGTCACGTGACCGAAACCCAGCAATACTGTAGCGTTACAATTTCCCTTCATTGGAATGAAGAGGCCAAAACCTGTTTCAAGACGACAACGCCCCTGTGCACAAAGCAAGGTCCGTAAACACACCGTGTGTTGAAGGACTCGAGTGACCGGCGCAGAGCTCGGAACTCAACCCACTGAACACCTTTGGGACAAACTGGAACACCGATGACATGCCAGGCCTAATCGCCCGACATAAGTGACTGACCTCACTAATATTCTTGTGGCTGAATGAGCAAATCCCCACAGCCATGCTTCAAAGTCTAGTGGAAAACCTTCCCAGAAGAGTGGAGGTTATTATTAAAGCAAAGGGGGACTAAATTTAGAATGGGACGGTCAGATGTCCCCAAACGATGCACTTTAGTATTCCAGAACAAATTAAAAACAGTCTGGGAAATAAGATACGATGGTTTATCCTTTTTAAGCAACACATTTTCTTGTGTTAGATATGGAAGAGTGGCTTGGAACTGAGGAGCAGCAGAATGCCACAGTGTCAGTCCCCTCACAACCATGAGCAAGTCAGGCCCGATGGACCCCCAACCCCTAACACAACAGGCCTAGAGTAAAGCCGCTACGCAGATTGAGTGGACAGGAAAACTGCAGATAAAATAGAAGCTCCAGCTCTTTCATGTTACACTCGGAGATGTTCAAGGGCCACGGAGATTGCTTCATCCCAGATTTGTTCCAACCTGCTCTTCAGCACAACTTCAAAACCCTCACCAGTATCTGTATTACTTCTCTCTCCACTCAGGTTTCTGATCCCACCAGCTTCACAGACTCCCAACTTCCTGTTCTATATTAGCACAACCCAACAACAAACCAAGCAGCCTTCCGAACAGAATCTTCTCTCTTTTTCACTACAGATATCAAACAGTCAGGCTAAGTTCTGAGGCAGGAGTTACTTATGCTGATGTTGCTCTAGACAGCTGTCATGGAAACAGATGTCTGCTTGGTTATGATGTGCCAATGTGTTTGATTGTGACTCCCCGTGCTTGCACAGTGTGGCGCTGCCATTGATGTTACGGCAAAAAGAAGGCCTCACACTGGATTCATTACTGGAAATTCCCCTACACTTTCTGCTCCCAGGTTGGAGAAGCCGAGTCAGCTGCGAGGCGCTGTTTGAAGAGCGGTGATACCAGATGCGCGCTAATGATAGCGTGTTGGCTGCCCCTCCTCCTTGACGAATTAGCACCGTGTCTGACTATCAAACGGAGAAAGGTGGAGGGATATCCGATTCGGAACATGCACCCTTTGGAAGTTATTTACTCGCGTGCAAGAATGGGCACCAGTCTGTCAGAAGGAGTTGAGCGTGAAGTACTCTGCTGCAGTTCTTGGTTTTCGGCGCCTTCAAAAAGACTGCACTGTATATTAATGTCAGCTGGGTGTGCTACCTACAACAGAGTTCTACTGACAACGAGTCGCAGCGTGAGATGATACACACTCAACACCCTGCTAGCGCTATGAATCCTCAGTCTCATCCAAAAGGTATTGTCTTCATATCCCAGCATCAATGATGCACAGGCCTCCAGAGGGACCAAAGGTGGTACAGTGGAGATCAGAGCAGAGCATACTGAGAGCCATGTTGGGATTCACACCTGCCTTCTTCCTCATGAAGGAGAATATGTTCTCATTCTGCCTCTTTGCTGAAGGGCTTATCAGATTTTTAACGTGGAGCAGCGCTGTCTAGACACAGGCTTACTGCAGAGAGCTGGAGAGAGAGCACTCATCCAGCCAGACTGGAAACAAACACACTCCCGATGCTCAGAGGACGTCGTCATCTCACTGCTGAGCATGTACCCAAGAGGCTACACTTCTCAAGTTAAATCAGATCAGCATGCTGAAATATGCATTTCTTACATGTAGGATACTTAAAAATAATAAAAAAAAACCCTACATGATCAATGATTATTATATTCCACGTTGCCACAGAGACCTGTGCATCTTAAGTTTAATAGTCAGGCATGTACAACAAATCCAAATACATTTATTCAGCATTGTCTCAAAAGTTTGGTACAAAGATATTTAATTAATAAACTATAATACACGTTTTATATATTTTCCCCCCACAAAACGTACACTCCTGGTGAACACTACGAATGCACAATACAAGTTATTACGCAACGCAGAAATGGTTTAAAATGTCCCTCAATTACTTGCATTTCCTTTCACACATTATGCCTCCGGTCTTCGCCAGTACCGATCCACAGAACGAAAACACTGCAGTGCCATCTGGTGTTACACTACAGTATTACAGTGGGTGGGTGATCACAATCCGTATCAAAACCAACGGACAATACAAATTCGACGTCTATATAAATAATTACATAATATGACCTACTAACAGTTAATTACTGGTTATTAATGATCTGATTATGTATCCACAAACCCTCAAGAAAACACCACTTCTTTTATCATACCTGTAAAGGTTTGCATCCAGAAAAGGGGGAAAAATAAAATAAAAACGCTTGCAAAAGCATCCGAATTCAGATGAATATTTATTTACAGAAAAAAATAAAATGAACTGAAAATAAAAATGCAGGAGGAGTTTACTTTCCAATAACTCCACACAAACACTAATAACCTGAGCTCATGCAGTAACGCAGCAGCAGCAGCCTTAGTCAGCCAGCACCAGTTACCACTGAGGCTTTGCTGCTCCCTCTCTAGAGAGTCTGTCTGCCTCCTCGTTTCCTAAATAGCCAGCATGGCCTGGGATGTGCATCTGAAAAATAAAGAATGGAGAAGGCTTGAAGATGGATCAATACCGTGCATTAGTGCTTCTCATTTACTGTAATAACAAATAAGCATTTTAAAAATAATCAAAAATCCCAACATGAAAATCAAAGGTTAAAAGACGCATGGGAATGCAACAACTGAACCCTAGATCCTCATCTGGTACCCCTTTTCCACCAAATCAGTTCCAGGGCTGGTTCGTGGCCAGTGCTGGTGCTGGTTCACAACTCGTTCAACTTGCGAGCCAGCTGAGAACCAGTTTGCTTTTCCATAGCTCGCGGTGCTAAGGGAAGCCACGTCATTACGTCGCTGTATACGTCAGTTACGTCGCTACGTTTGCATAAACCTTGGCGCGAATATCAAAGCAAAAACAACACGAAAGAAGCAGCAGCAACAACAAACAACAATAATAAATGACTTCACGTTTGTACAGCTGCGGCTTCTCGGCGCTTAAAAATGGCGATCTTTCGCGGTCTTGTTATTGTTGTTGGTCTTAACAACTCCGCCCCCCCCACTGACGTAAGCGGTTCTTTCCTCTGGCCCAGCAGAGAGTTGGTGCTAGCCTGGAACCGGTTTTTCTGGCCCCAGAGCCAGTTCTTTGTCAGTGGAAACAAAAAACCCGGTTCCAAACTAAGCACTGGCCCCGAACCAGCCCTGGAACTGCTTTGGTGGAAAAGGGGCACAAGTGAATGAGAGTTCAGGTTATTAGTGGTAGGAACCCAGCTTTTTGATGGTTGACCCCAAAATCGAAGCGCCATCTAGTGGGCTGCAATTTTTTTTTTCCAGGTTGAAGCTAATTTTTTACTCGTAGTCGGGTACAGTTGCTGGGCTGCAGCCGACGTCACATCCACTTCATTAAGCTATGGTCACACTACAGCTCGTAATGCTTTGCGACAGGTTATCGATGAAAATGAGGCATTTTGGCGGCGATGCTTGGCGATATACAGGTGAGCTAAAAGTCGCTGCCACACAGCAAGTGAATACTTGACTGTCACACCTTCACGTGCTCTTGGGACCAGTCATTAGGGGAAACACCTGATGTGGATTTGAGCTGTGACAGCTGCATGCTGCAGGCCGTCTTTTCTTGCTTTGTGTGCTCTGTCTCCCTCTTCAGGTGATTGCTGGTGTGGGCATGGCTAAGGCATTTCGCTAATAATCAGCTGGCCTATAAAGGGTACTTGCTGCACCCCTTGATGGGGGCTGGGCTGCTGCTTTTGGCGTCGTTTGGAGAGCTGCATTTTTTCCTTTGTTTTCGCATCCACATTTACTCATACTAGTGCATCTCAAAAAATTAGAATATTGTGAAAAAGTTCAATATTTTCCATCAGTTATTTAAGAAAGTGAAAATGTTATATTCTAGACCCATTACACAAACTAAAATGTTTCAAGCATTTTTCTATTTTAATTTTAATCAGTATGGCATACAGTACAAAAAAACCATCTCAAAATATTTCATTTCGAGTTTGAGTAAAACAGTATGAACACAGTGTACATCTCGGTCTAGTTCAGTACACACAACCACAATCATGGGGAAGACTGCTGACTTGACTGTTGTCCAGAAGATGATCACTGTTGCCCTCCACAAGGAGGGTAAGCCACAAAGGCCGAATCCCATTTCACCCCTTGGACCAACCCCTTGGCCCTTCCCCTCCATTTTGCGCGTTCACGTGAAGGGGTATCCCAATCCCAGTTAACGTGGAGGGGTAGGGGAAGGGGGAGGGCTTCTGTACCCCTCCAAACGGAGATTTTCCTGGAGCTGACTCCGAACGAAGGGGTTTGAGTGATTTCCCACAATGCCATGCGGATTTCAGTGAGATTTCATGCGGATTTCAGAAAGATGGCGGTTCCCGCGGCGAAAGATTGTCATAAATGTATTTTCTCCATTATTTACGTGTTTTAAGTTGTTATCCAGAGGAAACACGCCGCTTGATTCGCTTTCGAGCTGAGAATGAGCAGCGATTTCTGAAATCCAAGCTGCTGCTAAAAAGCTTTGGGAGTGAGTATTGTTTTCGGTTGCTTGACTGCGTACGTTTTGTTCTGTTATTCTCGCTTTTATTGTTTACATGAGTGTTCTGACACCTCATTCTGTCGGATGTGGTGCACGAAGCGCCAAAGATATCCCATTCAGTGGTGTTAGTTAACAAATCACACCCTGCCAGCAGAGATTTCTGGTTCTGGCTCTGACTGTAGCGGCTGGTCGCAGCCAATGACGCATTTGGTCGCGTTTTGCTAACGTAAACGCTGACGGAGGTACGCGATGACGTATGCGATCGTTGAAGGGCTATCCCAATACGTAAGGGTTGAATTTCAAGCCCTATCCCTTGTAGCTCAGTTTCAAGGGGAAGGGCCAAGGGGAAGGCGGAGGGGAAGGGGGAGGGGGAGGGGTAGAAATTAGAATTGGGATTGGGCCAAAAGGTCATTGCTGAAAAAGGTGGCTGGAAAAGGTGCACAAGCAACAGGGATGGCCGCAGTCTTGAGAGGATTGTCAAGAAAAGTTGATTCAAGAACTTGGGAGAGCTTCACAAGGAGTGGACTGAGGCTGGTGTCAGTGTATCAAGACCCATCACGAACAGGCATCTTCAAGAAAGGGGATACAACTTTCGCATTCCTAATATCAAGCTACTCCTGAGCCAGAGACAATGTCAGAAGTGTCTTATCTGGGCTAAGGAGAGAAAGAAATGGACTGTTGCTCAGTGGTCCAAAGTCCTCTTTTCAGATGAAAGTGCATTTTGCATTTAATTTGGAAATCACGGTTCTAGAGTCTGGAGGAAGAGTGGAGAGGCACAGAATCCAAGGTGTTTGAAGCCCAGTGTGAAGTTTCCACAGGTCTGTGATGATTTGGGGTGCCATGTCATCTGCTGGTGTTGGTCCACTGCATTTTATCAAGTCCAAAGTCAACACAGCCATCTACCAGGAGATTTTAGAGCACTTCATGCTTCCATCTGCTGACGAGCTTTTTGGAGATGCTGATTTCCTTTTCCAGCAGGACTTAGCACCTACCCACAGTGCCAAAACTACTACCAAATGGTTTACTGACCATGATATTACTGTGTTTGATTGGCCAGCCAACTTGCCTGACCTGAACCCCATAGAGAATCTATGGGATATTGTCAAGAGGAAGATGAGAAACACCCGACCCAAAAATACAGATACGCTGAAGGCCACTATCAAAGCAACCTGGGCTTCAATAACACCTCAGCAGTGCCACAGACTGATCACCTCCATGCCACACCACATTGATACAGTAATTCATGGTAAAGGAGCCCCAACCAAGTATTGAGTGTATAAATGAATATACTTTTCAGAAGTTGGACATTTCTGTATCGTAAATCCTTTTTTTGATTGATCTTAGGGAATATTCTAATAATTTGAGATACTGGATTTCTGATTTTCATGAGCTATAAGCCATAATCATCAAAATTAAAACAAAAAAGGCTTTAAATATTTCACTTTACATGTAATGAATATAGAATATATGAAAGTTCACCTTTTTGAATTAAATTATGAAAAAAAAGGAACTTTTTCATGGTATTCTAATTTTTTGAGATGCACTAGTACACTCGCTACATGCACTCTTGCTGACATACTGATACTCATTACTGATGAATATGCCTTATTGTTTCTTATTTATTTAATAAATTATTTAAAAGTTTGTTCCGTGACGGTTTGTCCTCCTTGGTTTGGTTAAGGCCTTTGAGCTAGGCCTTAAGGGTTGTTTTACAATCAGGGTACAAAGTTTGTGTCACAGGGATCCTAAATTCAAATTGATTCAAACTGGTTCTTGTACCAGTTTTTAAGTGAAGGACAAGAACAGATTTCGGGTAATTTTTTGACATGTGTATGGTAGTTTTGTGTAATCTGCTATAAGATAAAGATGATTAAGTGTAGCTTTAAACAGGGCTGGGAGAAACAAATTTAGTGATTCTCGGAGAAGACTTTTTTTTACAATTCAGAATCCACTACTTCCACAGTGCTTTTAAATATAAGGCTGTAAGCTTTGTGTTAGTTGTCTCTAATATTTATGTCCCAATATCTTGACCACATTTTAGGATGAAAATAATAATTTTAGATATGTTATTTTATATTGAAAAATTAGCTGTCTCAGAGAGGACATTTTTTTGACAATTCCATACTAATTTGATCAAAATAGTCTGAAAACTTGCTGGCATTCAACATTAAAACTTAACTACGTTTCCAATGATATGGAACCAAATATTTGTTTTATGGTATAAAGAATGATTTAAGTGCATCCCTTTTGGAGCTACCTGTGGTCAAAAAAGCACTTTTTCTAAATGACACGAGTAATTTTGCTAAATATGATATATACTGCCATACATTCACCAAAAATAACGTTATCACCAAATTTATTTTGCATAGTAAATAGAGCTATCACAGGGCTACAATAAACAACTGAGTTTATTTAGTCAAGCCTTTTGAGATTGAAGATAATAAGTGTTAAATGTGATTTTTAGCTTGCGTACCCTGATTGTAAAACAACCCTTAACAGAGCGCAATCAGCACGTGCATATACGGACACTTCACAGAGACTTTGCGAAGTATCCTCATTATCACGGTCACGTTTGATTCGAGCCATGTTTATAACGCTGTTTAAATACTCTGCTTTATGATTTTGCTTTTGTTTTGTTACTCTGACCTTTCCTCATGCTTTGTTTTTGTAAATATCACGCCTGCTAACAAACACACTTCCTGTACTTGGCTCTGTCTACTGCCGCATACCTGATGGAATACTTCTCAAAGTCTCGATGAAAACAGCGTCTGCTGATTGTGTGAGAATGCGTGCGCTGATTGCGCTCAAAATCAGCATCAGGTGCTTCCCATCACGACTGAGTCCCAGAGAAGAGCAGGGAGGATTGAGAATCAAGCAGCTGTGGTTTGTTTGCACCCGATACTAAAACTTCTAGCGTCCTAGCAATCACCACAAAGACGTGTACAAAAAGCTCAGAAATACCCTACTTCCCCAGGAATAAACGACACAGGATTTATCTTCGTGTCCTGATCGTAGATCTTTAACCCAGCCACATATAAAAAGTTGTTCTCTATGCTCTTCCAGGTTTTCATCTGTGTCCCCGTGTAGAATGATGTCTGCAGCACCAGGTAGCTTGAGATGTTGGGGAACTCAACGGATGGAATAATTTTCCAACTTGTAGGAAAAATTCTTCTTTGTTTGCATGTAAGGATCTAATCTCATTGAGTGGGTTCTATATCCACTTCTTTTGAGTGTGCTTTTTGATTTTAATAACTTGCTTGTTATTAAATTAAAATTACATACTAATACTGACCCCTCCTAGAACTGCCACCTTATTGTGGTGGAGAGGTTTGTGTGCTTGAATGATCCTAGGAGCTATGTTGTCAGGGGCATTATGCCCCTGTCAGGGTTTCCCAAGGCAGACAGGTCCTAGGTGACAGGCCAGACCAAGAGCAGTTCACCAAAACCCCTAATGGAGCAACAACCAAGGACCGAGACGTCGCCCGGTATGGCGCAGCCGGGGCCCCACCCTGGAGCCAAGCCCGGGGTTGGGGTTCGCATGCGAGTGCTTGGTGGCCGGGCCTTTGCCCATGGGGCCCGGCCGGGCTCAGCCTGAAGAGGTGACGTGGGCCCGACCTCCTGTGGGTTCACTACCCACAGAGGTAGCAGTAGGGGGCTGGTGCAGTGTGGATTGGGTGGCAGTCGAAGGCAGGGGCCTCGACGACCTGATCCCCGGACACAGCAGCTAGCTGTTGGGACACGGAATGTCACTTCGCTGGGGGGGAAAGAGCCTGAGCTTGTGCGGGAGGTTGAGATAGTCGGGCTCACCTCCACGCACAGCTTGGGCTCTGGAACCCAGCTCCTCGAGAGGAGCTGGACTCTCCACTTCTCTGGAGTCGCCCATGGTGAGCGGCGGTGGACTGGTGTGGGCTTGCTTATAGCTCCCCAGCTCAGCCGCCATGTATTGGAGTTTACCCCAGTGAACGAGAGGGTCGCCTCTCTGCGCCTTCGGATTGGGGAGAGGGCTCTTGCTGTTGTTTGTGCCTATGGGCCGAATAGCAGTGTAGAGTATCCGGCCTTCTTGGAGTCCCTGGGAGAGGTACTGAGGGGTGCTCAGACTGGGGACTCCATTGTGCTACATTGAAGTCCCCCAGCTCACGTGGGCGACGACAGTGACACCTGGAGGGGCGTGGTTGGGAGGAACGGCCTCCCCGATCTGAACCCGAGTGGTGTTTTGTTATTGGACTTCTGTGCTAGTCACGGTTTGTCCATAACGAACACCATGTTTGAGCATAGGGGTGTCCATAAGTGCATGTGGCACCAGGACACCTTAGGTCGGAGGTCGATGATAGACTTTGTTGTCGTTTCATCTGATCTCCGGCCCTATGTCTTGCACACTCGGGTGAAGAGAGGGGCTGAGCTGTCAACTGATCACCACCTGGTGGCGAGTTGGATCCGCTGGCGGAGGAGAAAGCTGGACAGACCTGGCAGGCCCAAACGTATGGTGAGGGTCTGCTGAGAACGTCTGGCCGAGCACTCTGTTGGGGAGGTCTTTAACTCCCACCTCCGGGAGAGCTTTTCCCAGCTTCCGGGGGAGATGGGGGACATTGAGTCTGAGTGGACCATGTTCTCTACCTCCATTGTGGACGTGGCTGTTCGGAGCTGTGGCCGCAAGGTCTCCGGTGCCTGTCGTGGAGGCAATCCCCGAACCCGGTGGTGGACACCGGAAGTAAGGGATGCCGTCAAGCTGAAGGAGGAGTCCTTTCGGGCCATGTTGACCTCCAGGACCCCTGAGGCAGCTGACGGGTATTGGCAGGCCAGGCGTGCTGCAGTTGCGGAGGCAAAAACTCAGAACTGGGAGGAGTTCGGGGAGGCCATGGAGAAGGACTATCGGTCAGCCTCGAAGACATTCTGGCAAATCGTCCGGCGCCTCAGGAGGGGGAAGCAGTACTCTGCCAACACTGTTTACAGTGCGGGTGGGGAGCTGTTGACCTCGACTGGGGACATTGTCGGGCGGTGGAAGGAATACTTTGAGGATCTCCTCAATCCCACCGTCATGTCTTCCATTGAGGAGACTGAGGCTGATGACTCAGAGGTGGACTCGTCCATTACCCAAGCCGAAGTCACTGAGGTGGTTTGCAAGCTCCTCGGTGGCAAGGCACCGGGGGTGGATGAGATCCACCCCGAGTATCTCAAGTCTCTGGATGTTGTGGGGCTATCTTGGTTGACACACCTCTGCAACATCACGTGGCGGTCGGGGACCGTGCCTCTGGAGTGGCAGACTGGGGTGGTGGTCCCTCTTTTTAAGAAAGGGGACCGGAGAGTGTGCTCCAATTATAGGGGAATCACACTTCTCAGCCTCCCAGGGAAGGTTTACTCCAGGGTACTGGAGAGGAGAATTCAACCGATAGTCAAACCTCGGATCCAGGAGGAACAATGCGGTTTTCGTCCTGGTCACGGAACACTGGACCAGCTCTATACCCTTCATAGGGTGCTCGAGGGTTCATGGGAGTTTGCCCAACCAGTCCACATGTGCTTTGTGGATCTGGAGAAGGCATTCGACCGTGTCCTCCATGGTATTCTGTGGGGGGGTGCTTCAGGAGTATGGGGTTCGGGGCCCTTTGCTAAGGGCTGTCCGGTCCCTGTACGAACGGAGCAAGAGTCTGGTTCACATTGCCGGCAGTAAGTCAGACCTGTTCCCAGTGCATGTTGGACTCCGTCAGGGCTGCCCTTTGTCACCGGTTCTGTTCATAATTTTTATGGACAGAATTTCTAGGCGCAGCCAGGGGCCGGAAGGAATCCTGTTTGGGAACCACAGGATTTCATCTCTGCTTTTTGTGGATGTTGTCCTGTTGGCTTCTTCAAACCAGGACCTCCAGCATGCACTGGGGCAGTTTGCAGTCGAGTGTGAAGTGGCTGGGATGAGAATCAGCACCTCCAAGTCCGAGGCCATGGTTCTCGACCGGAAAAGGGTGGCTTGCCCTCTTCAGGTTGGTGGAGAAGTCCTGCCTGAAGTGGAGGAGTTTAAGTATCTTGGGATCTTGTTCACGAGTGAGGGAAGGATGGAGCGTGAGATCGACAGGCGGATTGGTGCAGCCTCCACAGTGATGCGGTCGCTTTACCGGTCCGTTGTGGTGAAGGAGGAGCTGAGCCAAAAGGCAAAGCTCTCAATTTACCGGTCGATCTACGTTCCGACTCTCACCTATGGTCATGAGCTTTGGGTAATGACCGAAAGAACAAGATCGCGGATACAAGCGGCCGAAATGAGTTTCCTTCGCAGAGTGGCTGGGCGCTCCCTTAGAGATAGGGTGAGAAGCACAGTCACTCGGTAGGAGCTCGGAGTAGAGCCGCTGCTCCTCCACATCGAGAGGAATCAGCTGAGGTGGCTCGGGCATCTCTTTCGGATGCCTCCTGGACGCCTCTCTGGGGAGGTGTTCCAGGCATGTCCCCCCGGGGAAGACCCAGGACACGCTGGAGGGACTATGTCTCTCGGCTGGCCTGGGAACACCTCGGTGTTCTTCCCGAGGAGCTGGCCGAGGTGTCTGGGGAAAGGGAAGTTTGGGCTTCCATGCTTAGACTGCTGCCTCCGCGACCCGGTCCTGGATAAAGCGGAAAACGACGAGACGAGGCTTGTTATTGAACACAAACATGGCAATAAGTTCTTGTGTTAATAAACCAGACTCCACTTTTGAATCATGAATCCCTTTTGAATGAGAATGACCTGCGTGCGTGGGTTCGGCTTTTGGCACATCCATACAGTTTTAAATACAATACCTACACAATTAAAAACAGTTGGTTTTTCTTGCATTTATTCAATTCCTGGGCTCCTGCCCATAACAGGGGTGATGTCGCATCCCATTAACACACTTTACAACAGATTATTAGATTCTAATAGAACAGATGAGCCAAAATAATTGGGGATCTTTAATGGGCCTTGACTTGTTAGAAGTATGAATAGGTGGGCCTTAAAGCAGAAAAGGTTAAGAACCCCTGACCTAGAGTGAACATCCAGTACATTTTTCCTCGGTCAAGATTTTCTGATTAAGACTTATGGTTGATATTTGCTGCAAATGTAGATGGTCAAGTTACTACCCATGCATAAATATATACAAACTTTTTTGTTAAAATTAAACATGTAATTGGAAACGTGTTGGCCTTCCCTGGTTGGGAGCCGTTTTGTCATGGCAGGCAGCCAGCTCTTAACAAGTGACGAGGCAAATGAGCAATTTTTGAGGGGGTTAACAGCCTGGAGCTTGGTCTTCTGGCTGGTTTCTTGAAGCTGACTGAGATGATGCCAACAGCATGCAATTGAAGAACACAGTTAAGAATTTTAAACATCAATATTTTTGTCCGACACTTTTCTTTGTCCAAGGCCCTGGACACACGACAGCATGCGATGGGTTTGACGAAATACCCGGCGATTAAAAAATTGATAGCATTGTGAAAATTGCTAGTGAAGAATTTCAAGGCATGCACTGAAATTTAGTGGCAATGTTTTCATGGACAAACTAAGCAGCGAATACTCTCAGAAGAGTTTGGGAATATTTCTCGAAGCTCAGAGAACCTTCTTCAAGCCGCTTGAGATGTATTTGTCTTGAATCCGTGTCCCCGATGTTCGCGGGAGCCTCATCAACACAGCGGTTGGGTGTAGCCTAACCTTCCCCAAGACTTAAAAACTGCATTTACATTCGGGGATTCTTCGGTGTGCGTTGTGCACACTCGTGGGACCCAGTCATTATGGGAAACACATGATGCTGATTTGAGCGCAATCAGCACGTGCATATAAGGACGCTGTTTTCACAGAAACCGTGTCGAGTATTGTCAGGTATGCGGCGGTAGACAGATCGAAGTGCAGGAAGTGTGTTTATAAGCAGGCGTGATATTTACAAAAACAAACCACGAACAAAACCGAAAGCAGAGTCATAAACATGATGAGAAACAAACATGACCGTGATAACACTTCACAAAGCCTCTGTGTCCTCCTATGTGCGTGCTGATTGCACTCAAATCAACATCAGGTGTTTCCCATAA
This sequence comes from Neoarius graeffei, assembly GCF_027579695.1. Lineage (NCBI taxonomy): Eukaryota > Metazoa > Chordata > Actinopteri > Siluriformes > Ariidae > Neoarius > Neoarius graeffei. The sequence goes on along the minus strand of NC_083571.1, from coordinate 115,762,462 downwards.
CGGCAGTTTCCTATGCGCGAGTGTGGCCGCTTGAGTGTGTCAAGGTATGACAGTCAAGTGCTGGCCTGCTGTATGACCACAACGTTTAGCTCGCCTGTATAATCAACCATGCATTGCCACCAAAACACCTAATTTTCATCGATAACCCATCACAAAGCATCATGAGCTGTAGCGTAACCGTAGCTTAATTCTACGCACACCATTTCATCATGTTAATGTCATTATTCTAAAATAGTAGCAAATTACAGTAGAGTATGAATAATAGAAAAACAAAGAAAACCCTTTAAAAACAGCATGCACAAACTTGCCCGGTAGCATCCCCCCCCTTCTTCCAATTTGGTCATTTACCACCCACTAGGAAGGTATCAACTATCACAACAGCTAAGAACTATGGCGCATGAAGGCGAACACTGTTTGCCCTTCTTCCACATACATGAGCTTCTGGGTGCCCACAATTAGCTAGTGTAAAAGACGAACGCCAGCCCTCCTACCCAGACAACATGGTTAATTTTGCCCTCTTGGACTCCTGGCCTCGGTTGGGTGTGGCATCATCAGGCTTAACAGCTGAAGCTCATTTAATTCTTCGTTTGCACATGACGTCAGCTGATTCTGCGCGAGGCTTTGAACCGGAAGGTGGTCATGTTGGAGGATCCACACAAACTCACATTTATGCACATTTACTATAGAAGAGATGCTCAAGAGGTCGTTACACTCAAGAATTCCTTTTGTTTCTCCGCTATGCCTTTACACTCTTTGTGCTGTAACTGGATGCGGGTTCAACTCTATTCGAGACAAGGGGAGTTAAGTTCTTAAGAATTCCAGCAATTATAAATAATCAAGGAGAAAAAAACAAGGGTTTTGTCCACAGAGCGTAGACGTCACTGACTGTCCAACATAAACCGAGCTGATCTCCGCGATGAGAAAGCAAAAACCACACGAGTCTGCAGTGAACATTTTATCAACGGTAAGTGCTACGAACTAGTTATTAATGAAAGATCGTAATATATAAGAAATATCGGATCGTTTAATAGCCTGGTTGTGCAGAAACTCGCCGCGATCATCGAGTGTGTGATCCAACAAGCAAAGGCTTCTACAATTATTTCATTTTAAAAAGAGCTGTATATCATTTTTGATGACGCTGCTTTTATTTTGCTTTTTCTTTCCATTAGTGAAACCTGCTGATCTCGACAATTTTACGGATCCAGACTGGGCTCCGACACAAAATACAGGCCACAACAAAATCAAAGATGGGACTAAAGCGGCAGCTCGAAATGCGAGGCTTACAGAGCGCAGAAAGAAACGCAAAACTATTGTAGAATCTTCCCAAACGATCACAGGATCAATCGAACAAGATTCACGTCAATCCCCGACCTCAAATCGTGCAGCCTCGTCGCCCGGTGAGGGCTCTTTTAGAACTAAATATGTTCTATAGGTGTGTTAGTCACCGGTCTTTTGAAGCAGACAAAATGGTTGTTTTTAAAATAGATTTGAGAAACGACTACAAGCTTCTAAATGGAACTCCTCTTTACCTTCAAGTCTGTACTCTTACCATGCTGTTTGTGTATATAGTATATCCTCCAACATGGTGGCAATCAATGACGCAAGCAGTTTTGGTCACATGGTTGCAAACGAAGAATGGTGTGAAAAACATTTCAGTTGCATCACTCTGAACTTTAAGTGATCTTAAGAAATCTCTTCTCATAATAAATAATAGAAATTGCTCTAAATGTCGCTCATAGAAATGTTTTAAAAACTGTTTTATTGACCCCAAATTATATTTAAATATGGATATACACTCTCAGAGGAAAATAATCATGAGACTGAATCAAAAGTGTACATCAAAGCACAGCCTGCTTTTTTTTTCCTTTTTAAACTGACTATTCAAGGAATAACCACGAAAGCAAAACTTGCTGCATTTAAACCCTCAGCCAAACCAAATGTAGATGATCTAATACTGTAAAACAGACTTCTGCAAAGGAATTAGATATAATCCAGTAACGTGTATAAGATGTTTTAGCTGAAACCACACCTACAGTATCAGCAAACTTACCCATTTAACATCAAGTTCTTCATTTAGTTCATCAAGCTTTTGGAAGTCCTCTTTATTGACCACATTGCCACCTGTTTTGAGTCTCCAGCTGTTGACTTTCCAGGTCTTTATCCAGCTAGTAATCCCTTTACGGAGCACAAAACACGCAGGAGCACATGAGCTACACTATATACGTAACTACGAATATCATGTTTCGTAATTAACTCAGACGGCAGATAAAATATTACCGTTAATAGTGAACTTGCTGTCTGTGTAGAGGACCAGCTTTTTGATGTCCATATCTCTGGCTTGTTCCAGAGCCCTGCAGGCTGCCTGAACCAAAATGAAGAACATCAGACAAACAAAGCTGAGATGTTTGTACTCAAGGTGTGAGGCTAAAGTAGTTTATGTAACCAAAACCTACTGATAAACAAACTTGGGGATATTTTATGCTAATAATGCTTACGATTTAAGTACAATAAGACACAACTAATCATTTCTGACATTAAACAAAAGTAATATTCCCTTACGAGCATATTTATGATAGTTTTAGAAAGTAACCTAGCCTCAAATATAACAAGAGCGCTCTGAGAGCACAATATCCCCCGCTGGCAACTCGGCCATAACTCTGGTAAAACGCGACTGAATTGAACGAAATTGCAATATGCGCATTACCGACATATAATAAAGAATCCCGTCAAGTTTCGTGAAATTCCTCCAGAAATTGAGAGAGGAGTCGATTTTAAAAAAAAAAAAAAAAAAAAAAAAAAAAAAGGTGAGAACCCTTCCTGGGGCAGACGGACAGACACCGCCACGACATAATCCACATTCGGGCCTTTCGGCCAACAGGAAACAAAAATTGTGAGGGAAGTTGATTTCAGAAAGCAAGCACACCTTGATGAAATTGCCAAAATACAAGTTTGTTAATAACCAAGGGCGTAACTCTGGGAAAATTTGCCCAAATTAAACGAAATTTCAATCTGCGTATAACCGTCATATAACAAAGCCTTATGGAAGTTTGGTGAAATTCCTCCATAAACACTACGTTCAGACTGCAACCTGAAACGACCCATATCCGATTTGTTGTGAAATCCGATTTTTTTGTTAGGCCGTTCACATTACCAATTATATGAGACTTGTATGCGATCTCCAATATGAACGGAAAACGACCCAAAAGTGTCCCGCATGCGCAAATTGACACGTAATAAGCACATCTACGTAATACGTAAACCAAAAAAAAAAAAAGCGCACTCGTTTAATGATTTTTTTTGTTGTTTAATTATCTGGTTAGTGTTAAAGTGTGAGGTCTCGTGTGCGTTTTTGTTTCTGAACTGAAATGAAAACGTGTAGCCTGGTAACGAGGGTTGACTCCTAAATATGTCTCTAATTTCTATATAAGTGCACTACATGTTACTAGGAAGTAATGGATTTTTAAACTCTATATAGTGCACTCGAGCTTCAGTAGGCAGTCATTTGGGATACGGCCGCTGTATTACCAAACTCTTAATTCAGGCTTAATAATTTGCACATATTTATTTCGTCATATTAATAAACTTTTTCTACATTTTTATAAATATTTATTTAGATTGTTTATAGCCAGCTGAATTCTGCAGCTTCTCTCAGCGCTGGCTCAAGGTGCAGAAACACCAGTGCAGTTTGCTATGGAGATGAGGCGAGACCTGGCGATGTGGTTTTTGTGGCGGCGGCGGAACTCACACAATCTGATTAATGTGGGCAGCAGACTAATGAGACCGAAGGCGTCAAATTACTGGAAATTTCCAGAACAATCTTGTAATACAGGATGGTTTAAGTTATAAATCAGTTATAGAAACTGTTTTATTTAATCAGGCTAACAGATAAACATCCAGGTCCCTACCAAATCCACCATTAGCTTGATCAATTCTATAAAAAAAGTCTATTTAAATTCCGAAAACTGTACAAATGTTGTTGTTTTCCACCAAAGAGGCGGGATTAGCCAACGCAGAATAGTGACGTTTGTCTCTTGTTGATGACGTGTAGGTCGCATGAATGCGACCTGTCCGGTCAGACTGCAGTCGCATGTGAAAATATTGGATATGCATCGGATTTAGGACCACATATCCAAGCGGCCTGGGTCGCATGTGAAAAAAATCGGATCTGTGTCGTTCAGATAGTCAATAACAAATCGGATACAGGTCGCATATGGGCAAAAAAAATCAGATATGGGTCGTTTCAGGGTGCAGTCTGAACGTAGTCAAATTGTGAGAGGAGTTGATTTCAGAAGAACGTACACCCTCATGAAATTGTCAAAGTACAAGTTATTTAAATCAAGGGTCAAAACTCTGGGAAATTTTTCACAAACGAAATTAAATCGCAATCTGCATATTACCGTCATATAACAAGGCCTTTTGCCAAGCTTCGAGAAATTCGTCCAAAAATTGAGAGAGGAGTTGATGTCAGAAGCCTGAGCCACCACTGTATCATATCGACTTTTGCGTGAAAATTATTTCAACCCCTACCATCATCTCAAATTTCGTCCGAGAGTAAATCGAGTCCATGTCGAAGGAAAGCAGCTTTTAATTTTTTAGTCGATTTATTGCTTTAAAAGATCTCCTGATAATGAACGCCTTGTCCTCACCTGTAGTTCGGCTCGCTGGTTGGTTTGTCTCCCTGATAACCTCTCTGAAACGTTACTGGAGAAAAGTTCAGCACAAAAAAAAAAAAAAGCTCAGAAAATCTTGGCCTAAACAACTTCACTTTACACAAATCTAAACCTGCAGCTGAAGACTTACAGGCCGTGTTGTCGATTCTTTTATCGGAAAACACATTTGTTACTAAATTATTAAAGTGCGTTACTCACAGAGGGTGATCGGGACCCCAGTACACTCCAATCCCTGCACGAGCTCCATTTCTCCCGTTTTTCGTACAACAGCCATCTGTGTACACCACCACCGCATCTCCTACAGTCAAAACCAACACACAGCCTGTAAGCTTCGATTCAGACTCAGCAGATACGGAGGATATTCCACAGTTGTGCGAAGATCTGAAGTTTATCTTTGAGTGGTGAACATATTCACAAGTGAGCGAAGCAAACTTGTGAAAATATTTTCAACACAAAAAGATAAAGTTCAGATCTTCGCACCACCGTGTAATGTTCTTTATTGGCTCAGCCACCTGTCTGCATGTGTGTTTTTAAGAATGTAATTGGTGTGCCAGCCTCAAGCAGCGATTCCAGTCACGGTGTGGCGCCACCGAGTACTGACTACGTTAGCGCCACGTGACATAACCTCGGTTTGCGATGTAATCCTCCGTGGCTGAGCGCCATCTAGGAAAGGAACAGAGTTTGCAAAATCGGTTCGAATCCTGGCGTCGACGTAAAAGGCTAAGCTCAGACCTGCACAGGTCTCTAGTTTTATGTGGACACACACAAGTTAATCAAAAGAATTTTAATTTTGAACCGGTTTGCCATTTTGACAACATGCATCTAGTCAGCAAAACAAGACTGGGAGTGACATCAACGTGAAATATCAGGAATTAATATACACACAGGACACTTTTTCCATGGAATAAAAATGTGTTCTATTCCCTTCTAGTGGTTTTATTAATAGCATGCATTATTTTTTTTTCACGGTCCAGTTTTGAGCGGGTCCGTATCCTACAATACGGACCCCTGTTATGGACCTCTGGCGACTCACTCATTCAACAAAAATCTTAGCAATTTTTGTCAACATTTATTTTCACATTTCTCAGGAGAATAGCATTAATTTTACAGCATGGATAGTGATAACGACAGTGTTCACAGCGAAAGCGAGTTTTACTACCCTGAGGAAGAAGAAATAAAACATTTCAGGAGAAAGCTAAAAACCTGTAACTGTTGCTAACGCCGAGCAAAAACAGGAGTCATTCAGGATTCAGCCATATTTGTATAAATAGGGGACTACACAGGTGGCAAAACATAGTTTTTTTCCTGCCATGGAAGTGCACTTGTATACCAAGGAGGAAGCAATTTGCATTACAGCCGTGAATGAGGATTCAAAATGGCAGCTCGGCTCGGTTTTCCCTTTTGGGCGCTCTCGTCTTCTGTTAGAATTTAGTAAAGAAAAAAAATATATATATATACTTACCTGCTTAAGGTCGGTCCGTATGGTGAAATACCGTGACCTCGGCCTTGAATACTGACCTCGGCCCAGAGGGCCTCGCTCAGTACTTTCAAGACCTCGGTCACGGTATTTCACCATACGGACCGCCCAGCTGGTAAATAACACACACACACACTATATATAGTATCCTTTATCCTCTGTGTATTACACCACTCTCCACAATGGAGAATGAGTGTGCAATATTGTTACAATATTGCACGTTGTCAAGACAACACGACGTCACACGTCAGAGCCGTAAAACTTCCACGTTAGCGAGCGACAGTTTGCAAACAAATAGCCACCAGGTTTGCTTCGTTAAATACAGAAGATTTTGAGAGAATTTTGGCCGCCAGGTCGCTCTGTTGTGTGCAGCTGTCAATGTTGATTTTAAAAGTAACTCAGTAAATTATACAGAGAAAATAATAATAATATTCGGTTTGACTGCACTAGCGTTGGCCTTCGCTAACACTACGCTGGCTGGAAGGTAACTGAACTGCTGTGAGAACAGCACAGTCTTGGGTAAGCTAGGCGTTGGCCTTCGAGAATGCTAATATAAAGAGTCTTTAATTTAAAAAAATAATAATAAACAATAATAAATGAAAGTGGAGCAAAGGAAAAAAAAAACCCTGAACTTCTGAAAGTCAAACTAAGATTGGGGGGGGGGGGGGGGGGGGGGGACGTCCCCCGAAAATATTTTAACAACATGCAAAACCCTTCATTCTAGTACTTATTTTCACTAAAACAAGTACTAACTTTTAAGCCTTTTCCTTTCATGTACATTAACAGGGCTCGAAATTTGCGGTGGTCCGGTCACCCGAGGGGATTTAATTTGTCATTTGGCGGGTAATTCCTGTCACTGGCCAGCCCGGCTGGCTAGTTGAAAATAAAAAAATATATATATGAAGCGAAGATTCAGACACACCGTCAACTAAAGCCGCCACATATTAAGCGCGTGCCGTGTCTGTGTTAATCGATGTGTTTATCGGCAGGACGGAAAATACCGAAGAATTCCGAATCATATCGTGTACGAGTCAGGCTGTCGTTTTTTTCACTACTGCACATGCATATAACGCATCTCATTGAATATCGCGGTAATCACGTGTAGTATTGGACCAGGTGGGTGGAGCACAGAAGCACGGCAGGCCAGAACTGAGTTCTCAACGAACTATTTATTGCTAGCTTTTCAGCCTTTTATCACTTCCCAGCCGTGCGCACGTGCACGCGTGTTGTGGTTGGGGAGAGAGAGCAAGCTCCCTTTCTCTGCTCTCCTCTTCTCTTAAAGGGCGCGGTCACTGGGGAAGATACACAAACAGGTTAATCCCCATTAGGTGCAATGATTCCACCACTTACCTTCCCTGACTCCACCCTCCATTCACAGACCGCCACTTGGCCACGCCCCCGCTGGCACATCACGTTATCAAATTCAATAGATGTGGCCACATTATTGCCCATTTAAACACGTGTTTTTGTTGTTGTTTACATCTACATCTGCCAAAGCGACGTTGCAATGTGGGATTTTCTAAAAGGTGTACAGAAACCACCAGAGACGGGGCCAAAGCAACCTCGGTCTGAAGAGGAGAAACGACGAAGGACTTATAAGCAAACGTGGGAGCGGGGTAGGCCTTGGCTGCGATACGATTTTTATGGAATAATTAATTTTTTTCAAGTTGATTCCTAGTCAATATGAAGCTCCGAATGCTTTCTCTCTCATAAATGGTGAAATTCAGAAAGCATGTTGGACATATTTTGGGTGCTATAGTCATGATAGTAAGTATATTTGTTTTCAATACTCATACACCAAGTTGCCAAGTTTTCCAATATATTATTATTTGTTGATATTATATTATGGTGCTCTGTGTTGTTCTCGTTTGGGTCATTCCATGTCAATTCACACACCCTCCCCAGTGACACCTCTTCAATTTGCCTGATATTTATTTTATTAGCGCCTTATGATGTCAAAAGAAAGAATCCAAAACTTTAGCTTCCTAGCTGGAACGGTTTTTGAATTTTGGCCCGTCAAAGTTTGGGTGCCACGCCCACTTTTGGGATCCGGGAATTGTACACTTAATTTGCAAGCATTTTTGGAGGCCCATATCTCTTGTTCTAAGGGGAATATAGACCTGTAAGTTGCTATATCTATGTATTCTGGCCCTATCTATCAGATTCTGCACCTAAAAATAGCACAAGTTTACTAACTTTAGAGATATTAACGCCTTAAAAGTGGATTTTTTTAACGAGAATTTTTTTTTTGACATTTCAGGGGTCCATATCTTGGAAAAAGTTTGTGTTGATAGGGTTTAAACTGATTTATCATCATATTTGGGAACTCTACTGTGTACTTAGGGCCCGTTTACACGAGGACGCTGTCGGGTAAAAACGACTAAATATTTTATCGGAAGTGCCTTTCGTCTACACGGGGACGGCGTTTCCGAGGCTGAAAAATGGAAAAAATTGAAAACGCCTTCCAGAGTGGATAAGTTAAAAACAGCCCCCGTTGCATATCCGTCTAAACTACCCAATACGCGGAACTCTGCTCGGATCTGCTCACGTTGGGTACGCGTTTACGTCATACATATGTCATATACTGTACATGCCAGCCCGGGAAGTAAGAAAGTAAGTAGAAAAGTAAAAGCATGTCTGATTACATCGATCCAACGGACCTTCAAGCTGCTCTGGCAGCTTTAATAAACGTCCAGGAGTCCTTCGAACATCTATACCGAATCTGCACATATACCGTTAATGAACAGAGGCGGGTATAGCATGCTCTTACTTTTTTACTTACTTTCTGACTTCCATAGCCAGAGTAGTCAAAGTTTTCGCGGTGCAGATGTGCAGATCAGACAAGACGGAAGACGTTGCGCATGCGTGCAGACATGGCGGAGGTCTTTCACAGCACCACCTAGCCGCCTGGCATGCACATCCAATTGAATTCCACACATTTATGCGTCACCGTATAGACGCAGATTTCCTCCTTGAAAACGGTCGTGTAGACGCGGAAAAAAGTGAGAACGAAAACGGACTTTTGCGTTTTTGTTTCAGACCGTCCCCGTGTAAAGTGGGCCTTAGAGAGTTTCAGGGCACTCAGAGGTTTGGTGGGGGTACAGGAGGGCCCCAAATATGGCTTCGGGACAAAATTACCGTTTGGTACGTCCTACTTCAGGCCATTAGTTGGCCATGTGGGCACATGATGACTGGAATGAGCCTTTAACCCTATCAACAGGCACCTTTTATCAAACTTTTAAGCCAATAAAAACTTTGATTATCCAACTCCTTCAATATAAACTAAGCATTTGTATATGGTACTGTTTTTGCATATTTTCTGAAAAATCTGAAAAAGTCCAGAAAGTAGGTCAACTGTTGTTTTAACTGCCAATTCATATCAAAAGGTACTAAAACACATTCAAAATTATAAAATACTAAGATTAAAACAAGGATAATATCACTGAACACATTTGAATATATGAACTGACAGTTTACATTTATTAACCCTTTACACACTGTACACACACACACGTAACTTAAACTACACTTAAGAATAAATTAGTCATGTGATCAGATCAGACAATTTTAATGAGGCATGGATGCCATTTACTGCTGTAAAATACATGTAGGCACAATACAAAATGATTCAATTCAATATAAAACCATAACCAGGCTTGCTGACCAACACTGACAGTTAAGCATGAACGTACTTTGGAAGAAGCATCTCAATTCTTTCTACATCAACTGCAACAAGTTTATAATGCCGAGCACTACGACCTTGAATCTCTGGCACATTTACACGACATATAAGGTCTTGAAATGGCACCCAGCATGATGGATTTTGACGGTTTTCAGCAGGCCAAGACAGAGTCGTGTTTGACCGTTTCACGAAATGACAATATACATCGTGTTCATCAGAACGGTCGACAATGTTTGCCACATACCAATTGTTGTCATACACACAAGCAATATATTGCCCAGGCTGATATGAACTGAAATCCTCTGCACCATCACAAGCATGACTTGGGGTTGCAGTAGAATCAGTACCATCAGTGGCACCCACCGACACAATGGAAAATGTCAAGTCCTGAGAAATCCTCCGCATCTCCAGTTTTCCATTGGAAATAGGTATGAAGCTGTGATGAGACCGAGTACCAGATATTGCCTTGGCTGACGAATACCTGCCCTCAAGTTCGAACTCTCTCTCATGAAGAGAGATACCCTCGCTGCTAACAAATAAGAATTTCACATTCTCAATAGGTTTGCTTGCCCATTGATGCATCTGTTCAGCAGTGAGAATGTGATCATCATCAGTGGCCTGCAGACTTGCTTGGGCAACCAGGTGCTTCACAGTGCCACCAATACCATCACATGGGCTCTTGCCATGCGATGTGGCAAAAAAAATGCCATTCAGCCTTCACACCAAAATCCTTTTCATGGTTGCACAAGTTCAAAAAGTTCTTACAGTTTTTGTACTGTGATGCAGCCCCATCACTGAAGTAGATGACTTTTTTTCAGATCAGGGATGCTCTGGTGCATTCTTGGCAGAACATTTGCGATGAAGCAGTGAACAGCAGTTATGTCATGTTTCAGGCAGTCGGATATTACTGCCAAACTATCACACTTAAGTTCATCACTCTCTTTGAAGTACACAACAAAGGGGTGGATAGTGGCTTGACTATTGTCCCAATGGTGTCCCTGCACAGCATCCTGCACTATGAAGCTGTAATTCTCCTAATAATAAAAGGGCCCCTTCCCCTTTTCTTGAAAAAAAAAAACCTGATGAGTCTAGGTTTAACTTCCAGATCAGATGTCAGAACAAATGTAGTAAAGCAACCAGGATGTTTTTCTTGGGATCATCCCCTTGTTTGCATCTTTCCCTTTCCTGTTTGAAAGATGCATTTAACTATTAAGAGTATAGTGGTCAGAGTTTGGTTGGATACAGGGAAAGGTGTCAAATGTAAAAAAAACAGCATCGTGAAACAGCCGGGAAAGGGTTTATCCCTTGTAATTGTCAATATAACTAATGGGGTATTGGGTATAAATAATCTTCCCATAGATTAAAATCACTATATGGGTGTGCTTTTACTACCTTAAACATGAATTGGCAGTCAAAACAACAGTTGACCTACTTTCCGGACTTAGGATTTTTCAGAAAATATGCAAAAACAGTACCATATACAAATGCTTAGTTTATACTGAAGGAGTTGGATAATCAAAGTTTTTATTGGCTTAAAAGTTTGATAAAAGGTGCCTGTTGATAGGGTTAAAGGCTCATTCCAGTCATCATGTGCCCACATGGCCAACTAATGGCCTGAAGTAGGGCGTACCAAATGGTAATTTTGTCCCGAAGCCATATTTGGGGCCCTCCTGTACCCCCACCAAACCTGTGAGTGCCCTGAAACTCTCCAAGTACACAGTAGAGTTCCCAAATATGATAAATCAGTTGAAACCCCATCAACATAAAAGCTTTCCAAGATATGGACCCCCAAAATGTCAAAAAAAAATTATTGTGTCATTAAAAAAAAAAAATCCACTTAAGGGGTTAATATCTCTAAAGTTAGTAAACTTGTGCTATTTTTAGGTGCAGAATCTGATAGACAGGGCCAGAATACATAGATATAGCAATTTACAGGTCTATATCCCCCTTAGAACAAAAAACATGGGCCTCCAAAAATGCTTGCAAATTAAGTGCGCAATTCCCGGACCCCAAAAGTGGGCGTGGCACCCAAACTTTGAAGGGCCATAACTCAAAAAACGTTCGAGCTAGGAAGCTAAAATTTTGGATTCTTTCATTTGACATCATAAGGCACTAAGAAAATAAAAATAAGGCAAATTGAAGAGGTGTCACTGGGGAGGTTTTGGGCATTTGTGTGAATTGACATGGAATGACCCATTTATGTATTTAACAACAGTATCAAAATACTCGGGTCTTGAAATAAACACACAGTCGTGAACAATGGTCACTACTCTCTTTTGTGTTATTTTTGACAGAAGTAAAATTCATACATGAACAAATTTTGGTTAGTTGATTTTCTGTTTGGCGAGTTACTTTGGAAGGGAGCGAATCCAGCTGGCTGGTGAAAAAAAAAAGAATTTCGAGCCCTGATTAATGATTAACATGTCAAAAATATCAAATTTAATTCCCCTAGTTAATGAGTAATTTTCAGGAGTGCATTTAGAAAACACGGTGATTTTCCTGGCTACACAGTTCATTACTTTGAAAAAAAAAAAATCAGACAGCTGAAGGTAAACTCAGCAAAATCCCAAAACAGTACTGTTAAAAAGTAAAGGTCTGTTAGAGTTTCTAAAGCTTTCAGGTTTCAATGTTGGGGACATTGATAAACGAGGCTCAATATTTTAGTAGGAGTTGTTTTTCCCCATAAGCTAAAGTAAACTAAAAATTTCCAATTCATATTTATGCGAGTTGAAGCCAATTGTTTACATTAGCTCGTATTGTCTGTAAATTTAAACATGTAAATCAGGGGCGTAGCTAGGATTTTTCGGGGGGGGGTCACACACTGACCGGCAGCCTGAGTGCATTACGTAACAAAAAATAATTACCATTGCTAGTTTTAGATCGCATAGAAACCGGCTCTTCCATTATTGCTGTTTCTTCCATGTTTTCTTGACGTTGTGTTCTAGAAACGGCACTAAAACTTAGCTTCGAAACCACAAAATGCAATTTTGATGGAAAAAAATATAATAAATTGCTGACCTCTCTTCACGTCAAAAGAAGGAGGAAAGTTTTGCTTGTTTTGACACGGCGACTTATTAACACGAGGAAATACTCATAATTCGCAACTAAAAAGACTGCAGCTACACTGGCAGCTTGAACATGCTTTCTAGTGCAATCGTGTTGCGTTTGCGTAGAACGGTGTCAGTCCTGCGCGCCTTAGCACGTGCACCTGAAGGCGCGCCTTGGGCGCGTGCGCCTAATGAGCTCCGACACGCACCCTGTTAATCAATGAACTATGTTTGGGCTATTTAAGGACCGCACCCATGCAAGGACGATGCGAAGTACTACGCCACGTCTAGGAGCACGAAAAATAAATTTCTCCATTCGGAAAACTGGAGATTTTCAAGAGTTTTGTCAAATATACGGATTTCCGGGTAAATCTGGAAGACTTTCATCCCTGAATAATAAACAATAAATGGCATTTTTTTGGTCCATCGGATATATTCCATTCACAGGGATGAGTGCATGCTGAGGAAAAAAATCTGAAAAGTAGTGGGGGGTCTGGGGGCCACAGGTCCCCAGTGGGGTCCAGGGGCAACGCCCCGATGGAGGACCAGGGGGCAAAGCCCCCAGAAGCTGATGGATTTTGGCAATTTAAACACCCAAAAACCAGTCATTTTAGCAATGAAGTACATGTATTTTTCTAGAAGTTAATATCCCAATTCCACATGCCATCACAAAAGTTTCAGTTATCATGACAAGTGTTCTTTCTTAAATATCATATCCCACCTTGTTTGAATTTTTCAGTATGTTCAGTGCAACCTTTTAGGTTTTGTAACAATACACCCATAAATGAAATGTTTCAAACAAAGTTTTGATTTATACCTGCTGGTGAGATACCCTGTCTGATATCGGCACGACGGGTTTCACAGACAAAGTCGTTGAAGCTGAGCCTGTGGTGGTGATCGCAGCAGTACCAGTCGCCAGCGGGTTGCTCGTGCCCAGCTCCGCGGCTGTAGTTGAACTTGAAGTATGTTTAAAAGCACTTGCTCTTTAGCAAAAAAGTTCTTACGGTGTTTCACTGATCCGGCATGACTCTGTAGAGCCTTTAATCCTCTTTATCCGTAAAATATTACATCGTCACACACCGTACAAAGAACTTGACCGGGAACATCAAGTTTTTTCACAAATTCACCAATGGTTACCGACACCGGTCCATGCTTGCTATCTACCGGGGTTAGCGTAACTATTATCCAACCAGTCGCATCTGAACTTATTCTTCACACTCATCTATTTCACGCACCTTAGCTTCATCTCGCTTGTCAATTGTATTCGGCATTTTGATGTTTAAACATATGAACACAATGACTATCGAAATGTACAACACAAGCAAATTTGGAAGTCACAGTGAAACAGCGGGAAAGTTTTCACTATGATGAATGTCGGTTGGCTGTTATATCCTTAATGTCAATTATTTGACCAATCATAAAGCAGATAATACAAGTTTTACTTCACATACAAGCTATCGTTAAATGAGATTGTGCGGGAATCAAAATGGAGGCATCCGAATAGAAATGTAAACACTGGTCTACATCTATCGGCTGATGAGTTCAGTCTCAGTCACCAGGATAAACGAACCCTACCCCCCCATAAATCAAAAAATTCTCAACGGATTTGCAATAACATAAAAAAATAGCATTTTTGAGTCCCAAAAAGCAGAAAAATCTCATCCCTGCATTCAGCGACTCGTCTTTGACTCGTTCAGTATCATGCTAGCTGAATGGAATACATCTGATAGACCACGCAACGCCAGCCAATATTATTTAAACATGTCTCTCAGATCCGTGATGCATTTCTTTCTGTAAATTGATCTCAACAATCCATTGATTTCCTCACAAGCGACAGATAAAGATTTATGTCACAGAGAACCAAAACCGTGTCCCGGATGGAGCTCGGATGAAAAATACAAGTGGCGTATTTCCCAGTAAAACGCTCGTGTCTGTGTCATATATAAACTTACAGACAGGATATTTTCAAAATCATTACCCATGTAAGTGAACCCCTTAGTACTGTTGGCAGCAGAGGGCTCAAGTTTCACTCGTTTCACACTCCCTCCATCAACCTCATCCTCTTCAATGGACCTTTTCGAGCCAACAGGAACACTTGTGCTTGGCAGGGTGGCTTCAGAACCTAGAAACAAAAATCCAGTTGAGCGTCAGCATCTCTATGAACTACAACAGTATGGTAATTAAAGGACCGACATGGCAGCTCACTTTGTGTTAAACAGTTATAGTAATAAACATAGAGCCGTTTTAAATGTCGGATGCAACCCAGCAATTGTACAAGTAAAAATTAGCTTGATAAAAAGATTCGTGGTACACTAGATGGCGCTTCTGGGCCGCAGCCCAGTGGTTGAGAAACACTGGTATAGACAATGGATGAATGGATTCTTGAAATATCTCTGTACTGAGGGGATCTGTGAAATGTATTTTACAATTAAAAGGATCCCTAGATACAAAAGGTCTGAAAAATCCTGCTCGATACTCTCTATGTCCCGTCTTTCATTCCTGTAGCCTCTAAGCAAAGGGGGGGGGAAATGGGAGGAAATTAAAAGGGAATGAAAAGAGGGAAGGGGGAAGACAAAAAAAGGAAAAAAAAGCCAGTTTTTTGAAGAATGTAAAATATGAAACATTGTTTGTTTTTTAAAAACACTTGTTTCTCACATAATTCTGTTTGATTTCATAATTTTGATGTCTTCAGTACTGCTCTGCAATGTAGAAAATGGTCAAAATACAGAAAAACATATGCAAGAGTAGGGGTGTACAAACTTTTGACCAGTATGGTATATACTACAAAATCACCGATACTGTATAAATCACTTAAGGTAGGCATATCAGACGCTCGCCTGGCTGCGCTGTGAAAATTCTGCATGCAGACGCTCAACCAAGTTTCCAAACCTGTCATTGCTTAACTCTTGAATATTTTCTATCATTAAAAGTTTATAATCGCTGCTTTCCAAAGAAATGTATCTGGTTAAGATCTGTTCAGTACTTTGGGAGTAATGGCAGGTTGAAGTCGATACAACAGAGTAAAAACTCTGCTCGCGGGACGTCGGGAAACTGACGGTGCTTTTCTTTTTGAGTCACAGGAAAGCAGTTAGGCTCTCTCTCTCTCCTGATCGGTTTCCCACTGGATTACTCGTCAATATCAATCAGATCACTTTTATAGGGATGTTCTCTCGCTCCCACTGTTTCTGATGAAGGATTCAGCAAAATTTCCCGTTTTCAGTTTTGATGTTCTGATTCACGGGAGACTTTGAAGTGAGTTTTCAAAGCTTTACCTACTTATTTTTTCAAATCAAACTGATTCATGTAAATAACTATTTTAGAATATAACTGGAGTTGTTTTGGTGAAAAATATTGAAATCTTAGTGGTCGGAACGAGATTTAAAAAAAAAAAATGGGAGTCAGAAACGCAAGTATCGATTTCAGTTGAGTTAATGTGAATTGTTTATTGGATGTGGATCAGAGTTTTTTCGAGGTTCGCCTTGAAAGCTGTGAATATTAATCAAAATAATCATTTAAATTCTTTCATTTAAACACTAGTAGGCCTTACTGAGAAATACAAAGGCCTACAGAGCACAAAGGGGGGGATTAGAAATAATCTAATTACTTTGAGTGTACCGATTTCAGGTTTTTAACCTAATTAGCATAGTTAATACTAATTAAATACTAATTTGCATAATTTATTTTTACTAATTTTAACCTTTGTATTCAGTACACAGCCATCTATGTTCCTGCCAATTTCCATGTAAATATCTTGAAAAATAGAAAAGTTATGAAGAAAAAACAAACAAACATTTGATCTCATTGGTTAATGAGGCCCATTTTGAACCATGTGATCCTCAGACAGAATATTACAGCAGTTTAATAAAAATTAAACCGTTTCTTCAATCTTTGATTTGTAATATCTCAAGAACAGATAAACATTTTAATTCTGTAAAAAGTATGTCGCATTCAATTCTGAATTCAGTTTCATGCAATTTGGGTTGAATTTTCACCCGAGATGCCTACTTAAGGATTTATTTTGTACTTTAAATATCTACCTCTTGCCTTCATTCATTACGCATCTTGTATTCACCGTCTATGCATTACTGTTTGTTATACTGTCCAGCCTTTGTATTGGTATAAGTATAATTTAAAAAAAAAAAAAAAAAAGAGTAAATATCGGTAGGTGATGATTACTCTCTGTGGATGTTGTCTTGTTCCTGACAAAAGCCCATGCATCATCTTCAGTAGCAAACTTTTTATATCGTGCATCAGGAAATCTGTCCACTTGAAACTTGCATTCTTCCCTGTGGGATA
The DNA here is from genome assembly GCF_027579695.1 of Neoarius graeffei. Classification (NCBI taxonomy): domain Eukaryota; kingdom Metazoa; phylum Chordata; class Actinopteri; order Siluriformes; family Ariidae; genus Neoarius; species Neoarius graeffei. The sequence continues at coordinate 115,745,290 of NC_083571.1, read as the reverse complement.
AAGAACAGAAAGACGGCACAGGTCAGGACTAAACCCACTGCTCGAAAAACCGCATATCCGATCGTCCAAGACGACACAAGTCTATGCAAGGACGAGTAAAACTTTCATGGTAATCGTTCGATTGGACAACAAAAGTTAGTACTGGCAACCTGAGCAACACAGGCAACCGCTCCGTGGTGCAGGTTTGAACTGTCAGTCCAACAGGAGCATATTTCAATTATTACTACTATTATTATTCTGCAAAGTGAATTGCGCTTCGTGACATCTGACTCCTCCTCAAAACAAATTTCAGCTGTGTCGATCAAAAATCTTGTTTTCCTGGACTGGTTCCTGTATAAAGTTAATCCTACCAAGCCTCAGGAGACATCGACTGTATGCTCACTCTGCACTAAGAGAGCAAGGAAACAGTCTAAAGTAGCTCGTCTCGTTTCACGGGAAATGCATTAAAAAGGTTTTATTCTTCAACACGACAATATATAAAAAATACAAAAAAATATTTTGAGGAAAATCATTCAAATTTCCTTGTTTTTGGTTATAATGCATCCAAGTATGTGCGTTTGAGTGTACTGGAAAAGCTCAGCTCAGAAGGGTCCACGTAATGACGCAATTACACCAATTGACTAAAGGTGACAAGGGTCAAGGACATTGTCTTCCAGCAGCGCGGTTGAAGCGGGCAGGGGTGAAACTTGGAACTTTTATATCATGACTGGAGTTAATAATAAACGATCACTGAATAATGCTCCTTACCTTGAACCAGTATACAAACAACCATTTTTTTAAATTGTTTTTGGTTTCATGTATTTCGTCATGATATTTTTTATTTTCTAAATATTTATCAACATACAGCTATTGTGGCACGGGAGCCTGTGATTGGTGGACAGCCGACAAAAGGTGTCTCCCATTGGCTGTAAATCGTGACAATCGTAAATACACTACCGTTCAAAAGTTTGGGGTCACCCAGACAATTTTGTGTTTTCCATGAAAAGTCACACTTTTATTTCCCACCATAAGTTGTAAAATGAATAGAAAATATAGTCAAGACATTTTTCTGGCCATTTTGAGCATTTAATCGACCCCACAAATATGATGCTCCAGAAACTCAATCTGCTCAAAGGAAGGTCAGTTTTATAGCTTCTCTAAAGAGCTCAACTGTTTTCAGCTGTGCTAACATGATTGTACAAGGGTTTTCTAATCATCCATTAGCCTTCTGAGGCAATGAGCAAACACACTCAGTGTGTTTACATGCACATAGAGAGAATCGAATTTCTGCCGTTGCTCGACTGAAATCGAAGTTCAAAATGCCATGTATACACCTTAATTCGGCTGAAATTGAACCAAACTTGATTTCTCGGAATCGAGCTACACGACCTAGATTATGCGATTTCTGCCGAGCTACTTAGTGCATGTATACCCTATTGAGCTACGTATTTGAGCTACTTACTTCAGCACTGCCCCTTCCGGAAGTGACGAGACCACAAGCGGGAAACACAACAGCCTTGGTCGGCATGACAATGAATCATGACAACGGCATGAATCTTTTCTTTTTGTGGCATTGTTTGCACTGTTAAAATTTAGCTCACTTACTGTATCACCAAATACATCTGTACAGCTGTTGCATAGCTGTGAATTGTGTACATAAACAAGTCATTGTATTTGTGTGTGTGTGTGTGTGTATATATATATATATCTCTGTCCAACATCTGAAGAATGTCAATAAAAACAAAATTGAACTTTTTGTGTGTTTAGTTTAAGACATAAGTTAAACTGTAAGCAAAAAATGGACTTTAGAAAAATATACAATTGTGCAAAATAAGTTGTCTTACAAAACAGTGGTCTGCGCAGGACAGTTTGTAGCCATACAGTCTGTTAGAGCAAGCCTAACAGCTTGAGCACAGAACTTGTGAACACGGAACTGCCAGTGTTGCCAGATTGGGCGGTTTTAAGTGCATTTTGGCGGATTTGAACATGTTTTGGGCTGGAAAACGTCAGCAGTATCTGGCAACACTACTGATAACTTTGTTTATACTCTTGAATAGCTCTTCTTCATGACGACAACCGGAAGTGTACCAACACGATGGGGCGTGTAGCGCCACCTGTGGCTCGGGTGCACGATGTACCTCACACAATAGCTCGATTTCATCGTGTGCATGTAGGATTGGATTTCTCTGGCACCCCTGCTGGGACCCGTAGCTCGATTACAGACAGTAGCTCGATTTGGATGTGCATGTAAACGCACTGATTGTACCATTAGAACACTGGAGTGATAGTTGCTGGAAATGGGCCTCTATACACCTATGGAGATATTGCACCAAAAACCAGACATTTGCAGCTAGAATAGTCATTTACCACATTAGCAATGTATAGAGTGGATTTCTGATTAGTTTAAAGTGATCTGCATTGAAAAGAACAGTGCTTTTCTTTCAAAAATAAGGACATTTCAAAGTGACCCCAAACTTTTGAACGGTAGTGTACATACGGGACCCACTGATTGGCTGTTCACATACTGAAGCCAAGCGGAGATGTCCGGCGTCCGTTGCTGTCGTCTGAAGAAAACTACAGCTAAAAAAAGCTCTACTACCGGATTACTTGGACAGTCTTAAATCAGGAAGACGTGAAGGGGGAGGGAAAAAATTTAACTGCATTCTATCCTCTCCAAAATAAAATAAAGCTCTGGGCAAGTGGAACTGTTTTTCGGGCAAGTATGTTTTGGGTGCTGCCAAGGCTGGGAGATTTTTTTCGAGGACTGAAACCGGATACACACACTGTGTTCAGACTGAGAAGGTGAAGACATGGTGTTCTCTGAATAAATCCTGATGTTATGAAGATCGGTTTGAGAAAAATATATGGTCTATAGCTCTCTTCAAGGATGCAAATGGTAATTTATTAGACGAACAATTCTGCCCTAAACACAGGTTCAACCCTTCCAAATCAGACTCTTTCAAATTACAAAAAGTGGTAGCCCAAGAATGTGTCTTTCCAATGAAAAATATAATGGTACATTAACCTATACAGCCACAACGGGCCCCACTATCCATTCAGGGGATTTTAATCCTGGGCAACGTTCACAACCCACTGCAATATTTCTATTTCAGTTGCCAGCATTTTATTAGTGCAATATTGCTACTTCAGGTGAAGTATTAAAGTTCCTTTCTTATTTTGTTGTGTATACTACATACTTGGCCTGTGGGTTTTTTTTCCCTTTTTTATACTTTTCTTGCACTTCATTTTTTTTTTTTTTTTGTTACTGCCTATTCTTGACCCTTTTCCATCTGTGAGCTGCTGGAACATGTAAATTTCTCCACTGAGAGATGAATAAAAAGTTTATCTTATCAAGAAATTTTATTTGAAACTGTCTAACGGAGAAACTATCCACTGGAAGACAAAAAAATTATATCCGACATAAGTTTGATAAAAATTCAAATCGGCAGACTAACAACTATGTATCTAACCTTCCCGATACCCCAAAAATGAAGGAAACGGACTTTAAAATTATGAAATGACGTTTATCCTTCCAAATAATTACTTGGACTACATTTTAAGTGATGATAAATTATGTTCATTTGGTGAAAATATTGAAACTACAGACGACAATAGATTTCTCACATGTGGTGTAATCCATACAGTAGTGCTTGAAAGTTTGTGAACTCTTTAGAATTTTCTATATTTCTGCATAAATATGACCTAAAACATCATCAGATTTTCACACAAGTCCTAAAAGTAGATAAAGAGAACCCAGTTAAACAAATGAGACAAAAATAGTATACTCGGTCATTTATTTATTGAGGAAAATGATCCAATATTACATATCTGTGAGTGGCAAAAGTATGTGAACCTCTAGGATTAGCAGTTAATTTGAAGGTGAAATTAGAGTCAGGTGTTTTCAATCAATGGGATGACAATCAGGTGTGAGTGGGCACCCTGTTTTATTTAAAGAACAGGGATCTATCAAAGTCTGATCTTCACAACACATGTTTGTGGAAGTGTATCATGGCACGAACAAAGGAGATTTCTGAGGACCTCAGAAAAAGCGTTGATGATGCTCATCAGGCTGGAAAAGGTTACAAAACCATCTCTAAAGAGTTTGGACTCCACCAATCCACAGTCAGACTGATTGTGTACAAATGGAGGAAATTCAAGACCATTGTTACCCTCCCCAGGAGTGGTCAACCAACAAAGATCACTCCAAGAGCAAGGCGTGCAATGGAGCACTTGCATGTGACGTCACATCCGATCCAGATTGTAAACAGATGCCACCTTGTCGGTCAAATGCCATATTTCCGCCTTCTACTTCTGGAAAACCCTACTATATACAATTCTACTACAACGTCAACTCCACTGAAAATCAATAAAACATAAGACGAGTGGAATCCTGTGTCCGAGTCCTTCCCTTTCAAGTGTGGGAAACCCATGATGCTCACATACACTTGACAGTAGGCTGCCACGGGACCCTGACAGGCGTGCAAAATGGATTGCTGCTATCAGGTATACCATATATACAGTAATAGTGACAGACTATTGATACTTGATCTGACTGATAATATAAAATATTCAACCATAATAGTGGATATGGCAGCGCATGATGGGGATGCTGCGACTACAAGCTCTCCCTACCTGTGCACGTTTATGTGTATTTTTGCGTGTTGTTCATCTGTACCAGACTTCAATATCCACTACAACCGTATGGACTTACTGGACATTGGTTTCCAGCAGAAAATGACAGTTTGTAGCGATTTCCATCGCATGCACAACATTCCAGAAGAGATAGCGAGACCAGCGGGGTCTCAATACTTAAGTGACTTACCCATCCAATGAGGATTTTTTCTTGTTTACAAGATGCCACATCTGAGTCGCTGACAAATCCTGAATTTCTGTAAAGATAACTGTCCAGAGATTTATAAGCATGCAATGCTTCACCACTGAACAGCGAGGGAAAGTTAATGAGGTAATTATACACATCTGGGTATTCCGCTGGCAGTTCAATATCCACTGACACAGTCGTGAAAACTACGTCCGGTAAACGATAAGGGTCACTAATCTGTAGGTCATTTATTTTAGACATACATCTAGTTATCTGTTCATTAGAAAAATGAGCCGTGTAGTCCGTCGGTTGAAATTGATCCATTTTGTATACGAGTGCAGCAGTATTCAGCTGTGTTTTTTACCGACAAGATGGCGGCTGTTTACATTCCGGTCACGTGACTGCAAGAGGTCTATAGTCGGCGAGGTCACAAAGGACCCCAGGGTAACTTCTAAGCAACTGAAGACCTCTCTCACATTGGCTAATGTTAAATGTTCATGAGTCCACCATCAGGAGAACACTGAACAACAATGGTGTGCATGGCAGAGTTGCAAGGAGAAAGCCACTGCTCTCCAAAAAGAACATTGCTGCTCATCTGCAGTTTGCTAAAGATCACGTGGACAAGCCAGAAGGCGATTGGAAAAATGTTTTGTGGACAGATGAGACCAAAATAGAACTTTTTGGTTTAAATGAGAAGCGTTATGTTTGGAGAAAGGAAAACACTGCATTCCAGCATAAGAACCTTATCCCATCTGTGAAACATGGTGGTGGTAGTATCATGGTTTGGGCCTGTTTTGCTGCATCTGGGCCAGGATGGCTTGCCATCATTGATGGACCAATGAATTCTGAATTATACCAGCGAATTCTAAAGGAAAATGTCAGGACATCTGTCCATGAACTGAATCTCAAGAGAAGGTGGGTCATGCAGCAAGACAACGACCCTAAGCACACAAGTCGTTCTACCAAAGAATGGTTAAAGAAGAATAAAGTTAATGTTTTGGAATGGCCAAGTCAAAGTCCTGACCTTAATCCAATCGAAATGTTGTTGAAGGACCTGAAGCGAGCAGTTCATGTGAGGAAACCCACCAACATCCCAGAGTTGAAGCTGTTCTGTATGGAGGAACGGGCTAAAATTCCTCCAAGCCGGTGTGCAGGACTGATCAACAGTTACCGCAAACGTTTAGCTGCAGTTATTGCTGCACAAGGGGGTCACACCAGATACTGAAAGCAAAGGTTCACATACTTTTGCCACTCACAGATGTGTAATATTGGATCATTTTCCTCAATAAATAAATGACCAAGTATAATATTTTTTCTCTCATTTGTTTAACTGGGTTCTCTTTATCTACTTTTAGGACTTGTGTGAAAATCTGATGTTTTAGGTCATATTTATGCAGAAATACAGAGAAAATTATAAAGGGTTCACAAGCTGAAGCACCACTGTACATACACTGGCTTGACATTCACAAACGGATAAAACAATCTCATCATTTCCAGATTCTATTTTGAGAGAACACAATGTAACATTCGGCATGAGCTCACAAAACAAAGATGAACTCTCTATAATGTAATTCTATGTCTGGTGAAGATTTGTTGTTTATACACACACACACACACACACACACACACACACACGAACAGAATCCTAAAATCGTCACCCAAACTTCTCTTTCTTGAACAAATTATACTGAAGATGCTTAAAATTTGGAGAAGGAGCAAAAGTAGAAAGATATGATATTTTAAGATATTTTCCCACTGAATTAGATAACAGATTTCACCGTTTCCCCTTCTATGTATTTTATTAGTTTTCTTGCCTGCTTTCTTTTTTTTCCATGGAAAGGAAACAGCATTCCAGTATAACTACTTTAACTACAGCATTTCCTACATAATTTATTTTCCATTTTGTATTACAGGTTGTTTAGACTAGCTTTGTATCAGATTGTTTCCTCTGATAATCTACAATCTGCTCCTCAACACCACCAAAACAAAGGAGCTGGTTATTGACTTTAGGAAAAACAAAACTGACATCCAGCCACTCATCATTGGCAGGACCTGTGTGGAGAGGGTCCCGGTCTTCCGGTTTCTCGGCATTGAGCTGGAGAACGACCTAACCTGGAGTGCCAACACCAAGGAGCTGCTGAGAAAGGCGCAGCATAGACTGTACTTTCTGAGAATCCTCAGAAAGAACCGTCTCCCCCAAAATCTGCTCCGGACCTTCTATCACTGCTCCATAGAGTGTGCGCTCACGTACGGACCGTGTGTATGGTACGGCAGCTGCACATCCTCAGAGAAGAAGGCGCTCCACAGGGTCGTTAGGGCAGCAGAGAAAACAATAGGCTGCCCCCTCCCCACCCTGGAACAGATTTACACCTCCAGATGCCACAGGAAAGCAATGGACATTTCAAAAGACTCGTCACACCCGTCATTGTCTCTTCCAGCTTTTGCAATCAGGCAAGAGATACAGAGCAATGAAAACCAGGACAAACCACCTAAAAAACAGTTTTTATCCCAAAGCAATTATGGCTTTAAACTCAAATGTGCAATAGAACTATCCTTGGCCCTATCCCCAATGTGTAATTTGTGTGTGTATATTATATATTTTTTTCTTATCAGTGCAATCTGTGTACATATACAACCAATACAATACAGTTTACACTACTTTATTTTTTCTATAAAAATAAAAATATACAGGAAGGTACAGAGCAGGCTATACTTCCTTAGGAGGCTGCGGTCCTTTAACATCTGCAGGAAACTCCTGTGGATGTTCTATCAGTCTGTGGTCGCCAGTGTCCTGTTTTACACCGTGGTGTGCTGGGGGGGGGGCAGCACATCCAAGGACACATCCAGGCCGGACAAACTGATCAGGCGGGCCGGCTCTGTGGTTGGCATGAAGCTGGACTCTCTGGTGATGGCGGCAGAGAAGAGGTCTATGGACAAACTGTTGAACATCATGGACGATGCCAGTCACCCTCTGCACACCATCATCAGCAACCAGAGGAGCCTGTTCAGTGACAGAATGCTCCTTCCCAAGTGCAGGATGAACAGACTCAAAAACTCCTTTGTCCCTCACACCATCAGACTGTACAACTCCTCTTTGGGGGGGGGAGGGGTAACAGGAGGACAGAGGATGGGAAAGAGCAGCAGCCTAGCCTAACAATCAGCAATACCGGTGTCACGGTCTGATCGTGCGCTGGTATAAATTTACCATGCGCATACCAATTTTTTTTTCCCGGTCAACTTCCAGGAAGTCTAAATTTACCATTTCTTGCTGCGATTTTGTACAGAGCATTTCAACACATTTGTGGACTAATAGAACGCGAATTGTGAGATTTGATTATCAGTAAACAAGCTGTTGAATATGGATGAGGAAACAATCATTTCCCAGTCACAAAATGAAGATCAGCAAAATGCACAGTCCAAAGAGGCACGAGACCAGCGATTCGCCATTTTCAAAAGAAACATGACCCAACTTACCTTCTTCCTACAAAGTGGAAAGCACTCCAGTGACACTGACAAGAAAGACCACCGAAACATCAGAAATCAGTGAAAATAGTTTATTTGTGGATCAAGTATGAACGTAAATCCCATATCATATTGGGCTGGTAAATTCTGACTAGGTCCAATGACAGGAGTCTAATTATACCAGGTTGGTAAATTTGACAGAATAACCAGATTATAATCATGATGAGTCTCACTCAAACAAATCAATATTCATCAAGATAAAGTGAAAATTTATTTGTGGATCAAGTATGATCATAAATTTATCATATTGGGCTGGTAAATTCTGACTAGACCCAATGACAGCAGTCTAATTATACCAAGTTGGTAAATTTGAGAGAGTAAATTATTATAATTATGAGGAGTCTTACTTAAAGTGCTGATGACACGAACATGACTCTATGCAATTTCTTAAATAAACTATACAACATGGCAAACATGTTAGATTTCTGTTATAATTACGTGAAAAGAAGCTGTTGTTACGCGAATATCCAACTTTTAATTGCACAGCGCAAGAAAACTGGGTCCGTGGCTTGCAGCCATGCTGTGACGTCAGCGGAAGAACACACTGCGGTTCACTGGCTGTTCTACTCTGGTTCTAATCAATGGAAATGGCGCATGAAAACGCCAGTGAACTCTCTAGTGCTAGCTCTTCCTCTTCTGGGAGTCTAGAATTGTGTTGATCTCTTCCAAATAGAATCTATGATAGCCTACCCTCTTTACCCTTTGCCTCTCGTTGCTAGGCAGCAGTGACATGAAAGCCGCAAGCTTTCACAAGCAAATACATGACTGATATCACGCCGACTTTATGATTATCATGTAGAATCTATAGCTCTACGTACCTTTATCTTATGTCGTTTCACAACAGGTTCTGACAGGAGGACTGTCTTTGGATCCGGCATAGCTACTAGTAGACCCCCTCCGGAATACTGGCAGTGTTGCCAGATTGGGAGGTTTCAAGTGCATTTTGGTGGGTTTTGAACATATTTCGGGCTGGAAAACTTCAGCAGTATCTGGCAACAGATACTGCTGACGTTTTCCAGTCCAAAATATGTTCAAAACCCACCAAAATGCACTTGAAACCGCACCAACTGGGCGGGAAGCCTCCCAATCTGGCAACACTGTGTAGGCACTGCTGATGGTAGCAGCACACGTTTGTGCTGAACTGAACACCCAAGAGATTCTTTTAAGGTGGGAAGGGTGTCAAAACAATCCAAATCGAAGTGTTCAGAGCACGGGACGGATGTTGGTGAGGGCTCCCACTTGTCACAAGTGCGCCTGACTTGCTTCACCCACTTCGCATGCAGCTCGGGATCTCTGGGAAACTTGAATAAACTTACCCCATCCTTGTGGGTTTTGGAGCAAAAGCCGGCAACACAACGCGAAGGCATAATAACTATATATATATAAAATAATGTATAATAAAAACACTAATAATGATAAACTCAACACCTGTCGCATCAACAACAAACTGGTAAGTTAGGAGGAAGGTTCTTTCACTGACGTCATATAGCTCCTCCTCCTCTTTCGTCTCCTGGGTGCTGCAGCCCCGTCAAATTTGCCCAAATAGCCGCGTTTTTTATCATAACTTGTAAAATAGGCGCCTTCGTGAATTAATATATGGATCATCAGGAATTACTTTTTATGTTATAAAACATCGCCAAAGATGTCAAAAATGTGTCATCAGCACTTTAAATCAATATTCATCAAGATAAAGGGTAAATAATTCAAGTATGAACATAAGTCTCATATTAGGCTGGTAAATTCAGACTAGGCCCAATTATACCCAGTTGGTAAATTCAGACCGTGACACCGGACAATGTGCAAAAATAATGTGCAATATCTCTCTTGCTGCCCCTCCTTTCCTTTCTCCCCTCCTCTCTCTTCCCCATATCTTATTGTTTTTATATGTCAATACTTAATTTATTTTAATTTCTCTTTTAATTTAATTTATTTAATTAAATTTAATTTATTTAATTAAATTTAATTTATTTAATTAAATTTAATTTATTAAATAAAATAAATAAAATTTAAATAAAATTTAATTTTTCTTTTAATTTAATTTTTCTCTATTTCTCTGTTTATCTGTAATGATGCTGCTGGAATCTTAATTTCCCTGAGGGAACCCGCCCAAAGGGATCAATCAAGTTTTATCTAATCTAATCTATAACTCCGAGTCAATAGCACCTTCGAAAACGTGACAATGAATCAAGACTTACCTTATAATTTCTGTTCAAGATATTTAATAGGATATATGATGTTGCCATATTGGTTTTGCCACAATACTTTTTTTTTTAATAGTGTTATTTAAAAAAAAACAAACAACAGATGGTTCTCACCATGTTTGGTACACACCAGGCCTGTGTCCTTTCCTTACAGCGTAAAAGAAACTGCCCTTCTTGCCCATTTCTTCAGCACTGACACACACAGCCCTGCGTACAAGCCTGGAAACACTCAATAATCTCAACATAACCACTTCTCAGTCCATAACCAACTAACCCACACGCCTACAGCGACAGTTAGCCCCGAGGCTAACAGAAACCGACATGAAACCGGAAAAGTAGTTTGTTTGCTTATGTAGCTAGTTAGCAAAACATGGCGGGTCTCATCTGTCAGCAAGTTCAAGTTTTCAAAAACAGAGCTAAAGAAAAGCACAAACCTACTAAATGTTTTAAAGAAAAATAAAGAGTCTCTGCTGCTTCTGATTTCAAAATTAACAAGACTTTCTATTTTTCCTCCTGAAGGTAAGATGCTACGGTACTTCTTCTTCGTCGTCGTCATTAACTCTTCTAGAAAGGCGCTCGGCAAAACCTTTAGTGCAATACCGCCACCTAATGGCCTGGAGGGTGGAGCCTGACTCTTCTTCTCTGAGCTCCACATCGAATCTGGCTCGTCAGAGTGAAGGTCGCCATCTTACCACTCTCATCGCTTGTATTTTGAGCTCCACATCGAATCTGGCTCGTCAGAGTGAAGGTCGCCATCTTACCACTCTCATCGCCTGGATTTGGTTTGTGTGTTAAACCATCATGTCCGATCAAACTTGCCCCAAGAAAAGTATCTCCTGATTTTTTCCCCTTTCATTACCTTTTCTTATTTTCTCAACTTGACCCACATTCTTTACAGCTCTCTCCTTCACTGTTGTTTTTTTTCCTTTTCCAGTTGAGTCTCTGAGCATTTTTTAACAGCTCTAAGAAGAAGAAACCTTTATTTGGTTTCACATGCACATTTCAAGCACAGTGAAATTCATCCTCTGCATTTAACCCATCTGAAGCAGTGAACACACACACACACTCAGAGCAGTGGGCAGCCATACCAGAGTGCTCGGGGAACAGTCAGGGGTTCGGTACCTTGCTCAAGGGCACCTCAGCCCAAGGCCGCCCCATGTTAACCTAACTGCATGTCTTTGGACTGTGGGGGGAAACCAGAGCACCCGGAGGAAACCCATGCAGACACGGGGAGAACATGCAAACTCCACACAGAAAGGTCCTCGCCGGCCACTGGGTTCGAACCTGGAACCCACTTGCTGTGAGGCGACCGTGCTAACCACTACACCACCGTGCCACTGGAGATTATTTCAGTTTTTCTCTTCTACAGTGTATCTTTCTCTTTTGTATCATTCTTCTTCCTTCCTGTCTATTTATCATTATACCAACACAAAGGATGTACAATACTTCGTTTCTATTTAGGACAGTTGTTGAAACAGGATTATTTTATTATATTCTTTGCCATTTTCACTTCATTCTTCCATTTAGGGTTCGAGCCCAGCGGCCGGCGAGGGCCTTTCTGTGTGGAGTTTGCATGTTCTCCCCGTGTTTGTGTGGGTTTCCTCCGGGTGCTCCGGTTTCCCCCACAGTCTAAAGACATGCGGTTAGTTTAATATGGGACGGCCTTGGGCTGAGGTGCCCTTGAACGAGGCACCGAACTCCCAACTGCTCCCCGGGCGCTGTTAGCATGGCTGCCCACTGCTCTGGGTATGTGTGTGTGCACATGTGTGTGTTCACTGCTTCAGATGGGTTAAATGCAGAGAGGAAATTTCACAAGTGTGTGATGAATAAAGTTGTGCTTTCTTTCTTTCTTTCTTTCTTTCTTTCTTTCTTTCTTTCTTTCTTTCTTTCTTTCTTTCTTCTTCTTTGAGTCGCCAAGCAGCTGAATAAGGGAAACTAATGCCCGACGCGCTAGCTGTTCAAAACGTAAATCCAAGCTTCAATTAAGGTTCCTTTATTTCATATCAAAATCTTCAAATATCCAAAAGCATTAAAACATCTAGACGTGCATATATAATCCACAAACAACGATAAAATCCACAAGTTCAAGTAGTACTCCACAAGCAGCAAAAAATGTTCAAAACATGTAGCGAAAGAGTTCAAAGCAGCATTAGCGGTCAACAAAAAGTAGGCTTCCCCTATCACCCACTCACTACTAACTCTCACCTAGCAAGTGAACAGGTGATGTTACAAATCACTATCGCCACCAACACCATGTGACCCAATTAGTGCATGTCATTACCAAGGTGCGCCCAAGACTCAAGCCTATGCCTGTCCACTACAAACAGTATTTATTGGTCACATAATGCACAATCACAATATTCATGCAGCTTGTAACCAATAAATACTGTTAAGACATGACTGTGAGAATGAAGTGAAAATGGCAAATAACATGAGAAAATAATCCTGTTTTAACAACTGTCCTAAATTGAAAGGAAGTATTGTGCAGCCTTTGTGTTGGTACATACATAAATAGATAGATAGAAAAAATATATGAAAGAGAAAGATGCACTGTATAAGAGAAAAACTGAAATTATCTCCATTGAAATAATGATAGGAGTAAAAGAGCCGTTCAAAAAATGATCAGAGACTGGACTGGAAAAAAATATATATATACAACAGTGAAGGGGAGCGCTATAAAGATATGTAAGGAATGGGGGTAAATTTGAGAAAATAAGAGGAGGTAATGAAAGGGGGGGAAGTCAGGAGATACTTTTCTTGGGGCAAGTTTGATCGAATACTACAGTTTAACACACAAACCAAAGACACGCATTGTGAGTGGTAAGATGGCGACCAGATGGCTTCACTCGTCTCCACTCCCCAGATTTTATATAAAGAGCATCATAGACATATAAATAGACGCCACATTGAGCTGGTGGCCCCGTTGCTGGGATACGTCAGAGTGTCCGCCATATTTGATGTGGCAAATCTTCCCCGTAAACCAATGCAAGTAAATGGACTGAACTTCATAAAGTCCCTTTCTACAGTAATATTTAACTCGATGCCTTTTATTCACCCATTAAGACATACACGTATATATTTGGGAAACAAACAGGCATCAAAACAACACATATAACTTTTAATGTGATGGTTATAAATAGTGTGCGAAATACCCTGTACACTGCAAACTAGCGACAGATCCGCGATCGATAGCTCAGGTAAGCTAATCAGTCAGCATACCGTAGCAAGCTACCAAAACCTGAGGCCACAATAACCAACCTACAAGACTGAATATGATAAATGATGGAAATAGTGGAAAAACTGGAAATAGTGAATGAAAATAAAAATTTACTGTTTTATTTATTTATTGAGTCACCACACAGACTTACTCTCGTTGAATAAAGTGAGCTGAATGACCGCCAAACTGAGTTCAGCCAGGTTCTAACGTCATACCAAAACAAAATACATCACTGATTCCTTCACATTCAGAAAGGTTAAAAACATTCATCATACGTTCAAAAACGTTCATCATAGTGTGGCACTGTATTCTCTAATTCTCACTGCTTATAACTCTACACCTACCCGGTGGAGATGAGCTGGGAAACTGAAGACTGAAGGAACAGTTCCATCTCTGATCCTGACTGTCTGACCTGTTCTGTCAAAATCCTTCATATTAGCCACAAAGTCAGAAAAATCTGTTTGTAAAATTACGTTATAATGACCAAATACAATGAAAAGTATTTTTCCAGTCTCACCTGTGAAAGGTAATCCCATGTGATCTCGTTTGGACGGTAAACCTGTTGGTACAGTTAAACGCAGCACATGAATGAGGCATCTTTATTCTCGGCTACTGTCTAGATGCTACATACATTTATATCTGATATTGAATAATAATTCTGCACAGATAAAGATAGCGGTGATTTGTGATTTTTTTTCAGACAAAAACATACATATTTACAACCCTGTCATTATCTGGAACTGAGTTTAGATTTCGAACATTCTTACGATAAAACGTCCTGCATAGTCTCTTTATGATAAACGTCTTAATGCCACTTACCCGTGAGGTTATCAAGTAGACGTTCTTCTTCGGAACCTTCCAGAGGTATAGTTGGGATACCCATCCCGCAACAAAATATTTATAAGCTTCCAGGCTCTTGTAAGCTTTGAGGGCTTTGCCAGTGTAACACGATTCACGATTAACAAGAAAATTGTAAATGTCGTGGTAGGCCAGATCGGGCAAATCGCCGGCACCGCAGCTCCGAATTTCCCTGAACAAGGATTGCGGCAAGTTGTACGGATCTGCAATCCCCAACCTGGAACACTTTTCCACGTAACGCTGCCTCACGTCACCTTCAAGATGCTGAACAAACTTAGACAAGTTATCGTGCGATGTAGATGGGGTATTTTCTGAATTTTCTTGGGGATTACTGCCTGGATCCATTACGCTCACGCAAGGTAAACAATCCTGAAGCCATCTAATATGGCGGTGTAAACACGGACGGGTCACGTGACTGCACATCCTCTATAGAGCTCAGTGGCATGCGCTTCTTCTTCTTCTTCTTCTTTGAGGCGTGACAGCAGCTGGCATCCACAATGTTACATTACTGCCATCTACAGATTTTTTTTTCTACATCCTTGTCACTTCATTGGGTGGCATGGTGTTGCAGTGGTTCGCACTGTCACCTCACAGCAAGAAGGTTCTGGGTTCGAGGCCAGCAGCTGACGGGGGTCTTTCTGTGTGGAGTTTGCATGTTCTCCCCGTGTCTGTGTGGGTTTCCTCCAGGTGCTCCGGTTTTCCCCACAGTCCAAAGACATGCGGTTACATTAACTGGGTACTCTAAATTGCCCATAGGTATGAATGTGTGTATGAATGGTTGAGAGGAGAAAACCTTTATAATAATCCAGTAGAAGGCAATGGGAAACCACTACTGTAATTCTTCCCTCGAAACTCTGATGGCTGAAGCTGTCAGAGTGGACCTGTCATCAGACAGAATACTAATGAAGAAGTCACTTCATTTTAAAGCTGTCTTTCCAGTCCAGTTGTTCTTAAAAATGTAAATAACCATTTCCTCCCCTTAACAATGTCTCCATATTTTAATATACTTTTAATACTGTCCTCTACCCAAATTTCTTGCATGATGTAAGGATATGCTCAACTGTCTCAGCTTCATGAGACAGTTGTGTTGTGTGACTAGATGAGTTGTGCCTTTTGCCATTTTGGGATTTCTGTGATTTTTATTTTTTCCGTATTTCCATGGCAACCAATTCAACTTAGGAAAATTTGGAATGGGGTTTCATGTGGGGGCTGGGGGGGATACGTCATCTCCTGATGACTTTCATTTCATTATCCCATAGCTGTTGCCACTGTTGGTTGACTTTTCAGCCCCACTATGCTTTTCTCTCTGATTTTGATAATTTGATGCTGACTTCAACAATTTATTTTTTGACCGGAGCATGGACTGCAAGGTTCTTAGTGACTATTAAAGTCCATACACCCCTGTTATAATGCCAGAGTTTTGTGACGTAAATAACTAAATAAATTTAAACCACATCGGATCTTGTTCAACCTTTTATGTAACACAGCAACCAACAAAATGTAAGTGAAAAAAAATAATTGCAATTGGTTTGGACAAAACTTTTTTGAGAATAATCTGCTTTTATAGACCCTGTTTACGCTTGGTTTTAAAATGCATCTTGGATGATCAGATCACAAGTGGAGAGCATGAAATACAATTTTAACTAACCACCAAGACACATTGTGATCCGATCACTCAAGCCACTTGCCAAGATGGTCTGGGACACATTTGACCACATGTCTCTTGTAGTGTAACCACTAATGTGTCCTGATGCTTCCCTGGAAAAGACATAACAGGATAATACATCATCAGTGCAGGACATGGTGGCTGTTACATTCGCCAACTGTGTTGGAGGAGGTTATGTTTTCATGTCTGTTTGTTTTTCCCAACATAATTCAAAAAGTAGTGAACAGATTTGGATGGAATTTGGTGGACAGTTTTAGTATTATCCTTGGTTCAAGTGATTTGATTTTGTTGTTGATAATATGTTGCTTGGGGGAGCTATGCAGTCTACCATGTGCCCTTCTAGTTTTAGTGTTGTTAGTGTACTGCACTGCCCCATTACATTACAGGCATTTAGCAGACACTCTTCTCCAGAGCAACATACAACATACCCAGAACAGCCTGGGGAGCTGCTGGGGGTAAGATGCTTTGCTCAAGGACACTTCAGCCATTCCTGCTAGTCCAGGGAATCAAAACAGTGACCTTTTAGTCCCAAAACTGCTTCTCTAACCATTAAACTATGGTTTCCCCAAAACTTCAAAAAAAAAATGGAGAGGAGCGCTGATGTATGCGGTTGGATTGCAAACTAAACCAGATGCCGAATTTCCATTTGGAAAGACATGGATATTAGTTCTTGAAACCCTTTTGTTTTCTGAGCTCACCCATGCTGAACAAATCTGGTGCTTGTCTGGCAACAGAGACTGGCATAATAACTGTGCATGGGGTCCTTTGGCCTTCTAGTGTCTGTGACGTAGGAAATCTGAACACAATTGGTCAGCTGGACTCCTTGGTTCAGTAGCTCTGGTTACTGTCTGTTTCTGTGCATGTTCTCCTCATGTCCGCAAGGGGTTCCTCGAGATTCTCTGGTTTCCTCCCACTGACCAAATACATGCCAGTAGTGTAGACTGGTGAAGATAAATTGCCTCTAGGTGTATGTGAATGTGAGTGTGTGTGCATGGTGTCCTGCCATAGATTGGGCACCACAGCCTACGGGCTAAGCAGTTAGGGCTCTGGACTACTGATCAGTAGTTTGTGAATTCAGGTCCCCATGTTTTCACCCAAGCTGTCACTGTTAGGGCCCTTGAGCAAAACCATTATTTCCACAGCTCAAAAGCTTCCATCAGATGAGTACAGTGGTGCTTAAAAGTTTGTGAACCCTTTAGAATTTTCTATATTTCTGCATAAATATGACCTAAAACATCATCAGATTTTCACACAAGTCAAAAAAGTAGATAAAGAGAACCCAGTTAAACAAATGAGACAAAAATATTACACTTGGTAATTTATTTATTGAGGAAAATGATCCAATATTAAATATCTGTGAGTGGCAAAAGTATGTGAACCTCCATAGATTAGCAGTTAATTTGAAGGTGAAATTAGAGTCAGGTGTTTTCAATCAATGGGATGACAATCAGGTGTGAGTGGGCACCCTGTTTTATTTAAAGAACAGGGATCTATCAAAGTCTGATCTTCACAACACATGTTTGTGGAAGTGTATCATGGCACGAACAAAGGAGATTTCTGAGGACCTCAGAAAAAGCATTGTTGATACTCATCAGGCTGGAAAAGGTTACAAAACCATCTCTAAAGAGTTTGGACTCCACCAATCCACAGTCAGACAGATTGTGTACAAATGGAGGAAATTCAAGACCATTGTTACCCTCCCCAGGAGTGGTCGATCAACAAAGATCACTCCAAGAGCAAGGTGTGTAATAGTCAGCGAGGTCACAAAGGACCCCAGGGTAACTTCTAAGCAACTGAAGGCCTCTCTCACATTGGCTAATGTTAATATTCATGAGTCTACCATCAGGAGAACACGAAACAACTATGGTGTGCATCAGGGCCGGTTCTGCCCTAATCTGGACCCGGGTGCAACATCGCGCAACCCCCCCCCCCCCCAAAAAAAAAAAAACACACACACACACCAGTCTAAATCAGGACAACCATCACATAACTGTAACTATAAACATTTTACATCAACTATTTTAACTAAATGGGCTATAATAAATAAGCCTGCAGCCATGGCGGGCTGTCTTAAAAAGTAACCATTCAATGACACAACTGACAGCTTGCGCAGCCACGGCGGGCTGCCTTAAAAAGTAACCATCCCTGTGTCCTCGATTTCTTCTGTTCGTCTACTAAACCAAGAAGTATATACTCGTTTTGCATTTTCTGCCTCCTTTTTTGTATTTTCGACCCTGCGTTTATTTGCTTTCCTTTTCTGAAAACTCGATTTGTGTCCAGACATTTTGTTCTGCTACAAACGAACTACCTCGTCAGGTCTCGTCTCTCGAGCCCGTGATGATTCCCGTGGGAAGGGCAACAACTGATACATTTTTACAAACAACCAATAAACAGCCAACAGGGAGGTTGCAACATTCAGGCTCTCCTTTGCTCAGAGACACTCAGTAATGCACTTATTCAGGAACAGAGAGAACTCTTTATTTTTTATTTTATCTTATTTTTTGGGGCCCCTCTCCACACCAGTCCCGGGTGCAAATGCTACCGTTGCTACCCCTCCAGAACCGGCCCTGGTGTGCATGGCAGGGTTGCAAGGAGAAAGCCACTGCTCTCCAAAAAGAACATTGCTGCTTGTCTGCAGTTTGCTAAACATCACGTGAACAAGCCAGAAGGCTATTGGAAAAATGTTTTGTGGATGGATGAGACCAAAATACAACTTTTTGGTTTAAATGAGAAGGATTATGTTTGGAGAAAGGAAAACACTGCATTCCAGCATAAGAACCTTATCCCATCTGTGAAACATGGTGGTGGTAGTATCATGGTTTGGGCCTGTTTTGCTGAATCTGGGCTAGGATGGCTTGCCATCATTGTTGGAACAATGAATTCTGAATTATACCAGTGAATTCTAAAGGAAAATGTCAGGACATCTGTACATGAGCTGAATCTCAAGAGAAGGTGGGTCATGCAGCAAGACAACAACCCTAAGCACACAAGTCATTCTACCAAAGAATGGCTAAAGAAGAATAAAGTTAATAAAAAAAAAAAAATAATAATAATAATATGTTCAATTTAGATAGTGCGTTTCTCAAAACCCAAGGTCGCTTTACAATAATAGGCAAAAAAAAGAAAAAAAAAGTCCACCAAATAGAGGTCAGGATATCATTCCAGTGGTGTAGCAGCCACAGTCCCACCAAAAGGCGCACGAAAACAATATTTACGGAAAAAAACAGAAAATTAATATTAGGTAGGTTACCCATTTTGAAGTCTTAATGTTTTGGAATGGCCAAGTCAAAGTCCTGACCTTAATCCAATCAAAATGTTGTGGAAGGACCTGAAGTGAGCAGTTCATGTGAGGAAACCCACCAACATCCCAGAGTTGAAGCTGTTCTGTACGGAGGAACGGGCTAAAATTCCTCCAAGCCGGTGTGCAGGACTGATCAACAGTTACTGCAAATGTTTAGTTGCAGTTATTGCTGCACAAGGGGGTCACACCAGATACTGAAAGCAAACATTCACATACTTTTGCCACTCGTAGATATGTAATATTGGATCATTTTCCTCAATAAATAAATGACCAAGTATAATATTTGTGTCTCATTTGTTTAACTGGGTTCTTTTTATATACTTTTAGGACTTGTGTGAACATCTGATGATGTTTTAGGTCATATTTATGCAGAAATATAGAAAATTTGAAAGGGTTCACAAACTTTCAAGCACCACTGTAAATGTAAACCTCAGATACATTCAGCTGCCTTTGGGTGTCAAAACATATAAGGGTGCATGTGTACTTACATTAGCAAAATATACCCTTAAAAACAACACCAAAATAAGAGTTATGTTAAGAGTGTTATTATAAGAGTGTTCACAAACAAAGGATGCAAAAAAAAGACATACAATGCCAATTACAAAAAAGTTGAGTTGCTGTTTAAGATGTAAATAAAAACCAAATAGGATGATTTGCATCTCATGGAAAAAATATATTTCATTGAAAATAGTAATATATAGATTTAGGCACAGCCTAAAAGCGGAGCTCCCATCTGTTTCTGGGCTGTAGAATTTTCTTATATCATAGCCAGCCTCTTTGTTTTATTTCTTTACCGGCTAACACTGGCCACTTGGTGGTGTGTATTACTGGTAATTACTAACATTGACCACTAGGCGGTGTGTCTCATCTCATTATCTCTAGCCGCTTTATCCTGTTCTACAGGGTCGCAGGCAAGCTGGAGCCTATCCCAGCTGACTACGGGCGAAAGGCGGGGTACACCCTGGACAAGTCGCCAGGTCATCACAGAGCTGACACATAGACACAGACAACCATTCACACTCACATTCACACCTATGGTCAATTTAGAGTCACCAGTTAACTTAACCTGCATGTCTTTGGACTGTGGGGGAAACCGGAGCACCCGGAGGAAACCCACGCAGACACGGGAAGAACATGCAAACTCCACACAGAAAGGGCCTCGCCGGCCACGGGGCTCGAACCCGGACCTTCTTGCTGTGAGGCGACAGCGCTAACCACTACACCACCGTGCCGCCCAAGGCGGTGTGTATGACTGGTAATTACTAACACTGGCCACTAGGTGGTGTGTATGACTGGTAATTACTAACACTAGGCAGTGTGTAACACTAGTAATTACTAACACTGGCCACTAGGCGGTGTGTAACACTAGTAATTACTAACACTGGCCACTAGGTGGTGTGTATGACTGGTAATTACTAACACTGACCACTAGGCGGTGTGTAACACTAGTAATTACTAACACTGGCCACTAGGCAGTGTGTAACACTAGTAATTACTAACACTGGCCACTAGGCGGTGTGTATGACTGGTAATTACTAACACTGGCCACTAGGTGGTGTGTATGATTGGTAATTACTAACACTGGCCACTAGGTGGTGTGTAACACTAGCAATTACTAACACTGGCAACTAGGTGGTGTGTATGACTAGTAATTACTAACACTGGCCACTAGGCGGTGTGCAACACTAGTAATTACTAACACTGGCCACTAGGCGGTGTGTATGACTGGTAATTACTAACACTGGCCACTAGGTGGTGTGTAACACTAGCAATTACTAACACTGGCAACTAGGTGGTGTGTATGACTAGTAATTACTAACACTGGCCACTAGGCGGTGTGCAACACTAGTAATTACTAACACTGGCCACTAGGCGGTGTGTATGACTGGTAATTACTAACACTGGCCACTAGGCGGTGTGTAACACTAGTAATTACTAATGCCGCTTTTCCACTACAAACGCGGCTGAGCCGTGCCATGCTGAGTCGAGCTGAGTCGAGCTGAGCGGGGCTGTTGGAGTTGCATTTCGACTACAACCGCGCTGAACCATGCTGGCTGGAAGTGGGTGGACACATTGGGTGGAGTTAGCGAAAGTGGGTGGACGTCACGTGATGTCGTTAAGCAGCGCAAACAGTGACATCAGTGAGCTTTTAAGCGGTAGTCTCACGACCCGAATAGTAAACAATAAACATGGAGGACATGGAGTCATTAGTGTTGCTGGTCTTGGTGCTGTGGCTTGTTGTCACCGACAACGCCAGCAGATACTGGCAAGAGCGTATAGATGAGGCGAGGCGCATAAGGCTTCAGAAATTCTCGTAATTCGTAATTATTCTTCTTCCGGGTTTGCGGTGTTTACAGATCCCAGCGTGCTCGTGGGGCGTGTGTGGGCATGTGAGGACACTCCTCCTCACCAATCAGTGCACTGGGGAGTGTCTGCTCATGCCCCCAGCCTCACTCGGCTCGCTTTGGCTTGCTTCAGCCCCACTCCAAAATGGTGCGAGTTTTAGGGGCTAAGCAGGGCTGAAGCAAGCCGAGTCGTGCTGTTTTTTGGTAGTCGAAACGCGAGCCGTGTCGGGCTGAAGTGAGCTGAAGCGAGCTGAAGTGAGCTGAAAAAGGGTAGTGGAAAAGGGCCATAACTGACCACAAGGTGGGATGTATGACTGGTAATTACTAACACTGGCCACTAGGTGGTGTGTATGACTGGTAATTACTAACACTGGCCACTAGGCGGTGTGTATGATTGGTAATTACTAACACTGGCCACTAGGTGGTGTGTAACACTAGCAATTACTAACACTGGCCACTAGGTGGTGTGTATGACTAGTAATTACTAACACTGGCCACTAGGCGGTGTGTAACACTAGTAGTAATTACTAACACTGACCACTAGGCGGTGTGTAACACTAGTAACTACTAACACTGGCCACTAGGCGGTGTGTAACACTAGTAATTACTAACTGACCATGAGACCGTGTGTATGACTGGTAATTACTAACACTGGCCACTAGGCAGTGTGTAACACTAGTTATTACTAACTGGCTTATTGAGGTATTTCACTCACGTGACCAAGTCATGTGACGCTGCCATTTTGGACGGCACGGCTCGAATCAGTTTGAATGCGAGGAAGGCGACAAACGAAAAACATAAAAGAAAAAGGAGCGAGATGCAGAAAACACCTTCACTATCCAGCGACGTAGGGCATTTACAGGGCGAGCAGAGGGAGAGGTATTTGCAAAAATTGAGGTTAGCAGGCTTAGAGAACGACGTTTACCTGCTTCCACCAGGATTGTTCACTGACAGCTAAGATTTGTTCACATTTTCTTTTACTTTCGGTCCTCAGGATAAACAAAATGTTATTAAATGTCATTGAAATAACTTCTTAGTCTGTTGAGACATGGCCCGTTATAAGTTTTTCCTTTACTGTATTTACTAGTTTACTGAGCGCGCTCCGGGGCGGGCTGGCTGGCGCTAGCTAGCTAGCGCTCCGGGGCAGGCGGGCTGGTGCTAGCTAGCTAGCGCTCCGGGGCTGGCTGGCGCTAGCTAGCTAGCGCTCCGGGGCTGGCTGGCTGGCTGGCTGGCGCTCCGGGGCTGGCTGGCTGGCTGGCGCTCCGGGGCCGGCTGGCTGGCTAGCGCTCCGGGTCCGGCTGGCTGGCTGGCTAGCACTCCGGGGCTGGCTGGCTGGCTAGCTAGCGCTCCGGGGCTGGCTGGCTCAGTAAACTAGTAAATCCAGTAAAGGAAAAACTTGAGACTGAAAGGTTTTAACAGTCATCCAAATGACTGAACGTAAACATTGCTACAGTAACATACCAGCTACTGTTGTTGACATTAGCTAGCTTGCCGTCCAAAATGGCGGACACCGGGGCGTCACGTGACCCTGTGACGTCAGGTGAAATACCTCAATAGGCGGTGTGTATGACTGGTAATTACTAACACTGGCCACTAGGTGGCGTGTATGACTGTAATTACTAACACTGGCCACTAGGTGGTATGTATGACTGGCCGTCGTTTGTATGACTGATGATCGTTCTAATCTAATCTAATCTAATCTAATCTAATCTAATCTAATCTAATCTAATCTCTAGGTGGTTTGTATGACTGGTAATTACTAACGCTGGCCAATAGGTGGTGTGTAACACTGGTCATTACTAACACTGGCCACTCAGCAGTGTGTATGACTGGTAATTACTAACACTGGCCACTAGGCGGTGTGTATCACTGGTAATTACTAACACTGGCCACTAGGTAGTGTGTAACACTGGTATGGTGGCATGCACAGGACCAATGCCATCAGAAAACAACTTAATGGATTTCTTTATGTATCCACATTCTATGCCTATGGGGCTCTGCTCGCACGAGCCTTTGGCCTGCGTAGGAGCTCTGCTACAAAGACACTTCTCTTTGTTTTTCCACTGCTTTACTGTAAGTGTTCTTTTAGCTTTGTCATATCTTTGCGCTGTATATGGTTGTGGTCGCAAAAGTACTTGTGACTGTGGCACGTTCCAATTTTTTAGAATTCCGTCCGTGACTCAGAAAGAGGACGAGGAAACTCTGGCTTAGTATGGAGAGGAGATGCGCATGGCTGAACAACATCGGCAGGGCTGACCTAACAGAGGCTAAAACCAAAACAGCTCGTGTTTGCAGTAATTATTTTATCTCAGGTGAGATTCAAAAACTTTCTCAAGAATATCATGGAAGAATTTTATTTCATGTTGATAGAATTTTGCTATAAGATGAGCATTCTCTTGTCATGGTTCACTCGGTCATTGTTATAATTTTAACACGGGTATTACCATTTCACTTCTAGAAGCACTAGCAAAATTATACAGTAGAATTGGACTTCCTCACTGATGGCTCCCAGAGAGTGAGAGGAGGCTCCTACATTTCCTCTGCCCTTAGCATCAGCACTGGCTCCCTTCAGGGCTGTGTGCTGAGCCCCCTACTGTACACCATCTACGGTACACCCACAACTGCATCCCTGCCTACTCCAGTAACAGCATGATCAAGTTTGCTGATGATACCACTGTGGTGGGGCTCATCTCCGGGGGTGATGAGTCTGCATACCGAGATGAGGTGGAGCAGCTGTCAGATTGGTGTCCAAATAACAACCTGGTCTTAAACACCACCAAGACGAAGGAGCTGATCATAGACTTTAGAAGGAAGAAAATGGACATTCTGCCCCTGTTTATTAGTGGGAACTGTGTGGGGAAGGTCTCAGAATTTCAGTTTCTGGGGGTCCACATTCAGGACGACCTAACCTGGAGTGTCAATGCTACAACTGTTATCAAGAAGGCACAGCAAAGACTGTATTTCCTGAGAGTGCTCAGAAACTACCATCTTTCACAAAAACTACTGGTGTCCTTCTACTGTTGCTCCATTGAGAGCATATTGACTTACTGTTTCTGTGAGTGGTTTTCTAGTTGCACAGTAGGAGACAGGAAAGCGCTCCAGAGGGTTGTCACTTCGGCCCAGAAGATCATCGGCTGCCCTCTCCCTTCTCTGGAGGATTTGTACAGTTCTCGCAGTATATAAAAAGTGCAAAACATTCTCAGGGACCCATCTCACCCCGGACACACTGTGTTTGACCTGCTGCCTTCAGGCAGATGTTACAGATCATTAACAGCCAGGACAAACAGGATTAGGAACAGTTTCTATGCCAGTGCCATAAGGGCATTAAATAAAGCAAACCTGTACATTCAATAATACAATATGATACAATATGGGATTGTGCAATGCCCTCCACACCACAGGATGTGAATGTTTGCGAGTGATGACTGCTGTTTTAAATCTTGTCTCGTCTCGTCTTCATCCGCTTTATCCGGGGCCGGGTCATGGAGGCAGCAGTCTGAGCATGGAAGCCCAAACTTCCCTTTCCCCAGACACCTCGGCCAGCTCCTCGGGAAGAACACCGAGGTGTTCCCAGGCCAGCCGAGAGACATAGTCCCTCCAGCGTGTTCTGGGTCTTCCCCAGGGCCTCCTCCCGGGGGGACATGCCTGGAACACCTCCCCAAGGAGGCGTCCAGGAGGCATCCGAAAGAGATGCCCGAGCCACCTCAGCTGATTCCTCTCGATGTGGAGGAGCAGCGGCTCGACTCTGAGCTCCTCCCGAGTGACTGTGCTTCTCACCCTATCTCTAAGGGAGCGCCAGCCACCCTGCGAAGGAAACTCTTCACCACAATGGACCGGTAAAGCGACCGCATCACTGCGGAGGCTGCACCGATCTGCCTGTCAATCTCACGCTCTATCCTTCCCTCACTCGTGAACAAGATCCCGAGATACTTAAACTCCTCCACTTGAGGCAGGACTTCTCCACCAACCTGGAGAGGGCAAGCCACCCTTTTCCGGTCGAGAACCATGGCCTCGGACTTGGAGGTGCTGATTCTCATCCCAGCCACTTCACACTCAACTGCAAACCGCCCCAGTGCATGCTGAAGGTCCTGGTTTGAAGAAACCAACAGGACAACATCATCTGCAAAAAGCAGAGATGAAATCCTGTGGTTCCCAAACAGGATTCCTTCTGGCCCCTGGCTGCGCCTAGAAATTCTGTCCATAAAAATTATGAACAGAACCGGTGACAAAGGGCAGCCCTGCCGGAGTCCAACATGCACTGGGAACATGTCTGACCTACTGCCGGCAATGCGAACCAGACTCCTGCTCCGTTCGTACAGGGACCAGACAGCCCTTAGCAAAGAGCCCCGAACCCCATACTCCTGAAGCACCCCCCACAGAATACCATGAGGGACACGGTCGAATGCCTTCTCCAGATCCACAAAGCACATGTGGACTGGTTGGGGAAACTCCCATGAACCCTCGAGCACCCTATGAAGGGTATAGAGCTGGTCCAGTGTTCCACGACCAGGACGAAAACCGCATTGTTCCTCCTGGATCCGAGGTTCGACTATTGGCCGAATTCTCCTCTCCAGTACCCTGGAGTAAACCTTCCCGGGAAGGCTGAGAAGTGTGATTCCCCTATAATTGGAGCACACTCTCCGGTCCCCTTTCTTAAAAAGAGGGCCCACCACCCCAGTCTGCCACTCCAGAGGCACTGTCCCCGACCGCCATGCGATGTTGCAGAGGCGTGTCAGCCAAGACAGCCCCACAACATCCAGAGACTTGAGATACTCGGGGTGGATCTCATCCACCCCCGGTGCCTTGCAACTGAGGAGCTTGAAAACCACCTCAGTGACTTTGGCTTGGGTAATGGACGAGTCCACCTCTGAGTCATCAACCTCCACTTCCTCAATGGAAGACGTGACGGTGGGATTGAGGAGATCCTCGAAGTATTCCTTCCACCGCCCGACAATGTCCCCAGTCGAGGTCAACAGCTCCCCACCCGCACGGTAAACAGTGTTGGCAGAGTACTGCTTCCCCCTCCTGAGGCGCCGGACGGTTTGCCAGAATTTCTTCGAGGCCGACCGATAGTCCTCCTCCATGGCCTCATCGAACTCCTCCCAGTTCCGAGATTTTTCCTCCGCAACTGCCCGAGCTGCGGCACGCCTGGCCTGCCGATACCCATCAGCTGCCTCCAGAGTCCCAGAGGCCAACATGGCCCAACAGGACTCCTTCTTCAGCTTGACGGCGTCCCTTACTTCCGGTGTCCACCACCGGGTTCGGGGATTCCCACCACGACAGGCACCAGAGACCTTGCAGCCACAGCTCCGAACAGCTGCGCCTACAATGGAGGTAGAGAACATGGTCCACTCAGACTCAATGTCCCCCGCCTCCCTCGGAAGCTGGGAGAAGCTCTCCCGGAGGTGGGAGTTAAAGACCTCCCCGACAGAGTGCTCGGCCAGACGTTCCCAGCAGACCCTCACCATACGTTTGGGCCTGCCAGGTCTGTCCGGCTTCCTCCTCCGCCAGCGGATCCAACTCACCACCAGGTGGTGATCAGTTGACAGCTCAGCCCCTCTCTTCACCCGAGTGTCCAAGACATAGGGCCGGAGATCAGATGAAACGACAACAAAGTCAATCATCAACCTCCGACCTAAGGTGTCCTGGTGCCACGTGCACTTATGGACACCCCTATGCTCAAACATGGTGTTCGTTATGGACAAACCGTGACTAGCACAGAAGTCCAATAACAAAACACCACTCGGGTTCAGATTGGGGAGGCCGTTCCTCCCAATCACGCCCCTCCAGGTGTCACTGTCATCGCCCACATGAGCGTTGAAGTCCCCCAGTAGAACAATGGAGTCCCCAGTCTGAGCACCTCTCAGTACCTCTCCCAGGGACTCCAAGAAGGCCGGATACTCTATACTGCTATTCAGCCCGTAGGCACAAACGACAGCAAGAGCCCTCTCCCCGACCCGAAGGCGCAGAGAGGCGACCCTCTCGTTCACTGGGGTAAACTCCAACACGCTGTTTTAAATAACTTTTAAAAATATTTATTTATATATTTATTAGTTTATCTTGTTGCATTATTTTCATAGTTTTTTTCAATGCACTTTTTTTTTGCACCAAGGATTGCATTTAATTTTGTTTTACTTATTTACAATGACAATAAAGATATTCTAATTCTAATTCTAATCCAGACTGGGCACCCACTCAGAAAATGGGCTATGTTTTGTCCAAAGTCGGACTTGATTCTTCGGCAGCCAAACCAAATAGAACGCGATATCTGGGTACTCAATGGTCAGTAGAAGCGTCTTATCTTCAGAAAAGTCTGACTTTTTAAAATAATATGGGTCAAAACCACACATATCTATCTTCTCTTTGTATGAATCTTCACTTGATTGTTCAAATCATGGTAATACTGAGAAAATTCAGCATTGTTTATGTAGTGTATTTCACTAAATAACACACAGTAGACAATCAGCCACTCTTGCTGCACGTTCGCTCTTTACTATGCTCAAGCAGGAACTGACGACAGATTTCCCAGCATTCCCTATTTAGGCTGAGATGACTACGGCACAACCAAGTTACCAAAATGCAAAACTCAAAAGTTTAATACATCACATCACCCCCCTTTTTAAATGAAGGTACTCTTCTGCTACACTAAATCATAACTCACAAAAATCAGTGCCTTGTACTACGAAGGCCAACATATGTAACAGATGTCCATGGGCTAATAAACAAATGTACTCTTTTTTTAAACCAGTGTGATCATTTCTTTAGGACAGAGATATTGTGCTCGACAGTGTTACACAAAAACAGTCCATTTGACCCTTAGTCCAATGCTGAACCTGCTTTGCAAAAACAATCCGTATGTTAAGGGTCATAGCGCTCAGGCGGCCTCCTCTCTCTGGCTGAGCGGCGTAGACTCTGAGATGCTGCTGGCACCTCTGCACTGTTCATGTGCACAGGATCAGCACCTGCTGACATGTTGTCCTGGATCACACCGGGCTGGGCTGATGTGTCAGTGGTTGCACAGTCAGTATTCAGATCCAGTCCATCAGCTGTGACATGGGATCTCAACTGATCACCATGTCTCCTGTATGTGATCTCTGTGTCTGTCCCTTGAACTCTGTAGGACACTGGTCCTGTTTGCTCCACTATCACTCCAGGAATCCATTTCTCTCTTCCCCCCGCTGTATTTTGCAAATACACAGGGTCATCCTGAGAAAAAGACCTGTTCACGGCTTGCTGGTCATGATAGAACTTTTGCTTGTATTGTTTCTTGCGAACAGTGGCTGTTGTGTCAGGATGGATCAGGCCCAAGCGAGTGTGCATGTGTCTGTTCAAAAACAAGTCTGCAGGCGACTGGCCTGTAGTGCAATTTGGAGTACAGTGGTACTGCATCAGGAATACAGAGATCTTGTCCTCTATATCCAGGGCGGTCTGTCCAAGCTTTTTAATTCCACTTTCAAACGTCTGCACATACCTTTCGGCGAGACCATTACTGGCAGGGTGACCCAGGGCGCTGGTGGAGTGCAGAATTCTATTCTGACGTATGCAGTTTTTAAATTCATCAGACATGAACTGTGCTGGGGCGGCATGGTGGTGTAGTGGTTAGCGCTGTCGCCTCACAGCAAGAAGGTCCTGGGTTCGAGCCCCGGGGCCGGCGAGGGCCTTTCTGTGTGGAGTTTGCATGTTCTCCCCGTGTCCGCGTGGGTTTCCTCCGGGTGCTCCGGTTTCCCCCACAGTCCAAAGAGATGCAGGTTAGGTTAACTGGTGACTCTAAATTGACCATAGGTGTGAATGTGAGTGTGAATGGTTGTCTATGTGTCAGCCCTGTGATGACCTGGCGACTTGTCCAGGGTGTACCCCGCCTTTCGCCCGTAGTCAGCTTGCCTGCGACCCTGTAGAAGGATAAAGCGGCAAGAGATAATGAGATGAGATGAGATGAACTGTGCTTTGTTGTCAGTGACAATGTGCTCAGGAAGACCGTATACTGCAAAAAGTCTCCTTAGTCTTGTAATGGTGGCTTGTGAGGTGATGTTAGGCATTCTGAACACCTCCAGCCACTTGGGGTATGCATCCACGACTATCATAAAGGTGTGACCTAAGAATGGACCGGCAAAGTCCATATGTAGCCTTTTCCAGCTCTGGCCCGGAAACTCCCATGGGTGTAATGGTACCTGTCGAAGCATCCGCTGTTCCATCTGGCAAGACTCACAGGTTTTGCAGACCTGTTCTATGTCCACATCAATCTTAGGCCACCACACATACTTGCATGCAAGGGCCTTCATTTTTACAATACCCTGATGACCAGAATGCAACTCCTGTAACACAATGTTACACTACGTAACATTGTAACACTATGTTTCACTATGTAACACTATGTTTCTCAGGTAACACTACCCTGATGCCTCAAAGGACACATCCACGCTCAACAGACAGTTCACATCTGTGTGTGTGGAAGACTTTCAGGCTTTTGTCCACATCCTTTGGCCATCCATTTATGATGAACTTCAGAACCTTGGCTTGCACACTTTCTGTGCATGTAGCATATGCTACTTGGTCAGCATTTAGTAGCGCTTGCTCAAGGTGTTCCGTTAGCAGTGCATGAATGCTCTCTGATATGGCTGTTGTCCTGGCATCGCTCGTGTCTGGCAAGGGAACTCTCGACAGTCCATCTGCATTACCGTGTTTTTCTGAAGCACAGTACTCAATAGCATTATCATAAGCAGATAGTATAATTGCCCACCTTTGAATTTGAGCTGCAACCATGGTGAGTAGGCTTTTGTGCTCTCCAAAAAGAGTCAGCAAGGGTTTATGATCAGTCACTAGTTTGACTTTCCTTCCCCATAAATACTGGTGAATTCTTTTACTCAAAAAAATCAATGACAGTCCTTCCTTCTCAATCTGAGAATACTTTTTTTCAGCAGGGGCCAGCGTCCATGACGCATAAGCAATGGGGCACTTTTCTCCTGATGGCATTTCGTGTTGAATGACAGCACCTATGCCATAGGCTGACGAATCGCAAGCTAGAGGGAGGGGTAGATCCGGATCATAGTGCACAAGAATCTTGTCACTCATTAGCATCTCCTTGCACTTGTCAAAGGCCTTCTGCTCTGATTTCTTCCACTCCCATTCTACCTGGTATTTTAACAGCCTATAGAGTGGAGCTAGTACAGTGCTTTGGTTTGGCATGAATCACCCATAGTAATTCACTAGCCCCAAAAACGCTCTCAGCTCTTTCACACATGAGGGCGCTGGTGCATCTTTGATTGCCTTTACCTTGTCTGGAGATGGATGAATACCATGGTTGTTCAACACATGCCCCAAATATTCAATTTGCTTTTTCCCAAACTTGCATTTGGATTTCTTGACTCTCAGGCCGCTCTCCTGGAGTCTCTGTAACACCTTCTTCAGCTTCTACAAATGCTCTTGTTCAGTTTTTCCTGTGATCAACAAGTCATCTAAATAAACAACTCCATCTAGATCTTTCATGAGGTTTTCCATCATCCGTTGGCATATGGAGGGGGCAGAGCTCACCCCAAAGGCTAGTCTATTGTACATGAATAAACCTCGATGTGTATTGATGGTCAGTAGCTTCTTCGACTCATCATCTAGGGGGACCTGCTGGTACGCTGAGGCAAGGTCAGTCTTTGAGAACACTGTTCCGCCACTCAGCATTGCCAACAGCTCCTCAATCCGAGGCAGGGGGTAGGTCTCTGTAGTGGCAGCCAGATTGACAGTTATTTTGTAATCTCCACACAAGCGAATTGTATTGTCTCTCTTTACAACCGGTACCACCGGAGTAGCCCACTCGCTGTGTTTAATGGGTGAGATTATCCCTGCTTTCTCCAGGCGGTCTAATTCGGTGGCAAATGATAGCAGGCGGCTATTGCAAAACTTTGGGTTGATGTCTGGGTTTACGACAGTTTGGGCTGTGATGCCACGTAGAGTGCCCAGTTCATTCTTAAACCTTTCCCAGTGTAATTCCAGCACTTCTTCTATTGATTTCAGTTGTTGTATCTCACGAACATGTTTTATTTCTTTCCATTCCAAAATCAGCTTTTGTAACCAGTTCCTACTGCACAATGCTGGGCCAGCACCTCTCACTACAATCACAGGTAGCTGTTCTCTTTGCTGTCTGGAGCTAACTGTGGCTTCAAACTGCCTGAGCACAGGCCTTACTTCACTTGTGTAAGTCTTTAGCTTGACGCCAGTGGCATCTAGTGGCTATTCTGGGAACTTTGCCTGAAATAGTTTTTCTGAAATGATAGTTATGGCAGCCCCAGTGTCGATTTCCATTTCAATTTCTTTGTCATCCACCATAAAGTTTGTTTTAAATGCTTGTTTGCAGTCTTGGTCACTTGCGAGTGTAAACATTGGCAATTCAGTCTCTTCTGCCTCCACATATTTTGTGTTTCTTTCCAAATGTTCATGACATCTTTTGTTTGTTTGAGCAGCGGTTACTTTTCTTTTGCAAGCTCTTTTAATGTGTCCTGTTTTCCCACAACTGTGACATTTTAAATCCTTGAAATGGTATACCTCTGGGCTGTGGTTTTTATCGTTGCACTGGTAGCACTTTCTCCCCATTGAGTTGGAGGACCTCGGCTCAACTTTGTGCACGGCCTCCGTGTGCGAATCCTGCTTCCAGCACTGCAGCGCGTTCCTCTCTGCAGTCTCCATGTTCAACGTGATCTCGAACACCCGTGCAAAAAGTTAGGTACACCTCCGACAGCAATCGTCACTGGCATGCCTCATTGCGGATTCCACTCACGAAACGATCCCACAGTGCCTCGTCCAACGTAGCCCCAAACTGACAATGTACTGCACGCTGGTTTAGCTCAGCTGCATAGCTAGTCACAGTCTCATCAGCCTTTTGATTGCAGCGGTTAAAACGGAATCTTTCTGCTATTAGCAACGGCTTAGGTCCAAAATGATTTGTCAGTATGCCCACAATGTCTTTGTAAGATTCATCCTTTGGCTTAGCCTGTTGAATTAAATTCCTCAATAGTTCATAAGTTGTTGGTCCCATTACACTTAGCAATGCGGCTACTTGCTTGTCCTCGCCAATGTCATTAGCTGAGAAGAACTGCTCCACACGTTCCACATACGCCGACCACGACTCCATCTTTGGAACAAATTCCCCTATGGTCCCTATTAGCAAAGCCATACTTTTGGACTTTAAGATGTTTTATCCTTGTCTCCAATTTTTCTGTAGTGTATTTCACTAAATAACACACAGTAGACAGTCAGCCACTCTTGCTGCATGTTTGCTCTTTACTCAGCTCAAGCAGGAACAGACTACAGATATCCCAGCATTCCCTGTTTAGGCTGAGATGACTATGGCACAACCAAGTTACCAAAATGCAAAGCTCAAAAGTTTAATACATCACAGTTTACACACAAGCTTTCAGCGGCTGCCATCCTAGTCGCTTTGTATATCCACCATCATGGCAGACGCTCATGACATAGCACATTTTGATCACGTGTTTGCAAGTCATCTATAGGGTAATTTCTTTCTTAAACAACAAAGAAAACATTTTCCATTAAACTTTTCTGAAGTCTGTCTTGAGAGCGCCTAGAAAGTGAAATAAGTATTCTTATAATACATAGGGCCAAATTACTCAATTCTGATTGGTCAATCAAGGAGGGATTTTTTCCTTAACATGGGGCCGTATTTCTGAAATGCTATTGGCTAGTTTGTTGCTTGGTTATGGTTACAAAAATTAGCAATGGTTAGGGTTAGGGAAGCATGGACCCTCTACTCCTGTCAAGAATGCAGACTGAACGCCTTCCACATGCGCTGTCTCAGAAGACTTTTGTGCATCACCTGGCAGGACCGTGTCACCAACACCGATACAGCATGTTTGCCCAGCATGTTTGCCATGCTGACCCAGAGACACTTATGCTGGCTAGGCCACGTCAGCCGCATGAATGACGGCCGCATCCCAAAGGACGTGCTGTATGGTGAGCTGGCCACAGGCTCCAGACCCACAGGACGACCCGCACTATGCTACAAGGACGTGTGCAGGCGCAACCTGAGGGCAGGCGGCTTCAACCCCACAGACCTGGAGACGGCAGCCTCAGACCGCGCCAGCTGGCGGTCCACCACCAAGGCCGTCGTTGGGGAAGCCGAGGAAAGGAGAGAGACCCGGTGGGGGGAGAGGAGGCTCCGAAGACAGTGGAGACTGCAGACGGCATCAGCAGACACCCGGCGAAGCAACTTCACCTGCAGCAACTGTAGCAGACCGTGCGGCTCACACATCGGCCTATACAGTCATACAAGGCGCTGCAACTCGACAACTGATGGATGACCCCTGGCGCAGATCACCATGATCTTTCGAGATCGAAGGAGGCAACAATTGGCTAGTTCATTGCTTGGTTACAGTTACAAAAATTAGCAAATTTTGTCAACAAAATGGCTTTTGTAAAGAAGTTCCAATAAAATTTTGTAAACCACTTTCAAAATCCTCGTGTTGTGTCGCCGTATCATGATGAAAGACGCTTTATGGCCCTTTTCCACTACCCTTTTTCAGCTCACTTCAGCTCGCTTCAGCTTACTTCAGCCCGACACGGCTCGCGTTTCGACTACCAAAAAACAGCACGACTCGGCTCGCTTCAGCCCTGCTTAGCCCCTAAAACTCGCACCGTTTTGGAGTGGGGCTGAAGCGAGCCAAACCGAGCCGAGTGAGGCTGGGGGCGTGAGCAGACACTCCCCTGTGCACTGATTGGTGAGGAGGAGTGTCCTCACATGCCCACACACGCCCCGCGAGCACGCTGGGATCTGTAAACACCGCAAACCCGGAAGAAGGAGAATTACGAATTATGAGAATTTCTGAAGCCTTATGCACCTCGCCTCATCTATACGCTCTTGCCAGTATCTGTTGCTGTTGTCGGTGACAACAAGCCACAGCACCAAGACCAGCAACACTAACAACTCCATGTCCTCCATGTTTATTGTTTAGTATTCTGGTCGTGAGACTACCGCTTAAAAGCTCACTGATGTCACTGTTTGCGCTGCTTAACGACATCACGTGACATCCACCCACTTTCGCTAACTCCACCCAATGTGTCCACCCACTTCCAGCCAGCACGGTTCAGCGCGGTTGTAGTCGAAATGCAACTCCAACAGCCCCGCTCAGCTCGACTCAGCCCAACTCAGCACGGCACGGCTCAGCCGCGTTTGTAGTGGAAAAGCGGCATTAGAAACTGATTCAAACGTGCAAGATAGTCTTGCGCCCTGATTGGTTCAGAAAACGTGCATGACAAATGTTGTGAACTTGAATGGCTTCCAAAGTATGAATTTAGCCATATATATTATTATTATTATTATTATTATTATTATTATTATTATTCTCGTCTCGTCTCGTCTTCTTCCGCTTTATCCGGGACCGGGTCGCGGAGGCAGCAGTCTAAGCAGGGAAGCCCAAACTTCCCTTTCCCCAGACACCTCGGCCAGCTCCTCGGGAAGAACACCGAGGCGTTCCCAGGCCAGCCGAGAGACATAGTCCCTCCAGCGTGTCCTGGGTCTTCCCCGGGGCCTCCTCCCGGGGGGACATGCCTGGAACACCTCCCCAGGGAGGCGTCCAGGAGGCATCCGAAAAAGATGCCCGAGCCACCTCAGCTGATTCCTCTCGATGTGGAGCAGCAGCGGCTCTACTCCGAGCTCCTCCCGAGTGACTGTGCTTCTCACCCTATCTCTAAGGGAGCGCCCAGCCACCCTGCGAAGGAAACTCATTTCGGCCGCTTGTATCCGCGATCTTGTCCTTTCGGTCATTACCCAAAGCTCATGACCATAGGTGAGAGTCGGAACGTAGATCGACCGGTAAATTGAGAGCTTCGCCTTTTGGCGTTCACCACAACGGACCGGTAAAGCGACCGCATCACTGCGGAGGCTGCACCGATCCGCCTGTCGATCTCACGCTCCATCCTTCCCTCACTCGTGAACAAGATCCCGAGATACTTAAACTCCTCCACTTGAGGCAGAACTTCACCAACCTGGAGAGGGCAAGCCACCCTTTTCCGGTCGAGAACCATGGCCTCGGACTTGGAGGTGCTGATTCTCATCCCAGCCGCTTCACACTCGACTGCAAACCACCCCAGTGCATGCTGAAGGTCCTGGTTTGAAGAAGCCAACAGGACAACATCATCCGCAAAAAGCAGAGATGAAATCCTGTGGTTCCCAAACAGGATTCCTTCTGGCCCCTGGCTGCGCCTAGAAATTCTGTCCATAAAAATTATGAACAGAACCGGTGACAAAGGGCAGCCCTGCCGGAGTCCAACATGCACTGGGAACAGGTCTGACTTACTGCCGGCAATGCGAACCAGACTCCTGCTCCGTTCGTACAGGGACCGGACAGCCCTTAGCAAAGAGCCCCGAACCCCATACTCCCGAAGCACCCCCCACAGAATACTACGGGGGACACGGTCGAATGCCTTCTCCAGATCCACAAAGCACATGTGGACTGGTTGGGCAAACTCCCATGAACCCTCGAGCACCCTATGAAGGGTATAGAGCTGGTCCAGTGTTCCGCGACCAGGACGAAAACCGCATTGTTCCTCCTGGATCCGAGGTTCGACTATTGGCCGAATTCTCCTCTCCAGTACCCTGGAGTAAACCTTCCCTGGGAGGCTGAGAAGTGTGATTCCCCTATAATTGGGGCACACTCTCCGGTCCCCTTTCTTAAAAAGAGGGACCACCACCCCAGTCTGCCACTCCAGAGGCACTGTCCCTGACCGCCATGCGATGTTGCACGCGATAATATTATTATTATTAATAATTATTATTATATTATTATTCCAATACAAAAAAATACTAGATTGAGAAAAAATACAAAGATTGATTATGAACGTTTATTTTATTTTAATAATTTTTTATATATATATATTTTTACTCTGAATGTCCAAAAACACCACGCGCCCTCTCTAAACCGGAAGCTCAAATACATTTCCGGTGCAATTCCGCGATTTTTTATCGGCATCTCGCGAGATTACGGCCTCTTTCCAGGCCGCCGTTGACTGAGGTAGGTTAGTTCAGTGTAGTGTCTTGAGCGGGTCGGGTGGTAAAATATCAAAATATGATAATTTGTTAGGATTTTGTTTTTTTATATCGTGTCAGGACAGCGGGATGTGTTAGATAATGGTGTTTGTTGAGTCGGATGGCATTTTGAAGGAAGTAATTTTGAGAATTTTCTGGTTAGCTGAGGTGACTCAGTGTTCATGGAGACGGGCGGGACAAAGGGCTTGGGCCTGCCTGGGGTTCTGCTGTACTGGGAGTATATTTTAAGTAATTTAGTTAATTTGTAGTTTGTCTTCAATTTGGGTGCAAAAATGTGCTCGTTAGTTAGTTGACTACTTTTGCCTCCTTTCTAGTGAAGGACTGATGCTAGCTCGTGTTGCTAATGGTACCACGCTGAGATGGGTTCTTCCCTGTGTGGTAAAACTGCTGCTTTAGACCTAGAGTGGTTAGTTTATTAAAGCCTGGTTCACTACATGTGATTCCTTGGAATAGGTGTGTTGCCTAGTTACTTCAGAAACCTGCCTCGGTTAACTCCACCTGAAGAAGGAGCTCCTGGCTGAGGTCTGACCTGCCCTGTGGTTTGTGTTTCAGGCCATGTTCAGTAGCAGCGCAAAAATCGTGAAGCCGAATGGGGAAAAGCCAGATGAGTTCGAATCTGGCATTTCCCAGGTAAGACCATAAAATGCGTCCTCCTTCCTTTTATTTCTGACCCTGTCCACACTAGGGATTTTGTACCGATACGATACTACTTTCGTACCGCAACACCTGTCCACACTAGCAACTATACCGGTACTGTAGCGGTATAACTGTATCGGTACGAAATCCACAAATGTATGGGTTTCGTACCGGTACAGTATCGGTACTGTAGCGCTTCGCTGTAGTGTGGACAGATGAAGCGGTTATGTATCGATACAAATATAATGCGCATGCGCAATGAACCATTCCTACTTCTTCCGGCAATATGCACGTGCTTTCCAGCTGTAAATAAAACGTCAAAATGGCTCAAAACGACCGTGGAGCTACATGGAGCGGAGGAAGAGGGGAAAAGGGAGAGGAAGTGAGGGGAAGAGAAGGAAAGAGGGAGAAAGGGAGATTTGTTTTCTTTGTTTCTTTCTCAGCTGCCTCGCACGTTTTATACGATTCGACTGAGTAAATGACCACCAGAAATAGACTGTAAATTGATGACAAAGCGCACACGCTGTTTCATCCGTCATATTCTCAGAAGGAAGTTACTCGGTAACCATGGAAACATTTCGCGCACGTGCATTTCAGCTACCATGAAAGAAAACCGCAAACATTTCTCGCTAGTGTGGACAGATGCACTAAACTGTACCGGTATATATGTGAACACAGTGCTCACTGAGCTCATTTTGTGTTCTGAATGTTCCTCCTCACGTCTCTGTGACAGGCTCTTCTGGAGCTGGAGATGAACTCCGACCTGAAGGCTCAGCTGCGGGAGCTCAACATCACTGCTGCTAAGGTCAGATATTAGGTTTGTTTAAAAGAGATCTGTAGAACCTTTTATTTTTAAAGACATTTCTCAGGCCTAGAAATTCATATATTTTTTTTCACCAGCCAGCCGGACTAGTTCCCTTCCAAAATAACTCGCCAAACAGAAAATCAACTAACCAAAATTTGTTCATGTATGAATTTTACTTCTGTCAAAAATAACACAAAAGAGAGTAGTTACCATTGTTCACGACTAATGTGCATTTATTTCAAGACCCGAGTATTTTGATACGGTTGTTAAATACATAAATGAGAACAACACAGAGCACCATAATATCAACAAATAATAATATATTGGAAAACTTGGTGTATGAATATTGAAAACAAATATACTGACTATCATGACTAGAGCACCCAAAATATGTCCAACATGCTTTCTGTATTTAACCATTTATGAGAGAGAAAGCATTCGGAGCTTCATATTGACTAGGAATCAACTTGGAAAAAAAAAAATTATTCCATAATCGTATTGCAGCCAAGGCCTACCCTGCTCCCACATTTGCTTATAAGTCCTTTGTCGTTTCTCCTTCTCGTACGCTTTATCAGTGGCCTTTTTCTCCTCTTCAGACCGAGGTCGCTTTGTCCCCGTCTCTGGCGGTTTCTGTACACCTTTCAGAAAATTCCACATCGCGATTTTGGCAGATGTAGATGTAAACAACACGTGTTTAAATGGGCGATAATGTGGCCACATCTATTGAATTTGATAACGTGATTACCGCGATATTCAACGAGATGCGTTCTATGCATGCGCAGTAGTGAAAAAACTGACAGTCTGACTCGTACACGATATGATTGGGAATTCTTCAGTATTTTCCGTCCTGCTGATAAACACATCACTTAACACAGACACGGCACGCGCTTAATATGTGGCGGCTTTAGTTGACGGTGTGTCTGAATCTTCGCTTCATATATTTTTTTATTTTCAGCTAGCCAGCCAGGCTGGCTAGTGACAGGAATTACCCGCCAAATGACAAATTAAGTCATCTCGGGCGACCGGACCACCGCGAATTTCGAGCCGTTTTTCTTAGTGGATAGTATCTCCATCCTTGACTCTTGTATGCTGCATAATTGGGACTTAAAAAAATGTATATACTTTTAAGAGTTAAAATCGACTGTAAAGTCTGCATTTGAGCTGCCCTGCTGAGCGAGCCAGCCCTGAGTGCGTGACGTCACTGCGGTAACCGGTGCGATTAGATAGAACTTTATTGATCCCTTTGGGCGGGTTCCCTCAGGGAAATTAAAAAATTCCAGCAGCATCATTACAGGATAAGTAGAGAATAGCAAATGGAGAACTTCTAGATAAATTATTTATTTATGTAGAAGAAATCTTTATCACATGCACACTTCAAGCACAGTGAAATTCATCCTCTGCGTTTAACCCATCTGAAGCAGTGAACACATTGCCCATTGCTCTGGGTGTGTGTGTGCATGCCACACTAGAGCGCCCGGGGAGCAGTCCGGGGTTCGGTACCTTAGTCAAGGGCATGCCCCATGTTAACCTAACTGCATGTCTTTGGACTGTGGGGGAAACCGGAGCATCCGGAGGAAACCCACGCGGACACGAGGAGAACATGCAAACTCCGCACAGAAAGGCCCTCGCCGGCCGCTGGGTTTGAACCCGGAACCTTCTTACTTTAGAGAAAACTTGTAGATAAATTATTTACATCTGAAAAAACGTCCAGCAGGAGAGGTATTGCACATTGTCCAGTATTGCGTTTTGTCAGGCTAGGCTACTGTTCCTTCCTGTCCTCCTGTTACCCCTCCTCCCCCGCACTGTGATAGTCCTGAAATTGAAGTGTGTATATGCTTCTGCTACACATGTAGAACCGTATCAGTTACAGCAGGGTTTCTCAACCTTTTTTCAGTCACGGCACCCTTCAGAAGTATGCAAATTCTCAAGGCACCCCCATATAAAATATACGCAGTCATGCTGACCCCGGCAGTGATGTTGTCACATGGGAAAGGGGTCCGTGAGACAAATTTTGATGATGCATGAAGCGGCGATGATCTGCATTAATGTAACTCGTTTTTTGGAATTTTAATTCATTTTATTTATTTCCATGTTAGAATATATAATTTTTTGACGGCACCCCTAGAAGCCAGACGGCACCCTGGTTGAGAGAGGCGGAGTTAGAACCAGCACCAGCAAAAATCTTGGCTCACCATTATAAAAGGTTGGGAGCACAAGTAAACGTCTTTGCCATACCAAGTATTACTCCTATTAATCAACGTTAACAACCTTCCATTAAGTATTTGTATAGATTATAAAAGAAAAAGCCCACATTGATGGGTGCAAAAGAATTGGCAGTGTGTGGTATTTTAGGTGGTTCTTGGGGAAGGACGACAAATCGCACCATTTGTTACAACCAACTGCTTTATTCCAGACTTGAACCTGCAGTCATGTCCAGACATAACCAGGGTTCCCGCGGGTCCTTAAAAAGTCTTAAATACAACTTTCGGTTTTCGAGGCCTAAAACATCTTAAATTGTTTGGAATGACTGGAATTTTCAAAAGGGAGGTGTTAAATTTAATATTGGACCGAACGAGTGAAATGTCTCCATCCGGTTTGGGTTTTTTTTTTTTTCTAACCGTAACTTTAAAAGTGACCAGCGTACCTTTTGGGGGCAGCATTGGTTCCGTGCGTCTTCTGTGCATTCTGTAGATCAAGAACTAACGTTAGGAGGCTACTGGAGGAAGTGTGGTGTGGTGTGGTGTGGTGTGGTGGTTGTGAAGAGTGAGAGATACGCAGGTAGCTTATGTGGGTGCTAGAAAGCGTTGATAATTATGGGGAAGATGTCTGTTTAACGACAAGTGGTTGGAGGATGACAAATACCCCCAAAATAAGGAGAAGAATCATTTGCGATAAAAAGCGCTGGATCGCACAAATGTGTTTAAAGACGATAACGCAGCGCTGGGGACACGGCGGACTGGGAAACTGGCTTTTCACGGACACGGGGCGCGCGTGTGTAAGAGGTCAAGCGCTCCGGAGTGAAACGCAGGGGGGTTCGCGCATGCGCACAAGAGTCAGGTGGAAAATGGGGCTTATAGGGAATAATAATAATTAGCTTTTTTTTTTTTACATAATTAACATTGTTTATTGTACTAAGTTTAATATAAATGTATAAACAACCTTTATTTCAAAACTCAATTAAAAAGAACTCCAGAAAATACAATAATTCTAAATATAGTACAAATTTTTTTTAGTTTTATTACTTATCGTCTACAACAGTGTTTTTAATATAATAAGAATATTAACCACTAATAATAATTAGTAGTAATAGTAATTATTATTGATTATTAATCATTGCTACTTATGAATTAGTGATTAATAAGTACTAGGGATGATTAAATGTTATAAAATTAAGTTATTAAATAATATTACAAATTAAAGTAGTAATTGGTAGAATACAAACAAATACTCATGGATTGTAGATAATTTTTTTTAAATAGTGAACATTGATATAACTACTACTAATAAACAATACTACTAGTAATACTTGTTGTTACTTATTATCAGTTCAATTGTTATGTCAATGTTCACTATTAAAAACATTATCTGTAATCCATGAATAATTGTTTGCATCACTACTAATAATTACTACTTTTTTAATAATTTTAACTAATCTTGTAGCTCAATTTTACAGCATTTTAATAATCACTACTTGTTAGCTATATTAATTAATAATTAAGAGTAGCAACTATAATTCAGTATTAATTACTACTTAATAAGCAGTGATTATCAAAATGTAATTTAATAAGTAGTAATTATCAACTACTAAATTATACTAATAGTATAATTTGGTAGTTGATTACTACTTATTATTAAATTATATTTTGATAATCACTGCTTATTAAGTAGTAATTAATACTGAATTAACTAGAGTAGCAATTATAATTCAGTATTAATTACTACTTAATAAACAGTGATTATCAAAATGTAATTTAATAAGTAGTAATCATCAACTACTAAATTATACTATTAGTATAATTTAGTAGTTGATGATTACTAATTAAATTACATTTTGATAATCACTGCTTATTAAGTAGTAATTAATACTGAATTATAATTGCTACTTTAATTAATATAGCTAATAAGTAGTGATTATTAAAATGGTATAAAATTGAGTTATAAGATTAGTTAAAATTATTAAAAAAAGTAATTATTATTAGTAGTAGTGATACAATTATTCATGGATTATAGATAATGATTATTTTTGAATAATGAACATTGATATAACAATTGCACTGATTGTGTTGTAATAACTGATTAATATTGATAATGGTTATGAAAGGTGACGGTTGTTTTTCTGTGTTTAATGTAACGCTCTGATGATTGTATGACTGCATAAACAGGTTTATGCTGTTACCTGCTATAATGCAGAAAATACTCGAACTTCCTCAGCCAGCTGTATACTGTACCACACTCAGACTGATTTTGCTGTCGGACACAAAATCACACATCATCAAAGATAATCTTTGGGGGTTGAAATAATGCCGGCTAAGGTTGTTCAGCTGGTTCTACTTGCCGTTTGTTTTCGTTTTTGAAATGATTCATGGTGTTTTCTCCAGTAAACACCAGTCTTCTCCTTGCTGCTACAGTAGTTCTGCAGGCCCAAAACACACGACTTTGCTTCAGCTGTTTGCGTCTAACAGTTGCCAATGATGCACCCTGTTGTTCACCAATTGTGTGCATTCTTCTTAAAGTTAGTAAAAAAAACTATTGCAGAAAACAGTTTTAAGTTGTCGTATTTATCATTTTCTTTGCCATGGTACAGTCTTAATTTTTCCATTTAGAGGTCTTGAAAAGGTCTTAAGTCTTTAAATTTGTACTTGAAAAATGTGCAGATACCCTGATAACGCTGATGTCAAGTCAAATACACAGCCAGGCATACTGACCTGACGG
This sequence comes from Neoarius graeffei, assembly GCF_027579695.1. Classification (NCBI taxonomy): domain Eukaryota; kingdom Metazoa; phylum Chordata; class Actinopteri; order Siluriformes; family Ariidae; genus Neoarius; species Neoarius graeffei. Next base: position 115,701,963 of record NC_083571.1, on the reverse strand, counting down.
AACATCCTGTAGCGTGGTACACAGGCATACTGACCTGACGGAACATCCTATAGAGTGGTACACAGGCATACTGACCTGACGGAACATCCTATAGCGTGGTACACAGGCATACTGACCCGACGGAACATCCTATAGCGTGGTACACAGGCATACTGACCCGACGGAACATCCTATAGAGTGGTACACAGGCATACTGACCCGACGGAACATCCTATAGCGTGGTACACAGGCATACTGACCCGACGGAACATCCTATAGCGTGGTACACAGGCATACTGACCCGACGGAACATCCTATAGCGTGGTACACAGGCATACTGACCCGACGGAACATCCTATAGCGTGGTACACAGGCATACTGACCCGACGGAACATCCTATAGCGTGGTACACAGGCATACTGACCTGACGGAACATCCTATAGAGTGGTACACAGGCATACTGACCCGACGGAACATCCTATAGCGTGGTACACAGGCATACTGACCCGACGGAACATCCTATAGCGTGGTACACAGGCATACTGACCCGACGGAACATCCTATAGCGTGGTACACGTCAACTGTTGAAAAAAATAGATAAACAAAAAATGATAATAGCAGGCAGAGTCATGTGGAACTCTGCAATGGAGCGCTTCATCTTGTCTGAACAGAGACCACAGGGCCGCAGAAACTTCTGACCAGTCATACACACGCTTACTAACCGTGTTTGTTGTTTATCCTTATCAATCTGCTCCTTGATTCGCTGATTACGGTCAGCTGATCATTTAGCAAGTTGATTCGCCAGTCATGATCAGCTGACTTGCAGGATGCATTACATCATGGAAAATTTCTTGGAACGGCCGGCGCGGCACTAGTGCTACTTCCGGGTTTCGCGTAGCGGGCGAATGGCACGTGTCAGCCGGTTGGGGAGTTATAAAAATTAATTTGATCGTGTGTTTCTGCCGGGGCGCAGGCCTTGATTTTTGCTCTTTTTTTTTTTTTTTTTTTATTGGCGCACTGTGTGACCGTGACTTCAAATATAGTCGCACCCTCAAAATACTAGTCGCAAGTGCGACTAAAGCAGTCGCACTCACAAGCCCTGGACAATCACATTCTGAAGCAAATTAAATAATCTTGTACCAGTAGTTTAAACACACAATACAAGTTAGATATGTTGATCTAAATGCAGGCAAACGACGAGTGGTGTTTTTGTTGTCTAGCCAAATAGTCGGATCTTACCTGTCGGTGTTCTCGCTTTTGAAGGCTGAGCTTGTGGCCGATTTGTTTTAAAACAATCTGACTTTCGGTTCTTCGTTCGTTTCTTCCACGTAAGGGTGTGATATTGCTGCTGAGGCGAGCATATCCAGTGGGGGAAGAAAGAAAAGGGGGAAAAAAGAGCATATCCAGTGAAGTCTGACAACTGGTCCACTCATTCTCCATACGGAGTACTCCGCCCTTACTGCTCGGCTCACACTCCGGGAGAACTGGTGCAGCTGCACTGTCCTTTTCTTGTAGTTTTCTTTTCCTTTAATTGTTGGAACTGCACCCTCTTTCAGTACGAGCTTACAGCCAACGCTCCTCAACAGATCAGAGGCTTCGTACGAGTCCGCAGTAAAATGTGCAGAGCAGAGGAGAGACCACTTCGTAGGCGCCCAATCCGTGAACTTTTCGCAAAATGGGTCCAAATCTTTGCAGTTTGAGCATTCTTGGGCCATGAATGCAATGTAAATCCACCTTTCGTGTTGCCGCACCGTCCAGCAACACATCTACATGGCACGGCGATAACTCGGCTCAAAATGGAGGATCGGAGTTGCAGTCAGCTCTGTTTTATAGTATAGCGGAAATGACGAGACCGATAGCAGGAAGTCTGATGTCACGGCTGTTGAGGTCATTCACTCGGACTGCTACCTATATGAATCACTTTAATCATAAAAATTACTATATTAGATTTATTGTTAACGCTTAACTATTCCTGGGCCATTTTTGAGGTCTCAAGGCATTTGAAAAACAGTCGCGCACGCCTGACTTTCCATGCAAAACAGTCCTGCATTTGTATATCCGCCTACATCCGGGTTTCTATTTTGCTTTGACGTTACTTGCAAGTCAAGGATGCTTTGTGGCAAATGTCCCCTGCAAGCTTGTTCGTTAATTAGCTGTTACTGCAAGAAGTTTTGTCACTAGTTAATATTTAACTCGTGCCTTTTTCAGGGATGAGAGTTTTCCGCCGATCGGCAGATTTCCAACTTTTATTTCCGACTTTTAAATGAGGTTAGCTTGTCTAATGTAGCATGTTGGGGAGAATCATAGTATCATATCTATATTTCTGATAAAATTTTAGGTATGATACCGTGTATAACTCTCCTACTTATTGCTCGTTTCATGGGGGGGAATTGCTGGCATGTGCCGCGCAGGAGCGTCTGCCCACATTTTTTTAGGCTGAGATGAACTCAGTTTTTGATTTAAAATTTTTTTCCCAATTTGTAATGGCCATTGTACATGCCTGTTCTTTAATTCAAAATCACCATCTCGATCTTCAAATTGACCATATGCAAGACCTCCTGCTACCATGATAACATCAGAAGAAAGCTTAAGAGAATTATATGACAGAACTTTTTTCTGGTTTGCACTTCATTTTAAAGGATTAGAGTATTCAAAGACATGAATAGCAAAAATGCAGAAATATAATACTGTAGAGCTCGTTTATATTAAAAGGTGCATTGGTTTTTTGAAATCATCAAATGTGAATTGATTAAAAACAAGTCTCTTGTACCATATTAATCATTTTCACCTGGTAGTCCACCAAGAAGGGGAATTTATTTCCAAATACATTGCAACTTTTTGCTGATAAAATTAATGGTTTTGGGGTAAAAAAAAAATATATATATATTTAAAAAATAGCCAAAAATCATTAGCGCCTGGAAGCCATGGGCCCCGCCCGCCCTGGTTTTTTCAGACTTTTTAAATATTTTCCATTCTCATCCCTGCTTTTTAACTCCTGTTTATTCCAAAGCCTTGTGCTGTACATTGAGGAAAAGTGCCTTAAAATTACTAAATCTCTACTGGTCTTAATTATCATAAATGGATTAGCTTTATTTGTGCCAATTGTGAACGAGTTCCTGATTATAGTTGCACTTGAATATAATATTCTAGAATCTTAGAATGTTTTAATCTTAACGCGTGATCAGAAGCTTGGATGTTATCACCACGTGTCTTGTTTGGTAGTCAGTTAAGCTGTAGATACTGAGATTCCAAACTCCTGGTTTTATGTCCACCTGCACTTAACAAAGATGGGAGGATATCATTTCACACACTTTTTTTAATAGTTTAGTTTCGTGGATTTGTCACAAACTTGCAATAAAATACTGAGAAACTAAGATACCAAAAATGGTTGTCCAGCTAACACAAATTTAAATAAAGGCTTGATAAGGGAAAGGAACAGCACTTTCGTCCCAATTGCGACCTCATCCCTACTTATTAAAAGAATAAGAGAGTATCTAAAAGCGGCATAAATACTATTAGGAGGTAAGAAAATGTATACTTTAACAAGGCAGTAATTAACAATCGAGGCAAAAATATTCCTATCCAATTAGTGACCACACTGAGAAAATTGTAAGAAAGCACTAATGTGCAGCAGGTTGCGTGTTCTCTGTGTTGCACTTAGAAATAGGAAAAACTGGCTATATGGTACATGTATGATGTCTGATTTATTTTTAGCTTGGATATAATTCTTAGTCAGAAGGGGATAGATTTGGACCTATTTGCATTTGGACCCTTAAAGTTCCCGACTTGGGTTATCTCCGTTTCTCTTTTCCACTGCAGTTGCAAGTGCTATACAAATAAAATCAAATGATAGCGCCCATGTAAATCCTTCTCAAGATACAAGTGGTACCTTGATGTATCAACCAACGTGGACATCCTGTGAGGTGGCTCTCATGTGGCTCTGTCCTTGTGGCGTATGGGAGCGTAGCACTCTAGTGCCATGACGTACAGTCCCGTTCCACGACGTTGGATAGCAAGCGTGTCCCCAGCGTTAAGCTGGTGAGGACGGCGTCCTGTATATTCCTAGGTCTTCCCAGAGCCTCACAGGCCGTTACTGGGGAGGTTAACCATGCAGTGCATAATCCCAATCTCTAAGGATTGATCTTCTGTAGTACAGTAATATTTTTGTGGTTTTCAGAGCACGGAGGTTGAGAAACACTAGTTGGTTTCTGATTTTTTTTTTTTTTCTCCTCTCCCAGGAAATCGAGGTTGGTGGTAGCAGAAAAGCCATCATTATCTTCGTGCCCGTGCCCCAGCTGAAGGCCTTCCAGAAGATTCAGGTGCGGCTTGTGCGTGAGCTGGAGAAGAAATTCAGTGGCAAGCATGTGGTCTTCATTGCACAGGTAAGGAAGATGCGTACTGCCTTTTCTCATTTTGTATGTAATGTAGCTGCTCCGATTTATTAGGTAGCACATTGTGCAAGTAAGTGCTTCATTGTGCTTACCTGGTCACATGTTCTGGAAACGTGATATAAGCTAGGTTAGAAATGGTAGCTACGGTGATTCCCCCCCCCCCCAAGTAAAAACAAAAACCTATGTTAGTCAGTTAGCTCTATGCACAATGGAGACTCATCCATTTATCCTACTCATCAAAATAGTCATTTGTTGCCTGAGTGTCTGATTAATCTCGACTGCAGGAGTCATCAGAAATAAATAGCTAGCTGCAGTTGGTCATGGTGTTGCACCACCAAAAAATATGAACTGCCTGGAAAGCAGTTCACTCAAGTACGTATCGGCTGTTTAGAGTATCAGCAAAAACTAATCACAAGCAGGAACTTGTGTCTCCCTCGTGGAAAAAGTAAAAATTGGCTCTTGTCTGCCATGTCTCCTGAGTCATTTGTCTGGCCGGCACTGCTTAACCTTGAGATCCTGACGAATTCTGTATCTAAATTCACATTCCTTCTCGATGGATGAATTGCTCAAAGTGTTGCATGAAAAGGCATGACTTGACTTTTTTTTTCCTAAAATTTCTCGTTGCTTCTCAGTGTGAAGTCTTTGCAAGAAAAATTCTCATCAGTTATGATCTGCACACAGATGTGCATCCATCTCCAAACTTCTTATTACTCCTGACCTCTTCACTATATAGAAATGAAAACGCACCATTGTGGAGCAGAACTGGAGCTTTGTAATGATGCTGGTTATTTGTATAGACAGATCAGACCTCACACTGTAAAGGTTTGATCTGTTTTCAGGAAGTAATATCTTTTGTTTACCCATTTTGATATTCCTGCTTCTCAGTGGAATAAATCAGTCCTTATCGCTTCAACATGCTGCATATCAAAATAAACAGCAAAACCTACCCTTTCCTATGTTAGTAGTTTCTCTGCGACAAGGTATTGTTGAGTAATTTGGGTTTGAAATCGCAGCAAATAAAATAATGGCACTTGATGCACGTTTTTGTGAAGTGCAAAGTCGTCGGAGTATCCCGTCGTTCTGATATTGCCAGATTCCAGATAATTTCTGCTGTGGAATTGTGATCTGTTCCCAGCGTTTTGTGGTGAGATGCATGTAAAAACATAATTTCATAAGGTGCCTTTTTTTTTTTCCCCTTTTCTCCCTTTCTAGATATGTAGGTGTGCCAGTATTTATCAAATGATGGAAGATGTGCATAGCCTAGATCAGGGGGTTCTCGACTTTTTTTTTTTTTTCTTTTCTACTTTAAGACCCACCTATTCATACTTGTAACGAGTCGGGGCCCATTTAAAAAGATCAATTATTTTGGCTCATCTATTCTATTAGAATTTAATAATCTATTGTAAAGTGTATTAACGGGACGCGACATCACTCCTTGTTACAGACGGGAGCTCAGGTTATTTATTGTATAAATACAATAAAAACAAACTGTTTGTCTTTAAAACTGTATGGATGTTCCAGAAGCCAAACCATACATGCAGGGCATTCTCACTCAAAAGGGTTTAATGATCCAAAAGTGGTGTCTGGTTTATTAACACACGAACTTGTTGCCATGTTTGTGTTCAATAAGGGTGGGTATAGAGATCTTGCAGTCACGTGACCGGAAAGTTAACAGCCGCCATCTTGTCAGTAAAAAACACAGCTGAATACTGCTGCACTCGTGTACAGAATGGATCAATTTCAACCGACGGACTACACGGCTCATTTTTCTAATGAACAGATAATAGATATATGTCTAAAATAAACAATCTACAGATTAGTGACCCTTATGGCTTACCGGATGTAGTTTTCACGACCGTGTCAGTGGATATTGAACTTCCAGAGGTGGAATACCCAGACGTGTATAATTACCTCATTAACTTTCCCTCGCTGTTCAGTGGTGAAGCACTGTGTGCTTATAAATCTCTGGACAGTTATCTTTACAGAAATTCAGGATTTGTCAGCGACTCAGATGTGGCATCTTGTAAACAAGAAAATAACAATCCTCATTGGACGGGTAAGTCACTTAAGTATTACTAGTACTGCACTGACCAGCCGATTATAGAATAGAATAAGGTAATTCCAGCTGTAATTTCAAATCGTCCGTCTTGTTTACATGGATTTGGTGTTGGAGAGGTAGAGGCTTAGCAGTGGAGATTTGAGTGGCTGTTTTCTGAGCTTAGTCAACAGGCCGGCTCTGCAGCCTCGCTTTTGCTTCCGCTCCCGACGCTGCCTCCTTCGCTTTGCTTCCGATAACAATCCACGGAGACCCCGCTGGTGTCGCTGTCTCGTCCGGAATGTTGTGCATGCGATGGAAATCGCTACAAACCGTCATTTTCTGCTGGAAACCAATGTCCAGTAAGTCCATACGGTTGTAGTGGATATTGAAGTCCGGTACAGACGAACAACACGCAAAAATACACACAAAAAACATAAATGTGCACAGGTAGGGAGAGCTTGCAGCCGTTGTAGTAGAATTGTATATAGTAGGGTTTTCCAGAAGAAAAGGCAGAAGTAGAAGGCGGAAATATGGCGTTTGACCGACAAGATTGCGTCTGTCACAATCTGGATCGGCTGTGACGTCACATGCAAGATCTCTATTGCCAACAACCTCGCGATGTGATACGATACAGGGGTCACGATACGATATGTATTGCGATACATGTGCATCCCGATACATGGTCTTCAAGGCGATACGTATCCCAATATTTCACGTTTCTTAAAAATGTATGTTAAGTAAACAGACATGTGTATACCCAAATGTTATTTTTTATTTTGCTGTAGAGCAACAGTTGCACTGTAGTGCATGTAAAACATGACCTTAACAAGGCTGTAGTGCAGAAATAAAGCTGCCTTTGAAAAAAGTAAACTTAAAACATGGCCTTAATAACAAGGCTGTAGTGCGAAAATAAAGCTGCCTTTAAAAATACTTAACTTAAAACATGGCCTTAACAGGAACAAGGCTGCAGTGCAAAAAAGATTGGCTTTGACAATACCAAATGCTCCCAAATCCGTGTCTTGAATTTGGCTGGGGGCGAAAATATTTTCTCTTCACCGTCTTCGTCCATGTTGTGTGTGTTCACTTCTACTGTTAGCAGCGCTGCTGCTTACGGCGCTACCGCCTTGTGTGGTCGAAATGCGCATTGCATAACAAGGAGCAGTTGTCAGATGCAGTTTTCAGAAACTTGATAAACTAATTGTTTGTTGCACGTGAAATATCGATACTGACGCCTCCGTATCGATGTGTGCATCATGAAGAGGCCCGTGATGATGTATCCCCGTATCGATATTTTGAACACACCCCTAGTGTTCAATAACAAGCAAGCTATTAAAACCAAGAAGTACACTCAAACGAAGTGGATATAGAAGCCATTCAGTGGGATTAGATCCTTACACGCTAACAAAGGATTTTTCCTACGAAAGAGGAATTTACTCGCCAAGTTTGACATTAGTAGAATAAATTGTGATTCCCACTGTAGCTGTAACTAAATACAAAGACAATAGTTATGCATGCTGTTAATTAATTAACTTATTGTGAATTTATGTGAATGCGTCCAAGTTAAATGTAGAGGAGAAATGTGACAAATAAAAGCTGCTTGTTCTTAATTTACCCACAAATGTATTTATTCCACTTAGTGTTGGGCAAAACAGCTCCTGGATTTGGGACCCTACGACATCCTGATTTTTGTATTTGGTGTTAAACCATGCATGCAGGGCATTCTCAGTCAGAACGGATTAATGATCCAAAAGTGGAATCTGGTTTATTAACACAAGAACTTTATTGCCATGTTTATGTTCAGAAAACAAGCAAGTTATTAAAACCAAGACATTCACTCAGAAGTAGTGGGTATCAAAACCACTAAATGGGATTAGATCCTTACATGCTAACGAAAGGATTTTTCCTACGAGTTGGAGAATTATCCATCTGTTGAATTCCCTGATATCTCAAACTACCTGGTGCTGCAGACATTGTTCTACACGGATACGCAGATGAAAAGCTGGAAGAGCATGGAGAAGTACAACTTGTGCATATATGTAGCTGGGTTAAAGATTTGGGGATCAGGACACAAGATAGACAGTTCTAAGTGCAGGAAGAGTGTTTATTAGCAGGTGTGATATTTACAAAAATAAAAGCAAAGCGGAATCATAAAGCGGTGTGTTGTAAACATGGCTACAAACAAATGCACATTTTCATTTAAAGAAGTTTGGCTGTGCTTGGTACAATTCTACACAACCAACGTGGATATCCTGTGAGGTGGCTCTCATGTGGCTCTGTCCGTGTGGCGTATGGGAGCGTAGCACTCTAGTGCAATGACGTACAGTCCCGTTCCACGACGTTGGATAGCAAGCGTGTCCCCGGCGTTTAGCTGGTGAGGACGGCGTCCTGTATATTCCTAGGTCTTCCCAGAGCCTCACGGGCCGTTACTGGGGAGGTTAACCATGCAGTGCATAATCTCAAAACAGTTGCTCAGCTGAATGCTTAGAACTTGCAAGTTTATAACACGAGGTTGTTTTGTTTTATAGAGGAGAATCCTGCCCAAGCCCACAAGGAAAAGCCGCGCAAAGAACAAGCAGAAGCGTCCAAGGAGGTAAGCCTGGTCGTTTGTTACTGACTTTAGTCCGTATCATTGGATTGGATGCTTTATAGTGGACAGACACGGTTTAATTTTGCAATCAAAAGTAAAAAAAAAAAAAAACAACGTGGATATCCTGTGAGGTGGCTCTCATGTGGCTCTGTCCGTGTGGCGTATGGGAGCGTAGCACTCTAGTGCCATGACGTACAGTCCCGTTCCACGACGTTGGATAGCATGCGTGTCCCCGGCGTTTAGCTGGTGAGGACGGCGTCCTGTATATTCCTAGGTCTTCCCAGAGCCTCACGGGCCGTTACTGGGGAGGTTAACCATGCAGTGCATAATCAATTTCTTTATATGAAACATTTAAGTCCTTGTAAAATTGATTTTATTTATATTTTTCATGCTCAAAAAATAACTTGGTCATTAAAAGGTTTCAATTGATGATTGATCACGCTATCAAGAAATACAGCATGATGCGATGTCTCTTTAGTATTAAGTGCAAGTTATTTTATTTGGTTGGAGGCAAACATATGATTTATGAAAATAATTAGCATGTTACCTTTAGAAGCATATTTTGAACCAAACAAGGATGCACCAAAGGAGCTTTTTTTTTTTCCAAGTACATTGTTTAATGATGTAGTTATAAAAATACAGGGTTAGTCAAACTTGTTAACGCTTAAATAGTGGAAACCAATCAGATCTGTAGTGGAAGTCCATCAGTGGCGTACTGCTGCACCATCTGTATGTAGTAGGGGTGGGCAAAAATATCGATATGGCGATATATCGCGATACTTTGTCTTCCGATTCAATATCGAAACTCAATTTGAATATCGGTATTTTTTTCAAATAATAAATCATGTTTCAGACGGGTTGTAAATCCAGTACGACTTCCGCACCTCCGCTCCGCAAGGTGTCGCTGTGCCGCTACCTCACTGCAAGGCACTCTTCGTCTTCTCTTTTTTTCCTGGTGGTTGCAGTGAGGGGAAAAAAACCAAGCAAGCATGGCTGTTAACGTAAACCTAGAGACGCCGCCGAACTTTAAGGCAGATGTTTGGAGGCACTTTGGATTCCAAAGGAAAGGAGAAAAAAAAAAACAGTGAGCTGGACAAGGAGTACGCACTTTGCAAAACCTGTTTCGCTCCAATTAGATATTCAGGTAACACAACAAGCTTGCGAACTTGCTTAGCACGACACCACCCCGACATATTAGCTCAGCCGGAGCCACCGAAACCCGACCCGAAGCAAACTACACTGGACAGCGCCAAAGTCCTCCCGTCTACTTCAGTGATGTGTGACTTACTGTAACTGTGAACTTAATTTTGTCATTTAAAGGGATAGTTCGGGATTTTTGACATGAATCTGTATGGCATCCCCATCAATAGTGTCGTGCAAACACACTGACTTACCCCTGACAGCATCCTGTGAGTCCAGTTTTGGTCCAGACGAAAGTAGTCCGGCAAGTTTGTTGGGGTCACGAAAGTAAAACGTTTTTCGTCTCAGAACAGTATGTGTTCAAAAGAGTGATATATTTGCATCACAAAACCGTTGGCAAATAAAAAGTCAGACCTCGAAATCGCTTGGCACTATTTTCCTGCGCGCTGCCGGCTTCATCCAGCTGCGGCTCCAGCTTCAAGGATAAGCTGGAGACGCATAAGTAGGAGTCCCGGCCGGTGGTTTGTATTCGATTCGTTTATATCCCGACCTTGTTAGCTGTCAGATTTATGTTCATGGACCCGGTAAGCTGGTAAATAATATTTATTATTATTTTTTTTTCTTTACCAAATTCTAACAGAAAACGAGAGCGCCCGAAAGGGAAAGCTGAGCCGAGCTGCTTCACGGCTGTAATGCAAATTGCTTTCCTCCTCAGTATACAAGTGCGCTTCCATGTCAGGGAAAAAGAAACTACCACTGCTGCCTATGTAGTGCCCTATTTATACAAATAGGAGTCATTCAGGATTCAGCCATGACACGGAGCAAAAACATGGCTGAATCCTGAATGACTCCTATATGTAACCGATAACCGATATGTGCAACCGATAAATGTAAACATTATAATTCACATGAAATTAAACATAGCACACACTGACACATCCACTGACATATCCATGAAATGTATGTTTAATTGTAAAATTGAACATGAAATTTTGTGCAGGGCCAGGATAGAGAAAGTGAGAATGGAGTGTTAAAAGCTCTGGTTAAAAGGAGCGGCTGCTCCTTTAAGAGTCTGTTCAGAGAACGGAAGTCGGAGTGAGGGGGCGGCCGCGGCTCTGCTCCTTTAAGAGTATATTGCTTTCCGAATCAGAAGCGCTAGCGAGGAGAATCACTTGCGCAAGAATTATAAATACTAGTGGAGTACATTACAGCGCAATGTGAAGTAGCATAAGAACATTTAAGTTGAGTTTAATTGATGTATTTCGTTCATTACCGTTTATCCAAGCAAGTGTGCATCCACGACACAATTACTGAGCCCACAACAAGCGTCTTGACAAACTCCCTACAGTATTACACAGCCTACTAGCACCATATCACACCTGGCTTGTTTAAATGTTCAAATAGCGCTTTATAAAGTTACCCAACATATACAAGTGCAACGTGCTTTTTGAGCACGAGTCACGTCATGAAGTTTACTCATCACCATAACAAATAACCAGTAGGCTTGCGCTAGCCTACGGAGCACAAACACTACGTTTTATTTCGTCTTCCCTTGACCACCTCTCTGTATGGCTGTCATTCTACTGTTCGAGTAGAACTACTGACACATTCACAACGTTTCCAGACGGGGATTTTAAAAATGACTGCAGCCTACGTTATGCTGGGGACTGCTTACTATGGACATTACATCTAATTTCAGCGAGACTAGTTGGTTGTAGGCTAATTCAAGTGCTTCCTTCTGTAAGCTAAGTTTGCCTGGCTACACAGATGCAAATGGACAATTTTAACGAGTAGTAGATGAAGAATGTAAACATATAATGATGTTGTGCTTTTGCAACTTGTGTGTTTGTGACTTATTGCGGCAAAAGCATCGTGTCCTTACCTTGAAGTGGGATCTGCTTCTGCCCGAGTGCCCGTACGGCCGCCTTGAAACAGTTCAGTGTTTAGCTACGCGTGTTGATTGGCTGTATCCCTTGTGCTGCTTCTGCCCGAGTGCCCGTACGGCCGCCTTGAAACAGTTCACAGCGTTTAGCTACACGTGTCGATTGGCTATATCTCTTGTGCCAAACAAATCAGATGTTGTGGTGGGCGGGACAGTGTTCTTGAACTCAGAGGCGAGTGCAGGAAAGGACGTGCAGTGACGGTCGCATTAGGAACGAGATGGCTGCAAAAAGGCATGTTATCGGCATATCGGTGGAAATTATGGCCGATACCGATAACCCTAAAAATGCAGAATATCGGTCAGGCCGATTATCGGTCAGGCCGATTATCGGTCGACCCCTAGTTTGTTTACCGACGCGGGTGTGGCCAGATTGTTTTTGCTTAGAAATGAAACGAGCACTCTGATTGGCTGTTGCTTCGGAGGTTCAGCCAATCAGAGAGCTCGATACACACAGCTCAGTGAAATCCACCCCAAATCACATCTATGTCTGTGACTTTGAAAACCAGTGTCCTACCACATGAATTTTGTCAAAATATCACATAAAATTGTTAATTGTTCCAAATATCTGAAAACGTTGTATGACTATCTTGGGATAAAACCACCTGAACCAAAGACCTCTCAAAAATGATAGTGGCGCTAACACCACATTTTTTTGTTAGATAGGAACTCAATCAAGCATAGGTCACATATACATAAACACTAGTAATAAATCATAAAACTAAATTGAATATATGAAATTGCATGCATGATACAACATTACATGCATTGCCTCTTTTACAATTTTTTGGAAATTATGCGATATTACGGCGGATTATAGTTGAAATTGGGGCAGCCAACTTTTGAGCGGGGCGGGCAACTTTTCAGAGTTGCCTGACCTGTGGTCTGGCTGATATTTTCCATGAATTACCTACACTGACCCTAGTCCAATTTTGTCTATCATGACTATTTACTGATCACTTAAACTAGCACCATTTCTGCATACGATGACCTATAATTTGCGCAATTGTCTTTATGGCAGTGTATTTTACGACCTCCGATTGGTCTCATAAATGTGTTCTGGATTGTTTGTGGTCATTCAGACGTCCATTTCAAATGAAAAGGTTGTGAAGTTAGTGGTGTACAAGGATTTGTCCCTAGAAGAGGGTGGTTGTATACTTCAGGATGAGTTACTGTGAAGTTTACTCGAACATCAAAGAGTCATTAGGTTTAATTGTAGTTTCTTTTTTACAGTCGAACTCTGACTTCTGTGCACGATGCCATCCTTGAAGACCTGGTCTACCCCAGTGAGATTGTTGGCAAGAGGATTCGCGTGAAACTGGACAGTAGTCGGCTCATCAAGGTCCACCTCGATAAGGCACAGCAGAACAACGTTGAACACAAAGTAAGTGCTACTTCTGTTCTCAACCCAACCAAGAAGTCTGACAGAAGGGGCTGGGTTCCTGCTCGTGTTTGGACTCTCTTGAAGTGCTATACAAATAAATTTCATGTTGATGCATTTATTCATCCTTGTTAAGATACAAGTGGTACTTTATAGTGCCAACCAACGTGGATATCCTGTGAGGTGGCTCTCATGTGGCTCTGTCCGTGTGGCGTATGGGAGCGTAGCACTCTAGTGCCATGACGTACAGTCCCGTTCCACGACGTTGGATAGCATGCGTGTCCCCGGCGTTTAGCTGGTGAGGACGGTGTCCTGTATATTCCTAGGTCTTCCCAGAGCCTCACGGGCCGTTACTGGGGAGGTTAACCATGCAGTGTACAGCATTTTTCTTCTTGGAGATACCTTCTGCAAAAACTGCTTACTAGGAGTGAATGTGATCATGAGTGCAACACCAGCCTTATGAAACTTGTTGGTGTAGAAAATGAACAGGCTTGATGGCGAATATTTTAAGCCATCAGTTTTAGTTGATTTGTGTATATTAAGTTGTACAGGTGTTAAACAGAGCTTGCATTTTGTTCTGGGCCATCTAATTCCCTGTAAAAATGTATATATATTTTTTTCCCTTTTCCTAGGTCGAAACCTTCGCTGGCGTCTACAAGAAGCTCACAGGCAAAGATGTTGTATTTGAATTCCCAGAGTTTCAACTGTAAAGTGCAGATGGCACAATAAACTTGTTTTCCATCATGTGCACCATGTTTATTTCTTTAATGTACTTGCACCTTACGCATACTGCTGTTGCACTGGACCACCTATGGAGTCGTGATGCGTGGGTTGACCCATAACCCGTGGGTTGACCTACCGTTCAGGCAGATTTGGGTCAACTTCCTAGAAAGAGATTTGTTTTTGTTCTCTGATATGGACACAATCACTATACAGGCTAATGTTGGTGGGTTGAGTGCAGGTGGCTGGCTGATCTAATGCACGTTTTTTGTGTCTCGGCTCTCGTAAAGGGTTGGGTGGGAGTGGGTATGAATAAACCCTGACCTGCGCATCACTACTATGGTGTGGCTGTACTTTTGAAAATGCTTTTGACTCCATATCGGCTTTGACACTTGAGTTAAAAAAAAAAAATCAGTTGTACACTATCATTTTTTATATGTCCTGATGGTATATCGAATGTTTGGTCATTTGCACTGAAGCTACAGGATAATGTTGCTGTTTTATAATGGAAGCTTGGAATTCAACTTCATGTCTAAATCGTACTTCTCTCAAAAGATGTCAGGTTAGGCAAGGCAAGTTTATTTATATAGCGCATTTCATCCACAGTGGCAGTTCAATGTGCTTTACAGAGGTAAAAGCAAAACAGTAGACAATAGAAAATAAAATTACATAAAATAAATGGGGAAGAAGAGAGGAAAAAAATAAGAATTAAACAATAGTAAAAATAAAATAATAAAATGAAGTAAAAGTTCAGTAAAAAAAACAGCAGAATAAAATGGAATAAAAGTTAAGTAAAGTTTAAAACATGCAGAGGCTGTAAAAGTTAAGTAAAGTTTAAAACATGTAAAGATGACGATATCAGTTAGCAGAAAGCATCTGAGAACAGTTTGGTCTTTAGTCTAGATTTGAAGCTGCCGACAGCAGGAGCATTTTTGATGTCCTCTGGCAGTTGGTTCCATAGCTGCACTGCATAGGAGCTAAAAGCTGCTTCACCACACTTTGTTTTAACAACAGGTTTTACCAGTAAATTTTGCTGCTGCGATCTGGTAGATCTGATTGGGTTTGGCCGCTGCAACATATCAGAGAGGTAATTGGGCCCTGTACCATTTAGAGATTTGTACACCAGCAGCAATGCTTTAAAGTCAATTCTGTAGCTTACTGGAAGCCAGTGAAGGGACCTTAGAATTGGAGTAATGTGCTCTGTTCTTTTTGTTCGTGTGAGAACCCTCGCCGCTGCATTTTGAACCAGCTGAAGTCGTTTGATGGTCTTTTTTGGCAGGCCTGTGAAAAGGCCATTGCAGTAATCAACCCTACTAGAGATGAAGGCATGTATAAGTTTTTCCAGATCATTTTTTGACACAAGTCCTCTTAGTCAGGGATCCCAGACGTCCGCTATTTAGCGGAATTCCGCTATTTTTCTAGCCAAAGTGGTGGTTTTTTTTTTTTTAATCTCTTGTATATCCGTTAAAAATGTTTGTTTAAGTAAAATGACCAGCAGAATACGTTCTGATTTGGTTTGCTTGTTTAGCGATGTTTTTGTCAGCTTCGTTTGTTCTCATTGACGTTCGGGAACACTCGGAAGTTAAATTGATGTAAATACCGCGAGACTGTACGCGATAGAACGAGAAAACAATATGGCTGCGCCCATTTGCTAGAAAATGTGTTTTAACTCTGTTCGTGCTTTTGTTTCTAATGCGTTGAACTTAATTCAATATGCAGGGCTGTGAAATTTCCGCGCCGCGGATTCTGTCGCAAAAAATATCATCTTCACAAAATGTCTATTTTTGCATTAAAAATCATTGGGGGGGGGGTCTAGTTGGTTTTAATCGCCTTGCACGAGACCGGCGGCTCAATACAGCCGGACTCGCGGAGTTTTATGCCAGCTGAGCGTGGAACACGTCTTGACTGCGAATGACAGAGCTAAAAATGGCTATTGCGTGACCTGGCACCGCGTACGTGAATTTTGTACTTACAGGGTGCAAGATCAGACATAGTTAAGATGCCATCAAAAAGGAAAGCTAAGGAGGTGTTTGAGAGAGATGCAAAGAGGGCTAGAAAAGAACACACAGACAGACTGAAGGAAAAGGTGAAAAAGAACAAGTTTGCAAAACTGAAAGAGATGGTGTTAAAGAAAAGAAAGTTAAAAGACTTTCATTAGATGCTGTTTGACAGACTATGAACATTTTGTAAATAGCTTTAATGGAGGAATGCAAATACTATAGAACTAATAACTAATAGCCTTACTGAAAGATGAATTGAAAGAAATAGCTGGGAGTGATGCAAAGAGGAATAGAAGGAGCCAGAAGTAAAAGAAAAGATGTAAATAATATATTAGATAAGAAACATTAGTTTTTTTTCAACTTTTGCTCTGTAGACAAGAGACATTGTGACAGATTCTCGGAAAAAGCCAGGACATAATACAAGAATTAAGTGTAATTTGGAAGACAACAGGTATCTCACTTAAATATTGAGCATGATTTTTCACAAAGTCATTTTGAAAGGCCTATCAAAGTTTTCTTTTATTAACATTTCTTTAAATTATTTACACATTTTTTAACTTTTATTTTGATTAAGAGATAAAATACATAGGAACTTATTAGATATTTCAAGGTATTTTACATGGATCTTTCATTTTAAAAGAGAAAACTGTTGATAGGTATTTTATATGGCAAAATGAAGACCAAGACTAGTCAAATATTTACTTGTTGAGATCAATTTTTTACTTGCAGGAAATGCTCAGAATACACCATATAACACCTAAAATGGCTTGGTGTCTGAGGCCCTGTGGGCCCCAGACCCCTGGCTTATGCTGGGGGGCTGTGCCCCCCAGACCCCCCCCCCCCCCCCCCCCTTTTCCTTGGATTTCTTATTTACAATTTCACAGCCCTGAATATGTCGTGGAAAAAAGATATCGTCCATAAAAGAGATAGCGGAACAGTGTCCGGGTTAGAAGAAGTATATTCTTCAAAGCTACATTTTCATTTAATTTTTATAAAAAAAAATGTTGCCACTTATGTCCTTGATTGATTACAAAATATGGCATCAAATAGATACACATTATTGTTAAATTCTGTTGCTTTTCTATGTTAAATCTATGTAAAAAATGTGTTCTATAGCATCTTTAAATGTTAAAATCTCAACAGCTTCAGGGGGCTTGCAGCCCCCTTGACCCCTGCTGATAGTTTCTTATATTCCTCTATTTTTTTCAATTACTGCTGGGATCCCTGCTTAGTTTGGAAATGTTTTTTAGGTGATAAAATGCCGATTTAGTGATTGCTTTCATGTGACTGTCAAAGTTTAGCTCGCTGTCAATGAAAACATCAAGATTTTTAACCATATCTTTTGTTTTAATCCCCTTTGTGTCAAGAATAGTGGTAATCCTGAGTCTTTTCATCTTTTTTTTTTTCCCCCCAAATAGAATTACTTCTGTTTTATCTGTGTTCAGCTGAAGGTTAGGCCGTCTAAAATATATTTGGGTATGCATGCGGTCACTGATGCAGCCAAATCTCATGTACTTATCTGATGCATGTGCAGAGTGATGTAAATCATGAGCTTTGAAGTGATTTGAGCTTTAGGATGGCATACATGTCAAACCCTTTGGGCGTCCACCTGTAATATCAGAGGAAGAAATCCATAAAATCCTTATAGCCTTCGAATCGCACCAAACTTTTTTGATGTACATTTGTACAATACACATTTACTGCTATCCTATTGTTCATAGGGTAGGCTGCTCCCACTCCAAAGGAAAATGCTTTTTACAGACTCAGGGAAAACACTCAAACTCCACGGTCTGTGCACTGTCAAAGTGTCAGCTGCTCCCATTTCAATGGGATACTTTTCAGAGACCATTTTTGTCCACAGTCAACTTTCCATATAGCCAGAGAAAGCACTCAAACTTCACCATTTTTGTCCGCAGTCGGTTATGTTTACATATGATCTTGATTATAATCGCTGGCAGCCGCCTTTGCCAGCTGTAACTGCCTTTCTGTGGGGGTGAAGTCTCAATAAAAATCTGTGTTCAGTTTGCAGTGCAGTAAGGGTGTCTGTGCCCAGGTTTTTTCTGCAGTCAGTGTGGATTTTCCTGACCTCTGCTCTTATTACACTTGCTGGTTGATCATCGGTCTTGGGCTTTGCAAACATCGTCATTTGCGGCTGATTCTGTTTCTGGTGCAAATTTCGCTCGTGTAGTTTGGACCTCGTGTTCCCTCACGTCGTAAACTCCAGACGCCGCAACTTTTATATCTCGCACACAAACTGTGCAGTGCGCGTGCTCCTCATTTTTCACCTGAACAATGACACCATTAAATGTCTCCTTCTATTCAGGAAGATACCGCCTGCCGTATCTCATTTTCTTTCGCGGTGTTCCCATTCTTTCACTCAGCAGACACTATTCAAAATCTCTCAGGTGTAAACAATGTCGCTCGTTCGAACAATGACCGTTTGGCGCGTTTAAATGCAGATTGTGCGCGTGACCTGAACGAGCGAAGTCTCGCAGTTGCGATACTGCACGAGGCTTGCGGAATAAACATCCGGTTTCACATAGTCTGGGTTATCTGCCCCTGCATACATGCTGTTCTTTGTCTATAAATCGAGCTTGTGTATGTTTTTGCGACGATTAGCTGACGATGTTCAAGTAAGATACACAAATTTAGATCAGAAAATACTGAAAATCCGTAAGACTCTGTTTATACGCCCGTATGCCCTTGAAATGAGCTAAAATCCGTATAATTTCTGGACAATCCGTATAGGTTGACGTATGGGATGCAAATTCCTCCCCCCCCCCCCCCCCCCAAAAAAAAAAAAAGAGGAAAAAAATTTCAAATGTTAATATATTGTATGGCCAAATATGTGGACACCTGACCATTATACCTTATGTGGGTCTTCTCCAAACTGTTACGCAGCTTGAAGGTGCCCCTATGCACAAGGTGAGGTCTGTAAAGGCCTGGGTCTAGTTTTTCAAAATATGGTTATTTTAACCAGTGGTTAATTTACTATTTAACATTTGTTAAATATAACCGACCATTAAATTGTTCACAACTCTGTTAAAGGAGAACTGAGGTCATTTTTAAACTTCTGTGTTAATTACGTTTTCGGTTTGAGTAACCTTATATCGTGACTCGTATTGGCAACTAATTGCAATTAAATATTCTACTTATCGGCCTATTCGTCTTTTAGCCGTGTTGAATTTAGTTCGTTTGGTCCACGGCAGGCGTCGCTTATCCACGTGATCTTCGCGAGACTTCGAAACATGAAGTGTCAGCCAGGTGTCAGTGCCGCCATTCTGAAAACTTTTCCAAACAAAATATTGCACAAAAACGAGTTTAAATGACCATTACTGCCGACTTTTTTCAAACTTTCCTGATTGCTCTCAAAACAAACAAAACTTGTGGCTTTATGTCAGCGTTCGAAAGAGGGCGTGTGCGTCCTTTGACAACATTGGCAGACGTCGGTCACTTTGATTTCCGCTGCGCGTTTTACTTCCGTCCTACGATGTCTCGCACAGGTCTCAACAAATCTTGTTTTATGGCCATTGCTTTGACATATGGACCGATATATTACAGAGCATATTTCAAACACTCATAACTTGCTATAGCAGCGACAAAATAGCGATCAAAAATGCATTCCGATATTTAATAAAATGAATTTCGATAAATTTGCCTTCAGTTCTCCTTTAACACACCTCCAAGCCTCTTATCTTTTAACCAAGTTATTTAAACATCAAAATGGCGTTCATCTTGCAGGTGAACGCTGCTGGCATGTTCCCGATTTGTTAATACACGCCATCGAAAACAATTCAGATGAGGACCAAACGAGTTTTGATACAATGATAACTTTGGTACCATTTTGGTAGAGAATCTGTTTTCTATTTGGTTTGTTGCAAGAAGATTCGGAATGCCTGACATGAAGAAGCCATGCGTTGTCCGTTGAGGAGCAGGTGCTCGTTGCCCTTAGATTTTATACAAGTACTAGTTTTTTCTGGTGGACGTGACATTGTGGGATTTGATTTTGACACGGTGTGATGTCCTAACCAACTAGTTAGGGCTAAACATTATCGGTTTGCTAACGGTATGGTTAAATTGGCTTCAAGAAGCGAGTTTTTTAATGGCTGGTTAACTAAGGGTAGGTTAAAATTTTAACAGATGGTTACAGATTAACCTGCGATTAAAATAACCATGTTTTGAACAACCAGACCCTGGTTTGCTAAGCTTGGCGTGAACAAAATCTCCATAGCCACACTCCAAGAGCTACTGGAAGGCCTTCTCAAAAAAGTGGGTTGTTAAAACTCTAAAAGGGAGCCTAAATCTGAAATGGGATATTCAAAATGGACCTGGGTATGATGGTTGTCCACCAACCTTTAGTCATGTAGTGTATTATAATGCTAATGTTTTGACAGTGGATTTGTGTTGGAATTGCAACCAGCTCTGTGGGAGCTCTGTCTTGGGTATGAATCCAGTTTGGACTGATGTTCCACCATGTAAACAGGTTTCTGATCAGAACTGGGTCATTGCTACTGATTGATTTACTTTCATTTCAGCAAAAATAGGGGCCATGCTTAATAGCTGATTGAAGCATCCAAGATTTCCAGTGGTTTTAAGCCAAAACTTGCCACACATTGGTGTGCGTTTCTAATGTGCCCATAAAGCAGTAGTGTGGGTGAGTACTTCGGTTTTGAGTTTGGATATGCTTGGACTACAAGAAATAATGTAAACCTGGGCATAAAATTAATCATATGTTTATTTAAATGTGCTTGTGCACTGCAGCAAGTCAAATTTTGAACATTTCCGCAAGATGGATGTATGGGATATCTGCTTCATTGGTCTCACAGGTCTATGGCAAGCTGTCTTCTCACTGTTCACGTGTTGCTGTGCATATTTATTGAGCACTAACCATTACTGCTAGTTTGTGTATGATCTCACGCTGCTCATCTTTTGGCTCCTGAGCAGCAGAAAAAATGGTTAACGTCAGGTAAGCTGAATGCCATCCTTTCTGGATGTATTGGCACAGATCAGCTCGGCTTGGTTACTGAAGATGACTTTAAAACCGATATACACTCTGGCTGGAGGGGTTTTTATAATAACTGTAGTTATTGATATGAAGCAAACAAAACACTTGCAAAATGGAGTTTGTCATCTTTAGGGCTTCAATAATGAGGAAGGTCCTTCACAGCCTGGTTTGGCTTGCAGTTCCTGCAGAACCTACTTGCCGAGTCTTAATCAGTAAGATGGACTGTTGGTAACGTCTTGGCACTGTCCAATGTTCTGGCACTTCACATTTCAAGCAAAGGCTTCTATAAGTGAAATCCTTTTGAAGGATGAGACTAGCTCAAGACTGACCAGGTGCATCAAGTAAATGTTTGATGTCTTCCGCCTCCAACGTTGTACAACCCCAATTCCAAAAAAGTTGGAATGCTGTGTAAAATAAAAGCTGATTTTCAAATCATGGACACTATTCACTGAAAATGGTACAAAGACAACGTATCAAATGTTGAAACTGAATTTAAAAAAAAAATTATTTGATGCAACAACAAAAAAAAAAAATTGGGGCAGGGGTATGTTGACCACTGTGCTTCACCTGTCCTTTTAACAGCAGTGTAAATGTTTGGAAACTAAGGAGATCAATTGCTGCCCTTTTGAAAGTGAAATATTGTCCCATTCCTGCCTGATATACTTGTACAACTTTGGTTGCTTGACAGTTTGGGGTTTCCTTTGTCATATTTTGAACCTCAAAATATGGTGTATATTTTCAATGGGAGTTGGGTCTGTACTGGACTACAGGCAGGCCAGTTTAGCACCCAGACTCTTTGATTATTAAGCCATGCAGTTGTAATGCACGTAGAATGGCAACACGTTGCTCCAAAACCTTGATACAGGGGGCTGCAAAAGTTGGCCTACAGTAAGGAGTATTCGAGTATTATAATAGTGGTGCTAGGTTTAATTTAATACTAACATTTTGGGCAAATGTTTTGTTTTTTTCATTACTGTATACCTTCTTTTGCAGTCAATACAATACCCACTCTCATCTCGCAGGCAGTGTTCTGTTCCAAAGGAGACTCCAGTTTATTTCACACCAAACAAAGTGAATGGTGATGCAACATGGCACAATTTGTTTAAAAACACTGATCGTTAAATGTTGGCAATAGTGCGGAAATTGAGACGACTGCAGTCAGTACAATCTCTCTGAAATGATTAAAAATGTATTTTATACCAGCAGATTGTGTTACATTCAAAAGCTGAAACATGCAGGCATCACAGATCCATGTAATTTACCCACAAATGTATTTATTTATTCTGCATCTCTCTCTGTGTGAAACATGCGTACACGTTCACTGCTTCAGATGGGTTAAATGCAGAGGAAGAATTTTGTTTTGCTTTGCTTGAGTTTACATAGACTAAAAAAAAAAGCTTCTTGTTCTTAATTTAGTTTAAGTTTTTATTCCACTTAAAGTGTAAAGTGTTCGGCAAACCAGCTACCGAATTTGGGACACTGTGACATCCTGAACTATTTAGTATGCGGGACTTCTAAATAAACTGGCGGTGCTAAAGGCAAACAAAAGTAGGTACAGATGCCTACCAACAGTTTGAGGCAGGTTTTGTGCTGGAATGTGATGGGAAATTCCTGATAAAGAAAAATACCTTATTATGACAAAGGTAAGCTTAGACATGGACTTCTAATAGTAATAAACAAGCCAAGGCCTAGATCTAGCGTGTTTTGTTATCAGTACATAACAAACATGCTGCTCGTCTCACTAAGCATCAGGTCTAATAAAATATATCACATCCAAAGCCCACATCCAGGTATCTGCAATTGCGATGGCATCATGTAAAAGCGACCATGACGCTATGACCTTTTCATTCTGTTCACTTTTGGTTTGTTTGTTCAACAATGTAATGTTGACAGATTTGCCAAGGCAATCAGGAAAAATGAAAGTTGGAACCCTGTGTCCCGGGATGCATTAAAATTCTGAACATGCGTTTTTGTATGTAAAAAATGCACAATTTCTGCATTAATGCGATCCCTGATAGGTCTAAATTGTAAGCGATGGTTTGATGGGTAGCAGCATGTCACTAAGCATAGTGGGGCCGCTACCCTACGACGCTTTTGGGGAAACCCTGCAATCATTTTACTGACCTGTTGCCACTTGATTCATTTTTATTTTTGCATTACACCAATTTTCCAGTGTTTGTTGTCCCAACATTTTTGAAACGTGTTGCTGGCACTAAATTCCATCCATCCATTATTCATAACTGCTTATCCTGTACAGGGTCACAGGCAAGCTGGAGCCTATCCCAGCTGACTACGGGCGAAAGGCAGGGTACACCCTGGACAAGTCGCCAGGTCATCACAGGGCTGACACATAGACACAGACAACCATTCACATTCACACCTACGGTCAATTTAGAGTCACCAGTTAACCAAACCTGCATGTCTTTGGACTGTGGGGGAAACCGGAGCACCTGGAGGAAACCCACGCGGACCCATTTCTTAATCTGCTGTTTACCAATGTGTGAGCACAATTCTTCTAAGAATCCAGCAAAGCTCCATCACACAGGCCTTGTGGGTGACTTGTGGGTATCCACTAGGGTTAGGACTGAGAAAGTGTTTTCAAAATTTCTACTTTCCTGATGTTGCATTTGGTGAACTTTTACTCATATATTACTTTTTTGAAGTTATTTTTATTGGGTCATGCAAAAACCTCCCGCACCCAACATCACCTCACTTTTTATAAATACATGTTTATTAAAAATAAATAAATTATGACCATAAAATAAATTAATTGAAAGATGTGTAAAGTACTTTTATATAACAATAAATTGCTTAACAATTGTTGTAATAATTATAATTAATTAATACAAATTTAATAATTTATTATTAAATTTGTATTAATTATAATAAGTTAAATTTATATAGCGCCTTTCAAGAAACGCAAGGACGCTTTACAATTATAGACAAGGAAAAAAAAAAAGTAAAAAGTCCACCAAGTAGGGGTCAGGATGTAATTCCAGTGGTGTAGCAGCCACAGTCCCACCAAAAGACGTATGAAAACGAGTCCCACATCTCCACCACTGCCGCCGTGACGCCGTCAGCAACATCGCTCGAACACCATGCCATGGATCCACAAAGTGAGCACAGAAGCACCGCCATGCAAAGCGCTGGTATGTCCAAACCGCCTGCACAGCTGCCGCGACACCACCGAGCAACATCGCTCAGAACATCACGCCAAGCATTAAAGCGCAGAGCGCTGGACAACCACGATGTAAAATGAGCAACGAGCTCACTGCAGTCCATCGCTGGGAGCACAGGCATCACC
Source organism: Neoarius graeffei (assembly GCF_027579695.1). Taxonomy (NCBI): domain Eukaryota; kingdom Metazoa; phylum Chordata; class Actinopteri; order Siluriformes; family Ariidae; genus Neoarius; species Neoarius graeffei. Next base: position 115,677,479 of record NC_083571.1, on the reverse strand, counting down.
CACAGCAAACCAAGGCCTGGAGGGAACCGACGCCCAAAACTAGGTCCGGAGCTACACCACAACCAGCGGACAAAACCTTCAAACAAACATCAAACTACACAAACACACAGAAAAAAAATTAAATGAAAATAGAAAAAGAAAGAAAATAAAATAAGTTCTGGCAATTAATTGTTAATTAATGGTCTCTAGATCTTTTAGGAACATATTATTTCATATAAAGAGTTATTGTGCCTCGCTGAGCTCAAACATTATTTTAAATGAACTAAAATATACATTTTAGGCAAACTGCTCTCCTGCCCATCCCACAGTCGAGACACCTGATGTTTCTTGTTGCATAAAACGCAGTGAAACCAGTGCGACTGCTCCGACTGTGTACTTTGCTCTGTTCGACCTTTTTAGTAAACACAATTTTTCCACCTGAAAAACTCAGGACGAGAAAGAAGCATTTTTTTAGGCAATCCTCGAGGGCTTATAACAGTTTTTGAAGCCTTTCACATTGAGGATGGCAAACCGATCAGCTGTGAAATTGAACTCCGGTCAACCAGACTTTGTGCAGTTTAACAGCCTTGCGTGTGAAACAGCAGGAGGAAAGGTGAAAACTGACCACAAATAGAGCACACTGAGCTTCTCTCAATAACTGAATAATCTCGTTTGATTGCTTAAATTTTGTGAGGTAGCCTGTGGTTAATTTGCTCCTGTATTTGTTTGTTATTCAAGGTGATTTTTGCGACAGATGAGTGGTTCGCTCCTGCACAAAATCTCTTGAAGGTACAACGTCAAAGGACCAGTTAGTTTTTACTCTTAAATATTTCAGCTCCTTCTGTTCAAACCATAATTCCAAATTTATGTTCCTTTTAATTATTTCTTATGAATAAATATTGCGAAACTGTGCCCTGAAGAAGGAGCCTGCGGTGTTTCTTGCCTCAGCTTTCACCGAGTTTGGGAAATGGATGGACGGTTGGGAAACAAGAAGGAAAAGAATACCAGGTATCGTTCCACTTCTATCAGAAAATCTCAGTTGGTCAACTTTAATCTCTAACAGCAACTTGTTATTTATGATCTTGGCATTGATCTACTTTATATCTTCGAAAGAGTGTGTGTAGTATGAGCCACCTTCACTAAAAACTCTCATCTGTCTGTTCCACTTGATCAATAAAATCACGGGACAGAAAAGAGCTCTTCGAAGTATTGCAACTGGACAAGGCTGTCTGACCTGGCTACAAGGGATTGTCTTATAATCCTCAAAACTCCTGCCTGTGAAAAGACACGTATTGATCTCATGAAAGATGCACAGTACAGTTTCTTTTGTCTTGTGCTAAAGGTCATGACTGGTGTATTGTGCAGTTGGGAGTTCCTGGTGTCATTCAGGGCTTTGATGTGGACACATCGTTCTTCATAGGAAACTATGCGCCATTCATTTCTATTCAAGCTGCCTGTCTCGGTATGTAAGGGGTGAATAGAATCATAAAGAAACAGTTGTTAAAGTACATTGTCTTGCAAAAGTATTCATCCCCTTGGTGTTTGTCCTGTTTTGTCGCATTACAAGCTGGAATTAAAATGGATTTTTGGAGGGTTAGCACCATTTGATTTACACAACATGCCGACCACTTTAAAGGTGCACATTGTTGTTTTATTGTGACACAAACAATAATTAAGATGAAAAAAGAAAACAGAAATCTGAAGTGTGCATAGGTATCCCTCCCACCAAAGTCAATACTTTATAGAGCCACTTTTTGCTGCAATTCCAGCTGCAAGTCTCTTGGGGTATGTCTCTATTAGCTTAGCACATCTAGCCACTGGGATTTTTGCCCATTCCTCAAGGCAAAACTGCTCCAATTCCTTCAGGTTAGATGGGTTGTGTTGGTGTACAGCAATCTTCAAGTTACGCCACAGATTCTCAATTGGATTGAGGTCTGGGCTTTGATTAGGCCATTCCAAGACATTTAAATGTTTCCTTTTAAACCAGCAGTATGTTTAGGGTCATTGTCCTGCTGAAACGTTAACCTTCGTTCCAGTCTCAAACCTCTGGCTGACTCAAACAGGTCTTCCTCCAGAATTGCCCTGTATTTATTGCCATCCATCTTTCCTTCAGTCCTGACCAGCTTTCCTGTCCCTGCAGATGAAAAATATCTCTACAGCATGATGCTGCCACCACCATGCTTCACTGTAGGAATGGTGTTCTCAGGGTGTTGGGTTTGCGCCACACATGGCATTTCCCATGATGGCCAAAAAGATAAATTTTTGTCTCAACTGACCAGAGAATCTTCTTCCATGTGTTTGGGGAGTCTGCCACACATGCTGTTGGGCAAACTCCAAACGGGTTTTCTTAAGCAGTGACTTTTTTCTGGCCACTCTTTCATAAAGCCCCACTCTGTGGAGTGTACAGCTTAAAGTGGTCCTATGGACAGATACTCCCATCTCCACTGTGGATCTTTGCAGCTCCTTCAGTGTTATCTTTGGTGTCTTTGTTGAATCTCTGATTAATGCCCTCCTTGCCTGGTCTGTGAGTTTTGGTGGGCGGCCTTCTCTTGTCAGGTTTAGAGTGGTACCATATTCTTTCCATTTTGCTATAATGGATTTAATGGCGCTCCCTGGGATATTCAAAGTTTGGAACATTTTCTATAACCCAACCCTGATCTATACTTCTCCACAACTTTGTCTCTGACCTGTTTGGAGGCTCCTTGGTTTTCATGTTGCTTCATGTGACAGATCATGTGACACTTTGATTGCACACGTCGTCGTCGTCGTCGAGAGTGTCATCGCCGAATCGGCGCTTGACGAACCATATCATGCCACGTTTCCCTCTGTCTTGCCAAGATCCAGATGTCTGCAGGGGTGAGATCAAAGTTCTTGAGGAATGTTTTCCTCTGACCTCCCCGGGCTTTCTTTCCCACGATCCTTCCACTGAGGCTGAGATCTTCATGTGACAGATCATGTGACACTTTGATTGCACACGTCGTCGTCGTCGTCGAGAGTGTCATCGCCGAATCGGCGCTTGGCGAACCATATCATGCCACGTTTCCCTCTGTCTTGCCAAGATCCAGATGTCTGCAGGGGTGAGATCAAAGTTCTTGAGGAAAGTGTCAAGTGCTTGTTTTCTCACACAGTGGCCAAGAAACTTGAGCTGCCGTTGATCAATCGTACGGAGTAGCTCGCGCTCCATACCAACCCATCGGAGGACCTCTTTGTTTGTAACGTGGTCCACGTATGAAATGCGAAGCATCCTGCGGAAATGCGAAGCATCCTGATTGCACACAGGTGGATCTTAATCAACTAATTATGTGACTTATGAAGTGAATTGGTTGGAGCAGCTCTTATTTAGGGGTTTCATACAAAAGGGGGTGAATACCTATGCACACTCCAGATTTCTGGGTTTTTTTTTCATCTTAATTATTGTTTCTGTCACAATAAAACAACAATTTTCACCTTTAAAGTGGTCGGCATGTTGTGTAAATCAAATGGTTCTAACACCCCCCAAAATCCATTTTAATTCCAGCTTGTAATGCGACAAAACAGGACAAATACCAAGGGGGATGAATACTTTCTCAAGACACTGTACAAATTAATACATCTTAACACAAATTACAACCTTTTTTCAAAAAAAAAAATTGGGGTGTAAACTGTAAATAAAAACAGAAAGTGATCATTTGCAAATCATGGAAACCCTATAGTCATTGAAAATAATACAAAGACAACATATCAAACCTTGAAACTCAGAAAATTTGTTTTTGGAAAAATATGCTCATTTTGAATTTATTGCCAGCAACATGTTTCAAAATTATTGGGATAAAACACTGGAAAATTTGTGTAATGATGTACACCAATGTAAAGACTAATTAGCTTAATTGGCAACAGGTCAGTAACATGATTGGGTATAAAAAGAGCATCCGAGAGGCGGAGTCTCTCAGGAGTAAAGATTACATTTAGCAGACGCTCTTATCCAGAGCAATGTACAACATACCCAGAGCAGCCTGGGGAGCAGTTGGGGGTTCGGTGCCTTGCTCAAGGGCACTTCAGCCATTCCTGCTGGTCCAGGGAATCAAACCAGTGACCTTTTGGTCCCAAAGCTGCTTCTCTAACATTAGGTCATGGCTTCCCCCAGATACAGTTGCACAAAGGGATTTAGTACATTTATGACCTGTGGTCCTTGAGTTTGAGAACTGTGCACTAGATGGTGGTATATAGCTAAAATTGAGGAATAAAAGAGTAGCTGTGCATTGCTTCCAGCTGCATTCTGTATTTCACTGGGCAGATTCTTCTGAAACAGCTGTAGCAGTATAATGTCACAAGAATGCAGCTTTGTCATTGATTTTCTCAAATAGAAGTCCGTAAACAAACCTAAGACCAATTGAAAGAAATATGTCACAGATAGTAAGCCATTAGGATGCAGGAAGCAACAAATAAATCCTGAAATAAGTGCAAAAAGGTGCAGATTATTGTTTTTCTAGTACAAAATGATCAAGTTAACAGTGTCTCTAGTATGCCGAGGGAAGTGTGCATGAGAACAGAAGACTAATCAAGCTCTTTTCTGCCTGGTGTGTGTGATTCAGATGGACTATCTGTGCCATCTTTAGTTCTTGAGGGAGACCGTACAGGTATGGCTGCTTCAGAGAGCCAGTTTGAAGCGGTGGCACAGGTAATTTATTGTCTACTCATATCTAAAGTGTCTCAATGCTTAGAAAATGGAGTCAAATCAGAGCTGTGTGATTGACAGCTTCACTCAGAGAGCTGGAAGGAGATCGTACCTGTGACAAGGCTCAAGCCTGGATACTCTGATTCCTGCCACAACTTCTTCAGTGTCACCTTCCCACATCGGGTCACCCACATCCGCCTGAACATGTATCCTGGTAACGTACACACTCAATGTCAAAGCGCTTCATGTTTAAGAATAATAGTGCACTAATTACGCTATGTACTTAGCACACAATGTATCCTGATTATAGCTTATTATATTAAGACTTTAAAATGCTATTAAAAGGTAGCAATTTAGATAAAAATAACTGCATGACATGTAATTTACCAACTGTTGACAGATGGAGGTATTGCGAGATTGCGAGTGTATGGGGTTGGACAAAGAGACTGGTCCAGTGCATTCAGTCAGGAGGAAATGGATCTTGTTTCACTAGTCAATGGCGGAGTGTGTGTGGGCTACAGCGATGCACATTTTGGTCACCCACGCAACATGATCGGTACTGGCCTGATCATTCATTTAGCCTGTCTGACAAGAGAACACCTTGATATACAGTGCCTTGTAAAAGTATTCATCCCCCTTGGTGTTTGTCCTGTTTTGTTGCATTACAAGCTGGAATTAAAATGGATTTTTGGGGGGGTTAGCACCATTTGATTTACACAACATGCCGACCACTTTAAAGGTGCACATTGTTTTTTTTTTATTGTGACACAAACAATAATTAAAATTAAAAAAAAACAGAAATCTGGAGTGTACATAAGTATTCACTCCGTTTCGTATGAAACCCCTAAATAAGAGCTGCTCCAACCAATTCACTTCATAAGTCACATAATTAGCTGATTAAGATCCACCTGTGTGTAATCAAAGTGTCACATGATCTGTCACATGATGTCTGTATAAATCAACCTGTTCTGGAAGGACCCTGACTCTGCAACACTACGAAGCAAGAAACATGAAAACCAAGGAGCCTCCAAACAGGTCAGAGACAAAGTTGTGGAGAAGTATAGATCAGGGTTGGGTTATATAAAATATCCCAAACTTTGAATATCCCACGGAGTGCCATTAAATCCATTATAGCGAAATGGAAAGAATATGGCACCACTACAAACATGACAAGAGAAGGCCCCGCCCACCAAAACTCACAGACCAGGTAAGGAGGGCATTAATCAGAGATGCAATAAAGACACCAACGATAATGCTGAAGGAGCTGCAAAGATCCACAGTGGAGATGGGAGTATCTGTCCATAGGACCACTTTAAGCCGTACACTCCACAGAGTGGGGCTCTATGGAAGAGCGGCCAGAAAAGAGTCGTTCCTTAAAAAAACACATTTGGAGTTTGCCCAGCAGCATGTGGCAGACTCCCCAAACACACGGAAGAAGATTCTCTGGTCAAATGAGACAAAAATGTATCTTTTTGGCCATCATGGGAAATGCCAAGTGCAAACCCGACACCCTGAGAACACCATTCCTACAGTGAAGCATGGTGGTGGCAGCATCATGCTGTGGGGATGTTTTTCATCTGCAGGGACAGGAAAGCTGGTCAGAACTGAAGGAAAAATGGATGGCACTAAATACAGGGCAATTCTGGAGGAAGACCTGTTTGAGTCAGCCAGAGGTTTGAGACTTGGACAAAGGTTCATGGTCTAGCAGGACAATGTCCCTAAACATACTGCTAAAGCTGCACTGGAGTGGTTTAAAGGTAAACATTTAAGTGTTTTGGAATGGCCTAGTCAAAGCCCAGACCTCAATCCAATTGAGAATCTGTGGCGTAACTTGAAGATTGCTGTACACCAACGCAACTCATCTAACCTGAAGGAGTTGGAGCAGTTTTGCCTTGAGGAATGGACAAAAATTCCAGTGGCTAGATGTGCTAAGCTAATAGAGACATACCCCAAGAGACTTGCAGCTGGAATTGTAGCAAAAGGTGGCTCTATAAAGTATTGATGGGGGGGGGGGGGGGGGGGGATACTTATGCACACTCCAGATTTCTCATCTTAATTATTGTTTGTGTCACAATAAAAAAAAAAAAACAATTTGCACCTTTAAAAAATGGTAGGTGTTTTGTGTAAATCAAATGGTGCTAACCCTCCAAAAATCCATTTTAATTCCAGCTTGTAATGCACCAAAACAGGACAAACATCAAGGGGGATCAGTACTTTTGCAAGGCACTGCACATTTCTTCTTCTTCTTCTTCTCATGTTGGTTCACATGTTAACTAGAGTCAAGAAGAAGCTTTACAAAGCAGGAAACAATTTTGCTCACTAATTTGCTGTTAGGTTTGATCTGTCTGTACCAAAGGAGGTTGAATTGACCTAAGTATGATCTAAGAATGTCGAGCTCTGCTGCTGAAGAGATTCTGCCTCAAGGATCGATCCGGGAGCAAAGAGTCACTGACACAGACACAGACACGGCTGCTCAGAGCTGTTTCTCAGTTTATTGTTGGACAAACATGAATATATATTCACATTCAAGAGTGTGCTGTAGTGATGGGATTGGATGATGATGATGATGATGTGATTGATGAAGCTAAGTTACCTATGTTTGACAAGGTAACGGAAGAAGAAGAAGAATGCTTTATTTATCACATGCACACTCAAGCACAGTGAAATTCGTCCTCTGCATTTAACCCATCTGAAGCAGTGAACACACGCACGCACACACACACACACACACACACACACACACACACACACAAGTGAGCAGTGGACAGCTATGCTACAGCGCCCAGGGAGCAGTTGAGGGTTAGGTGCCTTGCTCAAGGGCACTTCAACCCAACCTGAGGCAACCTTGTGACTTGACTTGGACTTGAGCACTGGTGACTTGGACTCGGACTGGACTCGTAAATTGGAGACGAGGACTTGGATTTTTTCTTTATTTTTTTGTAACATGCCATAATAATTTGCCATAAGATATTTATATCTAGGGCGGCACTGTGGTGTAGTGGTTAGCGCTGTCGCCTCACAGCAAGAAGGTCCGGGTTCGAGCCCCGTGGCCAGCGAGGGCCTTTCTGTGCGGAGTTTGCATGTTCTCCCCGTGTCTGCGTGGGTTTCCTCCGGGTGCTCCGGTTTCCCCCACAGTCCAAAGACATGCAGGTTAGGTTAACTGGTGACTCTAAATTGACTGTAGTTGTGAGTGTGAATGGTTGTCTATGTGTCAGCCCTGTGATGACCTGGCGACTTGTCCAGGGTGTACCCCGCCTTTCGCCCGTAGTCAGCTGGGATAGGCTCCAGCTTGCCTGCGACCCTGTAGAAGGATAAAGCGGTTAGAGATAATGAGATGAATGAGATATTTATATCTATGTTAATTTTTGTACTAATTTCATGCAAGAGAATGCACATTGACCTGTTCATACATCATGTTCAGGAACAAACTAACGTTAACGGCACTAAAATGCCTGAAGAGACGCTCCTAGGATTGTCCACTTTGCTTATACAGACTAATCGTACAGTGGGAAAAAATGCACTGCTATTCGTTCCATATGTAGAAGAACTATCGAGGAGACGACGGGGACAACCTCGAACTTCAATTGTCATTTTGCAAGACTCCACCCAGAGAAGGAAGTGACATGCTATGTTCATTGCTCTGTTGATAGTGGGAGGGGCTTGCTTGCTGAGTGATGAACTAGCTAAGGCCAAGTTTACATTAGACCGTATCTGTCTCGTTTTCTTCGCGGATGCACTGTCCGTTTACATTAAAACGCCTGAAAACGCCGGGAAACGGGAATCCGCCAGGGTCCACGTATTCAATCCAGATCGTATCTGGTCCGGTGCTGTGTAAACATTGAGAATACGCGGATACGCTGTGCTGAGCTCTAGCTGGCGTCGTCATTGGACAACGTCACTGTGACATCCACCTTCCTGATTCGCTGGCGTTGGTCATGTGACGCGACTGCTGAAAAACGGCGCGGACTTCCGCCTTGTATCACCTTTCATTAAAGAGTATAAAAGTATGAAAATACTGCAAATACTGATGCAAATACTGCCCATTGTGTAGTTATGATGGTCTTTAGGCTTGCCATCCTTCCACTTGCAAGTGGTAAGTGACTTGCGCACAGCGGCTCAGTCCCGAATCACTGCTCGTGCTCTTCACTCGCGCGCTCTGTGAGCTGCGTAGGGCCGGAGTGCGCACCCTCCAGAGGGCACTCGCTGTTCAGGGCGGAGTGATTTGGAGCGCAGCCGCTGAGGAGGAAGCGATGAGCCGCACTGACACATTTCAACTTACGTGCCGAATTAGTCATGTGATTAGCGTATCCGTGTATTGGCGTTGCTGTGTGCACGCGAATCGTGTATTGGCGTTGCTGTGTGCACGCTAATCGTTTTTAAAAACGTTAATCTGATGATCCGCTGATACGGTCTAATGTAAACCCCACCTAATATTAACCCTCTCTCATGATATTTGCCCTGTTAATAGTGGGTGGGGCTTGATGAGCGATGAACAAGCTTTTTATCTGCAGCCTGTTAACTAAAATAGGGCAGTCGAGCAGGAACGTTTGTCCAACACAGTAGCAGAGAAGCTTTCACATAAAGGCAGCAACAGACACCGTCAAATGGTGCCGTTGGAGTCTTGTTCTCAGGTTCGAAATTTTCTTTAATGACTTGGACACTGGGGACTCGAGGTTTAGTGACTCGACTACAACACTGAGACAACATGTAAACTCCACACAGAAAGGCTCCTATTGGCCGCTGGGCTCGAATCCAGAACCTTCTTGCTGTGAAGCGATAGTGCTAACCACTACACCACCGTGCTGCCCCATGGGTGATGAAGTGGGTGATGAAGCATTACATCACTGGTTTAGAATACACTACTTTATAAAAGAAGAGAGACATTATGTACCATTACATCATCTGTCAGGATCATCGTCTTATGAAAAGAAGAAAGACGTTACTGATCAACATCACCTTGATTAATCAGAGAGCAGAATGTACGAGCAAAGATAAAGCTCAAGGATTTAACTAACCAAAACAATTAACAATCAGACCAGCCTGTTCCAGTTCAAGCATGCCAGACAAATATCTCTATCATTAACTTACCTGTATGAATACATTAAGAGCCTGTTAATGGATAATATAGTGTAGCAAAATACAAATGCTGTCAAGAAGACATGTTTTTGCACTTTTGCAGGTCTGGGAAGGGCTGACAACATGGCTGATGGGTGGGAGACGGCACGGCGCCTGGATCGCCCGAAATTGTTGAAAGTATTAGAGCAACACACTTTTTAAAATAATAATAATAATAATTATAATTATTATTATTTTTTCATAATTGTTCCTAGGTGTGAATCAAATTGTGTGTGTGTGTGTGTGTGTGTGTGTGAATTGTGCCTTTGATGGACCAGTATCCACTGTGACCCTGACCATGAAAAAAGTGTTACTGATGATGAATGAAGGAGAATAAAAGAGGGTGCCAAGTACAACCCCAATTCCATACAATTAGGACATTGTGTAAAAAGTAAATAAAAAACAACATGACGATTTGCAAATCTTGGAAACCCCATATTTAATTGAAAATAGTACAAAGACAACATATCAAATGTTTAAACTGAGAAATTATATTGTTTTTTGAAAAATCTATGCTCATTTTGAATTTGATGTCAGCAACATCAAGATTGATGTCAGGTTTCTAAGATTTGCAAATCGTCATATTCTGTTTTTTTTTCTTTTTTAAATTGACGTTTGGGGCGGCACGGTGGTGTAGTGGTTAGTGCTGTCGCCTCACAGCAAGAAGGTCCGGGTTCGAGCCCCGTGGCTGGTGAGGGCCTTTCTGTGCGGAGTTTGCATGTTCTCCCCGTGTCCGTGTGGGTTTCCTCCGGGTGCTCCGGTTTCCCCCACAGTCCAAAGACATGCAGGTTAGGTTAACTGGTGACTCTAAATTGACCGTAGGTGTGAATGTGAGTGTGAATGGTTGTCTGTGTCTATGTGTCAGCCCTGTGATGACCTGGCGACTTGTCCAGGGTGAACCCCGCCTTTTGCCCGTAGTCAGCTGGGATAGGCTCCAGCTCGCCTGCGACCCTGTAGAACAGGATAAAGCGGCTACAGATAATGAGATGAGAATGAAATTGATGTTTGACACAGTGTCCCAAATTTATAGAATTGGGGTTGCACATTCCCCTCTGAAAGTATTGAAACAGCAAGGCCACCATTTATTGTTTGTGCTATACACTGAAGACATTTGGGTTGAAGATCAAAAGATGAATGAGATGATAGACCAGAATTTCATCTTTCATTTCCTGATATTTACATCTCGATGTGTTAAACAACTCAGAACATGGTACCTTTGTTGGCAGACCACCCCACGTTTTAGGTGAGCAAAAGTATAGGAACAGATAGTCGTAAAGTAAATTACATTTATTATTCTATCCACATGGACTGGATATGAGGAATCGCACACTCTGATTGGCTACTCTATGTCTAGGATATCAGCTCATATACCATGAGTAGATAAAAACAAAATGGCGGAGCGTGTTGCTGAACCAACCGAGGATGAAATACAAACTCGACTCGAAAACAAAACCCCAGAAATACAAAAAAAAGCAACAAAATATGGAATAAAAGTATTTGATGGAAAGAACGTATGTTTTTAAAATTTTTCAAGAATTATTATTATAGCATTTTTCACAAGTGGCCCCTGTCATTTCGCCGGTTTGTTGGTGAAATGCACGCTCAATTAAGGGCTGATGATTGACTTGGCCAGTCTAAAACCTTCCGCTTTTCCTCCCTGATGAAGGCCTTTCTTTGTGTTAGCAGTGTGTTTTGGGTCATTGTCTTCAATTTGATAGGACACCTTTCTTTGTAAATTGGCAGACAGGATGTTTCTGTGGACTTGTGAATTAATTCTGCTGCCATCATGAGTTACGTCAACGATAAAGATTAGCGATCCTGTTCCAGAAGCAGCCTTTTGAAGAGGACTGTATAATTTCACTGATCTTATGCTACATCCTCACTCAGATGGATGAGAATGGCATCTTGCAGGTCCTTGGATTTGAATGGGCCGTCTTCAGACTTGGGCATCCTGGGGTGATCAGCAAAATTGAGATAGACACCAATCATTTTAAAGGTACACCAAGTGGCAGATGGATTTTAGTATTCCATCAGCTTTACATAACTCGTCATAACAGATACTGCTATTTACCCCTCTCTTTTTCATATTCTCTTACATTCTTTAGGTAATTTTCCTGACTGGTGTAAAATTGAGGCCTGTAGTTTAACCCCAGAGGAGGAACAAATCTATATCAGGCACAAGTGGAATAGTGACAAAGGACCCACATGGAAAATGCTGCTTCTTCCTCAGAAAGTATGCTATCTGTCTTGACAGTTTGCACATTTTCTTTCTTGCGTTATTGAATTGCATGAGACCTTTTACATTCAGTCGGGAAGCTTCAGTATTGGAAATGGTGTTAAATATCCAATTCGTCCTTCTGAGTATGATCTTTTTTTATTCCTTTGTTCAGCTGAAGCCTCACTACAGACACTTGTACTCTGGAGAGTGTGTGCTGCAAAGTGGGTGTGTAAGTCACGTGAGGCTCGTAATTGCTCCTGACGGAGGGGTCAGTCGGCTCAGACTCTGGGGTCACATCATCACCAACAACTCAACTAATCATCATCAAAAGTCAAAGCTCTGACTCTTAAAACTACAGCAGAGTGCTCTGATTGCACAGAAACACTTCGGTGACATGGTGGTTATTTTTAATAAGGGCTTTTTATGAATGTATATTAAATCCACAAGTTTCTTGTGATCTCTTTTGTGGCTCATAACAATTCTTGGATATTAAAATTAGTGAGAGACAGACAAATCAGCTGAATTAGACCATTGTGACCATAGGGATGACATATTATTACATTTGTTCCTTGCTTAATAATTAACTAGAGGTCATTGAGCGTTTGTTTCCCTCAGCAAATTAAGATACAGGTTCAAGGTACACAGTTTGTGGTTATGGCACAACAATTCATGGGCATGAAATACTTAGGTTGTAGCTTTGAAATATTAACGCTATACTGCCTTTCAGATTTTTCAAATGTAGGTCATAAAAAGAATTTTCCCCGACACCCAATTATTTTTGTTTAGTGGACTGAAAGCTACTGAATTCGAATCACAGACTTCCAATTTTTAGTTTAAAAAAAAAATTGAACAATTAATGAATTTAGAGCCACGTGGCTCCGCTATTTTTTCCTGCTTCACCATGACCCAATTCAAGATACTACGTCATGCATCACGTGGTGGGCTTTCCCCGTTCACGCAAGGCATTGTGGGATACAAATTTGAAACAGGAGAGAAAAATGGAGGGCGTGAGTGTGCGAATGAAACGTGAAAGACCGACTACGGTCATGGAAAGCCAGAAGAAAAGACGCTATGTTATATACGAAGGAAAGGAAACACAGGACCAAACTAATAAATATCGGTGCTCAGCGAGCACCTCGGTGTGATCAGCTGTTCGTTTAGCGACAGAATGATGGAACTGTCAGTGCACGCTCAAAGGGAAACCTGTAGATGGCAGTAATGCAACACTGTGGATGCCAGCTGCCGTAAAACCCAAAAGAAGAAGAAGAAGGTAAACCTGCGCATGTGCACACGGACTTCCTCTGTCTGCTTGACTGCATGAAGCGAGTGATTTCATGCACATTATTTGCTTTAATCCCTAAAATTAAATAACTTCCCAGCCACAGAATGGCTGTTTTTTTTTTTTGAGATATTACAGAAATAAACATATCACAATGAACAATTTTCAGAGAGAACTAAATTTCACCGATTTTCTGAAATCGAAAGGCCGTCTAGGTTTAATTTATTAATGCCTTATTAGTATAAATATGGAGGTGATGACAGAAAATAGTGCATGCTGATTGGTCAAGAAATTCGGACTATTTCTCGATAATCACCTCAAGTGACTCGGCAAAATGGCGGCCAATCGCTTCGTCACTGTAAGTGAGGAAGAATTAGAAATTATGAAAGAAAATGCTGTTCTTAAAAGCACTAAAGATGCTACGAAGTTTGGTCTAAAACTATTCAAAGGTAAGGTGGAATTTTGATTTATTTTATCTATTTCAAAACAAAGTATTTTATGTGAGTCGGCATAGATAAGTGACACGTCTGCGCCGCGCCTTTATTACATTTGCATGCTGCTTTTGACGTTTGAAATTAATTATTTTTTAGTACGATTTAAAAAAAAATAATCACTTGTGTATTTATAATAAAACAATTATCCGCCTCAGGCTCAGTGAATATCGGTGAATAATAATCTTGACTTCATTTTGGTTATCATTCACTGATACTCCACCTTCGGTGAATAATTGTTCATTAAAAATGTCACCTCAGTGGAAACCTCGGGATATTTTTATTTTATTGTTATGTCGAGGCAGCTGGAGTTGTGTCATGAAATCCCTGACAGGTCAGATGCTTCAAACTTTTTTAGTTTTCAAGCTTACACCTTTGGTCCAGTTGTCTTGATTTACTACGAATAGACTTTTAAAAACGTCCTCGATAATTACATATTTTAAGCAGAGAAAAGAATTTTTTTCACAGATTGAGTGCACGATAATTACAATATGCCATTTACAAAGCATGCTTTATGTTGTGAAGACTGATTTGTTAGCACTGTTGCTTATACATTCTCAGGAAAAAAAATCAATCTTGTCACGTATTAATAAATCAAATTAATATAAATCCCATTTATACAGTTTCTTGATAGTTTCTAACTCGGACATCAGTTTAAGACTTTAAAGTCTGTTTAAAGCTTATCCCTTCCTCCTTATTCCAACACTGCAGTGTGAATAGAATTTAAAGTATGCTTCTTGATTCCAGACCCTTGATATACTGACAGTTTACTTTGGGAGTTTTTCCTTGAGTTTCTTTTTCATTTCGGTCCTGTCTTTGTGCAGATTAAGCCAGTGGCCCATAACAGGATAATAGCATCAGCACGATGGAGAAGGATTTTACCCAAGTCATGCACTATCAAGTCAATACAGATTTCCTGCTTTTGCTGGAGTTTACAATTCAGATTTGATTCTTTCCATATGGGCTGGCTGAGAGAGAGAGAGAGAGAGAGAGAGAGAGAAAGATGAGATGAGATATAGCTGTTTCATTTCACTGTGGGAAATGCACACTGATATTTGAACAAGTTAGGGTCATGTAACCCCTATTTCTGAAACTTACAGAAAGTTTTCCACTGGTGCTTATATGAGATTGTAGTAACACTTTCTCTGAAGGCGATATGTATAATGGCCTATGATTACATTCATAACCATGCTAGAATGTATTCACAAGGCATTATATTTAAATAATATCAGCTGGCATTGAGTGGTCTATCAGATATATTCCATTCAGCTAGCACGATATTGAATGAGTCGAAGACGAGTAGCTGAATGGAATATATCTGATAGACCATGAAAAAAAGCCAGCCCATATTATTATTATTATTATTATTATTATTATACATACATACACACTCTCTTCATATCAGCATTCTCAAAGGCCAACACTAGCTTACCTACGACTTAGTGCTGTTAGTGCAGCAGTTCAGTTACCTTCTAGCTGGTGTAGTGTTAGTGCAGGCCAATGCTCGTACAGTCAAGACGAATATTATTATTAGACTATTATTATTTTCCCTGTGTAATTTACTTAGTGTGGGCGGCACGGTGGTGTAGTGGTTAGCACTGTCGCCTCACAGCAAGAACGTCTGGGTTCGAGCCCCGTGGCCGGCGAGGGCCTTTCTGTGCAGAGTTTGCATGTTCTCCCCGTGTCCGCGTGGGTTTCCTCCGGGTGCTCCGGTTTCCCCCACAGTCCAAAGACATGCAGGTTAGGTTAACTGGTGACTCTAAATTGACCGTAGGTGTGAATGTGAGTGTGAATGGTTGTCTGTGTCTATGTGTCAGCCCTGTGATGACCTGGCGACTTGTCCAGGGTGCACCCCGCCTTTCGCCCGTAGTCAGCTGGGATAGGCTCCAGCTTGCCTGCGACCCTGTAGAACAGGATAAAGCGGCTAGAGATAATGAGATGAGATGAGAATTTACTTAGTTACTTTTAAAATCAACATCGACAGCTACACACAATGGAGCGACCTGGAAGCCAAAATTCTCTCAAAATCTTCCGCTTTTAATGACACAAACCTGGCAGCCATGTTTGTTTACAAATTGTCACAGTCACTCACTAGCCTGGAAGTTTTACATCTCCAGTGTGTCTCTTTTCCAGTTTTTTGATGTCCGTTGGTATGTTTTTCTCTTGTAAAAGCATATATAATGAAGTTTTGGTAGCCTTTCGGGTGTTCAGCGCATCTTCATTTCAGTTTATTTATTTAGTGCTTAAACCTAGCACTGGATTAACCTCGTCTTCTCTCTTTCCCAGCGGACAAAGAAATGATCGTGCGCATGCCTAGCAGAAAAGTTTTTTCATTGGATCTTTGCATGAGCGCCGATGTGTGACGTCATGTTGTCTTGGCAACGTGCAATATTATTGTCCCCATTCTCCATTGGGGAGAGTGGTGTAATACATGGAGGATAAACGATATGATAACAATATTGCATGCCATCAATAAACCTGCTAGAAGGGAATAGAATACATGTTTTTATTCCATGGAGAAAGTGTCCTGTATGTATAATAATTTCTCATCATGCACTATGCAAAGTGCGTCTTTGATATAACATGTTAAGAAGACTAAAGTGGTCAGATTTGACTACTTGTTTAGGTTTATAGCATTTGAAACAATTTGCTGTGTGTAAGAACTACTGCAGAGGTAGACTTCACAGGTCGGACTCCATTATGTAACTCATTATGTAGCTACAGAATGACTATTACTATGTTGTAAAAGGAACGGAGAAGCTTGGTGTTCTCTCTCTCTCTCTCTCTCTCTACACACACAATATATATATAAACCAAGCAAAAGTTTGGACACACCTTCTGTTTTTTTCTTTATTTTTATTAATTAAAAGTCACTTCGTGTCTTAAAGTAATGATGGATGTCATTTCTCTTTACTTAGGTGTTCGGTTCATGACATAATACAGTACGGATTACTACAGTTGTGGTGTAGAATAGGGCTATTTTACTGTATTATTATTATTATTATTATTATTATTATTATTTACGATTTACTGTTTGATCTCAAATGCATTACAAAGGCAAGAAATTGCACCAATTAATTTTTGACAAGGCATGCCTGTTAATTGAAAAGCAGTCCAGGTGACGACCTCATGAAGCTGGTTAAGATAATGCCAATAGTGTGCAAAGCGTCATCAAGGGAGACGGTGGATACTTTCAAAAATCTAAAAAAAAATTAACACTTTCTTGTTTACCACACACACATATATATGGCGGCACGGTGGTGTAGTGGTTAGCACTGTCACCTCACAGCAAGAAGGTCCGGGTTCGAGCCCCGTGGCCGGCGAGGGCCTTTCTGTGTGGAGTTTGCATGTTCTCCCCGTGTCTGCGTGGGTTTCCTCTGGGTGCTCCGGTTTCCCCCACAGTCCAAAGACATGCAGGTTAGGTTAACTGGTGACTCTAAATTGAGCGTAGGTGTGAATGTGAGTGTGAATGGTTGTCTGTGTCTATGTGTCAGCCCTGTGATGACCTGGCGACTTGTCCAGGGTGTACCCTGCCTTTCGCCCGTAGTCAGCTGGGATAGGCTCCAGCTTGCCTGCGACCCTGTAGAACAGGATAAAGCGGCTACCTACAAGGTAAAATGTTTCTCTTTTGTCTTCTTATCAATCTTTTATACAGTAGCATTAACAGTGCAGATGTGGTGCAGTGTATAACTTTCATGTGGTGACGCATAGAACTTTTAACAGTGAAGTCATTGTCAAAGTGGCTCCACCTCTCTCTCTGTTTGGCATATTGCTACAGTGACGTGGCCATTCGGACAGCTTCTTCTGGCCATCAGGGTTTCTTTGAGAAGAATTACAGTGGTGGTTTCCTGTTGCTTTGATTTACTGGATTATACTGTAGAGGTTTTCTCCTCTCAATTGTTCCCACCTATGGGCAATTTCAAATAGCCAGTTACATTACATTACATTACATTACATTACATTCTTGGCATTACGCAGACGCTCTTATCCAGAGTGACGTGCAGCATGCCCAGAGCAGCCTGGGGAGCAGTTAGGTGCCTTGTTCAAGGGCACTTCAGATCCCAAAGCAGCTTCCCTCACCATTTGACCATGGCATTCCAAAGTTAACCAAACAGCATGTCTTTGGACTGTGGGGGAAACCGGAGAACCCACAGGAAACCCACACAGACATGGAAAGAACATACAAACTCTACATAGAAAAGTCCCCGTCAGCTGCTTGGCTCGAACCCAGAACCTTCTTGCCGTGAGGTGACAGCTGCACTAACCACTGCACTATTATAGTCAAAGGTTTGCTCACACCTGACCATCACACACACACACGTGGTTCTGAATTGTATACAATTCCTGTGTCTGAAATCACTCACTCGTTCACTACTTCCTACTCACTATCTAGGGAATTCTATATAGAGGATGATATAGTGAGCTCATTGGTAAAATGAAAAAAAAAAACACTTTTGGACTCTACTCAGCTGCACCATTTACATCATTACTGTCGCACAATTAAAACGTGCCAGATCAGTCGGCTGGTGGGTTTTCAAAAATAATAAATACATGCATGTGTTTTTGTGGGCGGCACGGTGGTGTAGTGGTTAGCGCTATCGCCTCACAGCAAGAAGGTCCTGGGTTCGAGCCCCGTGGCCGGCGAGGGCCCTTCTGTGCGGAGTTTGCATGTTCTCCCCGTGTCCGCGTGGGTTTCCTCCGGGTGCTCCGGTTTCCCCCACAGTCCAAAGACATGCAGGTTAGGTTAACTGGTGACTCTAAATTGAGCGTAGGTGTGAATGTGAGTGTGAATGGTTGTCTGTGTCTATGTGTCAGCCCTGTGATGACCTGGCGACTTGTCCAGGGTGTACCCCGCCTTTCACCCGTAGTCAGCTGGGATAGACTCCAGCTTGCCTGCGACCCTGTAGAAGGATAAAGCGGCTACAGATAATGAGATGAGATGTGTTTTTGTGATAAATCATGATATATATATATTTTATATATTGCTTGGTTAGTGCCCATCGGTTGTACACTACTTTTCATGATGCACTGTGGGATACTTTGAGTGCACTATATAGGGTGTAATAATTCTCACTATACATTTGGACAGCACGACAAAATGGCGACCTCACTATAATTTTTGTTTATTATGTTTACCTAATTTGCACATTTGTTTACCTGCACAGTTGTTTATTTATTTCATCACATTTTTATCTTGTTTATTTAGTTCTTATTTCTTAACATCTTAGAATAGACTGTCTTTATTTAGCATTTATTTATTGAGCACCTGAACTCCAAGACAAATTCCTTGTAGTTGCAACAATTACTTGGCAATAAAGTATGGCGGCACGGTGGTGTAGTGGTTATCACTGTCGCCTCACAGCAAGAAGGTTCTGGGTTCGAGCCCAGCAGCCGGCGAGGGCCTTTCTGTGCGGAGTTTGCATGTTCTCCCCGTGTCTGCGTGGGTTTCCTCCGGGTGCTCCGGTTTCTCCCACAGTCCAAAGACATGCAGTTAGGTTGACGTGGGGCGGCCTTGGACTGAGGTGCCCTTGAGTGAGGTACCGAACCCCTGACTGCTCCCCGGGCGCTGTAGTGTGGCTGCCCACTCTGAGTGTGTGCGTGTGTTCACTGCTTCAGATGGGTTAAATGCAGAGGATGAATTTCACTGTGCTTGAAGTGTGCATGTGACAAATAAAGGTTTCTTCTTAAAAAATAAAGCTGATTCTGATAATAGTCCACTATATAGTGAGTAGTGAGTGATTTTGGACACAGGGAATGTCTTTGTATGCTGTAGCATTATAATGTCCCTTCACTGGAACTAAGGCTACATCCACACGACAACGGCAACGAGATTTTTTTTTTAAATATCGCATCCACATGGGCAACGGATCAGTTACATTTCAGGTCATTTCAAGTAGACGCATGCGCATAAACCCCTTCTTCTGTAGCTTTAGCCACATAAAGTTTTGATTATTAATCAGTAGCGTAAAACAAAAGATGCGGAAAGAGGAATGAATGGGGGTAGATGGAAGCCGGTACGCCAACATTCTGATATCCTCCTGAATTCTTTAATGGTCCGGAATAAATTGAATGCTACACGTTGATGGATTACTTTCTTCTACGCCCTTTTTGAGGAATGTATTGTCGGACTTAAACCAACATCTGAAGAGGTGAGATCGCTCCTTTTTTTCCCTATTTTTGCTGGCAGGATTGGTTTTGTTTTTGGAAAGAGCACGGGTGGTGAGCGGTTTGGTTACTGCTTCCGCAGTGTTTGGACTAGTTATAGGATTTGTTGACAACTCGCGTCGAGTTCATTACACTTCTACCTGGCGTGAAGCACTGACAGTCATGTGGTTGTGACATCATCGTAAACAAATCCGTTCTACTCATCCAGACGACTTCGCAACGGCGCCGTTGCCAGATTTTTTCACTCTGGAACCCGTTCTCAAAAGATTTCGTTTTGGGGCACCCGAAACGCCAGTGCCGTCTGGACGCCAGGCCGAAACGATAAACAATTTTATCAGATTCACCTGAATCCGTTGCCGTGTGGACAGGAAACGGAGTCACCTGTTCCAAACCCGTTCCAGCATGACAATGTCCCCGTGCACAAAGCAAGCTCCATGAAGACATGCTTTGCCAAAGCTGGACTGGAAGAATGTGAGTGTCCTGCACAGAGCCCTGACCTCAACCCCATCTTTTGGGATGAACTAGAACACAGGCCTCCTCGTTCAACATCAGTGCCTGACCTCATTAATGTTCTTGCGGCTGAATGAGCAAATCCCGACCACCACATTCCTGAATCTAGTAGAAAGCATTCCCAGACGAGTGGGGGGTTATTATAACAGCAGAGAGGGACTAAATCAGGAATGATGAGATTTTCAAAAAGCACAAATAAGTGTTTGGTGTCCAAAATGAGTACGTCGTCATTATTCCTTGTTTGTCAGTTTTTAATTCATCTCATCTGATTATTTCCTGCCATATTTTGCTTTATTTATTGAACAGCTGCTTTGACGATTTTGAAACGACATCATTTCTCTTCCTCACTGCTCCACTTGTGCCTTTTAAACGTCTTTTCCTCCTCTGGGGCTAAACTACATAATTTCTCAACAAAGCAGTGTACTACATCATGATTTTCTCGCCATTATGGCATGTTATGATTTACATTTCCATACAATTACAGTATCGCACTCCCCCGTTAACTCCTGACTGTAAGTCATTCGTCTTGACTTGTTTTGTATTTCTATTTTATTTATGCTTCTGGTATAGAGCTGTGTGTGTTGGGGCAAAAGTGTGGTGGAGTGTTTAATTGTTGCTCTGCCTGTTTTTCTTCCTACAACTATCAAGCAATGGTTTCTGGTTAACATGTGGAAACTTAGTTTTTTTTATTTTTATTTTTTATGTTTATTAGCTTTATACTTGGACTGGGCAGCACAGCAGGAAGCACCACTGACTCATAACTCCAGGGACGAACCCACGCTTGGGTTACTGTGCAGAGTTTCACATGTTCTCCCTGTGTCCATTTGGGCTTATTCTGGGTTCTTAAATTTCCTCCTACTGCTCAGTGAGTGTGTGAATGTGTGTCCAGTGAGAGGATAGAATCCCACATGAAAATAAATAAATAAAACAAGTATTCCACCAAATTGAGTCGTATATGAGCTGATAGTGGCTATAATCCATTTATGACGAGATTGAGTGGAATAACTGTTTTATTCTATCCACATTCACTGGATTTTGAGAAACAAAGCATTTTTATTTTATATTCTGCAAATTCGATCAATAAAATCTTTATACAAAAGGTCCAACAAAATCATTTCCACTTAGGCGGATTTCTTAAAAACCTATTGACGGCTGCACGAATTGACTTTAGTGTTGTTGTTTTTTTGTACAAAGTGCCATCTTGCTGTCGTGCCGAGGTATAGAATAGCTTTAGACATTTATTTCATTCTTCCTTGGACATTTCAGTTCTGTAATTTTCAAACTTCATTGAGCTTTTGAACCAGTCTAAAAAAATTCAACAAATTTTAATGCTTAAAGATGAAGAATGTAAACAAACCGGCGAAACGACAGGAGCAATTTGTGAAAAATGCGATAATAATAATAATAGAAAATAAAAAGATACATTCTTAACAGGGCGGCACGGTGGTGTAGTGGTTAGTGCTGTCGCCTCACAGCAAGAAGGTCCGGGTTCGAGCCCCGTGGCCGGCGAGGGCCTTTCTGTGCGGAGTTTGCATGTTCTCCCCGTGTCCGCGTGGGTTTCCTCCGGGTGCTCCGGTTTCCCCCACAGTCCAAAGACATGCAGGTTAGGTTAACTGGTGACTCTAAATTGACCGTAGGTGTGAATGCGAGTGTGAATGGTTGTCTGTGTCTATGTGTCAGCCCTGTGATGACCTGGCGACTTGTCCAGGGTGTACCCCACCTTTCACCTGTAGTCAGCTGGGATAGGCTCCAGCTTGCCTGCGACCCTGTAGAACAGGATAAAGCGGTTAGAGATAATGAGATGAGATGAGATACATTCTTAACATCAAATACTTTTATTCCATATTTTGTTCCTGTGGAACCACCATGACCGGGATCAATCCATCCATCCATCCATCCATTATCCATAACTGCTTGTCCTGTGCAGGGTCGTGGGCAAGCTAGAGCCGATCCCGGCTGACTATGGGCGAGAGGCGGGGTACACCCTGGACAAGTCGCCAGATCATCGCAAAACAAACAACCGTTCACACCGACAGACAATTTAGAGCCATCAATTAGCCTAACCTGCATGTCTTTGGGGGAAACCAGAGCACCTGGAGAACATGCAAACTCCATACAGAATGGCCCCAGTCAGCCACTGGGCTCAAACCCAGAACCTTCTTGCTGTGAGGCGACAGTGCTAACCACTACACCACCGTACCACCCTGACAAGCTCTCTTTCCTGACAAATACTCTGTGTATTTGTAAAATAGTATTTGCATCCCAAATAGGAATGACTTTGGGTCGTATTATTCCCGGTATGTGGAGTCATAGCTCTGTAAACAGCAGGTGAAAGGGCACGTTAGATATGCATAGAAAAAGGCTTGAACGCATCATGATCTGTGCAATTCATGTTAATGAGGAAAAATGTTAGGTTTAGGATGTAATAATTATATATAGATGTATAATTTGGAGGATTATTAGTGGTTAGTGAGAACAGTATGTCACCTATTATAACACAACCCATTTAGCTTATTAATTTAAAACCTCCTAGGTGATGAGCTGGGTTGTTGAATGCCTCCCGATGTAATAATAGTTGCTTTTATGGGCAGCCGCTGGATCAGAATGATCTCAAGCTGGCAGACAAGCTTGGCAGGGTGCTGCATACACTCTCATTGTGTGCTTTATGGTTTATTCATATTTCTTACTCAGTGCCTGGTGGGAGGATAAGCTGTGAATCTGATTAAGGTTCTGGCTCTTTACAGTCGTCTTCATTAAGCCAGAGAAGCCCTACAGTGTAAAATTTTTATGAAACTGTCACAATGTAGTTCAATTGAAGTAACAAGGGACAATATGCCAATGTGCTCCTTAAATGATTCTTGACGTGCAATAAAATAGACTTTTTTTTTTTTCTGGATAGTCAGAGAACATTTGTTCTAGTCATTTGTTCGGGTGCTTAACGCTAAAACAAAAATAACAGAAATATCAGCAGGAGAACATCTTATTTACGTTCTTTTAATCACGTGCGTGTCTTCAGATGACCTTGAACAGATCAACCATGTGGAGCTCGAGACAGCGCCATACATCCTGCATTTCTCTGGAGTGAAATAAGCTGTATTGTGATTAATTACAGTGAATGATACTCTCTCGTGCACCACACACATGTGTTCTCACAAGTGCAGAGCTTCATAAAGTGGATGATAAGTGTTCCTCGGGGTGAGCTAAAATGACTGAGGAGGAGTGAATCGCAGAGTCAGCTTGTTTAGCTTGAGAAAAGGTCAATGGAAAATATCTGATATATTATTAGCATGAAATATTACAGCTTGGGTATCAAGAACATTACTCAGACTAGAAAACAGACTCCTCCTCCCCCACTACTGTTTGCTATAATCTAAATGCTTTGATTATCATGCTTTGTTCACGCGTTCCAGGGTGTTATTTGTGATGGAGAGCCGATATAGGCGCTGTTTGTCAGATCGTAATTGGGCTGGTTAATTCAGGATCACATGGTGCTCTGTATGTTTCACTCTAGAATGATGAGTTACGTCAAGAATATATTGAAGGTGAGGTTTGTTGCTGTTTCATTATACTTATGTATTTGATTTAAAACGAGACGACCTTTTGATTTCATAAAATCGGTGAAATTTAGTTCCGTCAGGACTAAACAGGCCATTCTGTGGCTGGGAAGATATTTAATTTGAAGGGATTCCTGAGCAAATAATGTAGATGAAATCGCTCGCTTTGTGCAGTCAAGCAGACCGAGGAAGTCTGTGTGTATGCGCATGCGCAGGCTTCCCTTTGAGCGTGCACTGACAATTCCATCATTCTGTCGCTAAACGAACAGCTGATCACACCGAGGTGCTCGCTGACCGCCGATATTTATTAGTTTGGTCCTGCGTTTCCTTTCCTTCGTATTTTCACGTTTCATTCGCACACTCATGTTCTCCATTTTTCTCTCCGGTTTCAAATTTGTATCCCACAATGCCTTGCGTGAACAGGGAAAGCCCACCATGTAATGCATGATGTAGTATTTTGAATTGGGTCATGGTGAAGCAGGAAAAAACAGCGGAGAATTTAGGGCCACATGGCCCTAAATTCATAAATTGTTCTGATAAAAAAAATAATAAAATTGGAAGTCTGTGATTCAAGTTCAGTCGCTTTCGGTCCACTAAACAAAAATAACTGGGTGTTGGGAAAATTCTTTTTCTGACCTAAACTTGAAAAATCTGAAAGGCAGTCTACCTTTAAGGTTCATGATTTAATAAACTGAGTATTATTACTGGTTTCGGTTAGTTTTCTGAGCTACACAGTATAACTTTATTAGTTGAGTGAGGTGTGTGTGTGTGTGTGTGTGTGTGTGTGAGCTATTAGTTTCCCAGTAAGCACTTATGCATGCTTTGAATATGTACCTTCCCTTCCACTTGGCATTGTGCTAAATGTGTGAGTTGTCTCTCCTGTGATGTCCAGCAGGGGGCAACAGAGAACTAACAAACTCTGCTACATTCCTTCAGGTTAACTGTGATCATATTTGAGACTGGCTTGTATGTGTGTGTTCCCTCTGCATGACCTCTTTATCTCTCTCTCTCTGTCTGTCTGTCTAATTTTGATGTATAGTGTAAATCATGCCAATGCCTCTGTATGCTGTAACAGGGCAAGAGTTCTTCAGGCACTAATGTTCACTCCTCTACTGCTCTACTGAGTGACTCGCACATGTGGTGATACAGCAAGTGTATCAACGTTTTCACAAGATACTGATCCTCCATATCTGACAGTGGCAGACAAAATGAGAACACAATCTATGTGGGTTGAAGGTCATGGAAAACTGAACACCCTGCTCATTAAACATTTCATATACACATGTACATATACATATATGTGCATTCATGCAGCACCATACACACTTATCATCTTGTCGTGAAAGCCATTCATAATTATTTGTTGTCAGATCGTCAAGCTAGCAAGGTGTATACATTGCTTCGACCCAATTCCCATCATCATTCTTATGCACAATGCCAGTCACACTTTTTTTTTGAACGTGCCGCATGCTGCATTTTAACATTTCTGGTTAAGAAATGGATTCATTTTAAATAAACGAAGAGCAGAAAATCCCAGGAATTCTGAGGAATAATGTAGGTATACTTGAATTGAGAAATGTTCAGACATATTATACACATGTAGATCTAATTGGGGCGGCACGTTGGTGTAGTGGTTAGCGCTGTCGCCTCACAGCAAGAAGGTCCGGGTTCGAGCCCCGTGGCCGGCGAGGGCCTTTCTGTGCGGAGTTTGCATGTTCTCCCCGTGTCCGCGTGGGTTTCCTCCGGGTGCTCCGGTTTCCCCCACAGTCCAAAGACATGCAGGTTAGGTTAACTGGTGACTCTAAATTGAGCGTAGGTGTGAATGTGAGTGTGAATGGTTGTCTGTGTCTATGTGTCAGCCCTGTGATGACCTGGCGACTTGTCCAGGGTGTACCCCGCCTTTCGCCCGTAGTCAGCTGGGATAGGCTCCAGCTCGCCTGCAACCCTGTAGAACAGGATAAAGCGGCTAGAGATAATGAGACGAGATGAGATGTAATTGGAAAATCCCGAGATCTTGATCACATTAATTAAGACTTTTTAGTTCACAACTTATAGTTGGTACCAGCTAAAGGCAGTAAAGTCTTAACTGGTTTACCCGCTAGTTGCACCTGCCTTTAGTAAAGTGCTAATTTACAGTCTCATTACGCATAAGTGCAAAGGTCTAGTTCTTCCATAGCACACTTATTTTTTAAAATATGTTTTAGTTATTTAATTATCATATTATGTGTTTCTAGACCTACTATAATCCTACCATTTCAAAGATAACTTTGAAAAACTGCAATTTACAATACTGCCATAAAGAGGATCATGCTAGTTTCTCAAATTTAGATTGGTTTAAAGCTGGACGGCCTTTTGATTTCATAAAATCGGTGAAATTTAGTTCCATCTGAAATTTGGTCATTGTGATATATGTTTATTTCTGTAATATCTCAAAATATCAAGCCATTCTGTGGCTGGGAAGTTATTTAATTTGAGGGGATTAAAGCAAATAATGTGCATGAAATCGCTCACTTCGCACAGTCAAGCAGACAGAGCCATTCCCTACTCGGATTCTGGCGGACTGTTTGCCGAGTGACCGATCCATTGACGGTAAACAAGGATCGAGTGGACTTCAGTGGCGACTATGATATTGAATTAATTCAACAAAGTGTAAATTCAGTATCATAGTCGCCACTGAAATCCACTCGATCCTTGTTTATCGTCAATGGATCGGTCACTCGTCAAACAGTCCGCCAAAATCCGAGTAGGGAATGGCTGAGTGCAGCTGTCAGTCAAACACAAGTTAGCCAATGGGAATGCATTCCTGGACAGCCCACCCACACGTGAAGTTTGTGCCAAAACTGCAAGCAAAAAGTCAGGGAGCGCAAACGAGAAAGCTGGAATCGCAACCAAAATAAATTACGGCAAACAAAACTGAGAAAGATGCGGAACAAAAATAAAAGGTTTCTGAAGAGTAATAGACTGATATTTTGCACGATTACATGAATAATTTGTTTGCTAGGCTAAAAAAATTGACTTTTTTTTTGTTTTTTTGTATTTTGATTTGTCGTTTTTGTTTGATATTTCAAAAGTATTGTATGAACATTTTGGCACAAAATTGATTCCATAGAAGTCCATGTGCATATGCGCAGGTTTACCTTTTTCTTCTTCTTTTGGGTTTTACGGCAGCTGGCATCCACAGTGTTGCATTACTGCCATCTACAGGTTTCCCTTTGAGCGTGCACTGACAGTTCCATCATTCTGTCGCTAAACGAACAGCTGATCACACCGAGGTGCTCGCTGAGCGCCAATATTTATTAGTTTGGTCCTGCGTTTCCTTTCCTTCATATATAACATAACGTCTTTTCTTCTCACTTTCTGTTACTGTAGTCGGTCTTTCATGTTTCATTTGCACACTCACGTCCTCCATTTTTCTCTCCCGTTTCAAATTTGTATCCCACAATGCCTTGCATGAACGGGGAAAGCCCACCACATGATGCATGACGTAGTATCTTGAATTGCGTCATGGTGAAGCAGGAAAAAATAGCGGAGAATTTAGGGCCACATAGAGATAAATTCATTACCTGTTCTATTAAAAAAAAAAAACTAATAAAATTGGAAGTCTCTGATTTGAATTCAGTAGCTTTTTGTCACTAAACAAAAATAACTGGGTGTTGGGAAAATTCTTTTTATGATCTACACTTGAAAAATCTGAAAGGCAGTACAGCTTTAAAATTTTGTATGAAAGATGCCCTTAACCTCTCAGAACTCATTAGTGGGTTTAGAATTACATTCGTCACACTTGGAACTGTTTCCTATTAGTTTTGATGATATAATTCACAATAGTTACCAAGTAATATGTTTTAAGATAATGAACTGAATAATAAAGTGATATTTTAAAGGGTTAAACGACAGCGACAGTTTCAGCAGAGTGGAGGAAGGAAGGCATATCAAGATTTTAAATGTTGTAAATCAGTACATGGATCTCATAAATTATTCTCTCCTGTCTTTATTTAATCCCCATCTTCAAATCTGCTTGATTTACACCTCCGCTTAAGAAGCCCATGCTTGACCCCACTAATGTTGCTGAAACTGCTGACCCATTTTTCTCCCTCCATTCCTATTCAGTTTTTATTGCAGCATGCAGTTCTAGCACAACTGTCTTTATATCTGTATAACTAAATGATGCCTTGGATGCGAAAGAGTATGCACACAAGTCTGTGTATTCTATGCAGACTGCCCTCCTGGCAGTCACTGAAGTTTCACACAAAGCCAGAAAAAATTCTGCCTCCTGTGTCATCCTTCTTGAACTGTCTAGATCCTCACTTCTACTCTTATACCCTTGGTGCTCATCATACCTTCAGGATCAACCCTACCATGTAGCTCAGAGAGCTTCAGGTTTATCATTTCATAGTCTTACTACTGGAGTCTCTCAGGGGTCAGTACTTGCTCCACTCTTGTTTTCCCTTTATACTAAATTACAGGGCTTTGATATCAGGTCTCATAGCTTCTCTTATGCTACAACTTATTTCCTCCTTCCACCCAAGTTGCCCAGAATGTATTGGACTGCCTTCTGACATCTATTCCTGGATAAAAACCTATCAACCTTGAAAAAAAAAAACGAACTGATATTGATGAACAACTGCCCTTTGCTGGACTTGGCGATGACCATAGACACCATTGCAGTCCACTCCAGCACATCCAGCCAAGAATCTTGGTGTGATTTAAGATGTTGGGCTTAACCTCTCTGAACACACTGCCAAATCCTGCTGATTTCTTCTTTCCAACATCAAAAGAGTTTGACCTTTTCTGACCAGAGTATCTGATCAACTTCCTAGACAAGCTCGGTTTGTTTTTTGACTGCAACTCAATTCTTGCTGCTCCCCCTTCCTATGAGGTATCACCTTGAAAGAGTTTTCTGAATTCTGCTGCCAGTGTGGGTTGTAACCTTACAAATTAACCCCCCTTAGTGAGGTCACTCCACTGGCTTCCTGTTGCAGCAGGAATCAAAGTCAAAGCTCAAAGCATCTCAGGGTTTTGCACGATATTATCTTCACACCTTGATTTACAACTACACTTTTGCTTCAAGGCTCTTGCTGTGTCCTATTCTCAGGTCTAAACATCCTTGGATGCAAAATGTTACTGGTTCAGTGTCCTCATTGCAAAAGTCAGTTCAGTCCGATTCGACTTTCTCCTCTTCCTCAAGTGTTGGGCGAGTTACTCAGGAAGAGTAATCAGTTACTTTTACAAATGACTGCTTTTAAAAAGTGACTTTACTGATTACTTGGTGTCAAAAGTAATTAGTTACATTACTTTTTCTGTCTGTCCCCTTCTGAAAAAGTGAAAGCTTTTGCTGTTAGCTTTCCAGATGTCAGTTGTGGTGGACACGAAGTTTCCTCTCTCTGAGTGTGGCCTTCATATTAGATTCCATCACCACATATTCGCTCTCAAGGTCATCAGCAAACGTCTTTCTCTGTAGCAGCCTAGTGTTGCTCTCCATGGGTATTTTCCCTATAATGCGTCAGAATGTGGTTGAGTGTCACAAGTGGAAACAGGTAACACCTCTTATAGTCAGTGATGAGCTTATTCACATCTTTTCCACTTCACTTCTTTCCACCACCGTTTTCTACAACCCCTATTCCAGAAAAGTTGGGACAAAGTACAAATTGTAAATAAAAACAATTTCATGCCAAATATTGGCTCATTTGAAATTTCATGACAGCAACACATCTCAAAAAAGTTGAGACAGGGGCAATAAGAGGCTGGAAAAGTTAAAGGTACAAAAAAGGAACAGCTGGAGGACCAAATTGCAACTCATTAGGTCAATTGGCAATAGGTCATTAACATGACTGGGTATAAAAAGAGCATCTTGGAGTAGCAGTGGCTCTCAGAAGTAAAGATGGGAAGAGGATCACCAATCCCCCTGATTCTGCGCCGACAAATAGTGGAGCAATATCAGAAAGGAGTTCGACAGTGTAAAATTGCAAAGAGTTTGAACATATCATCTACAGTGCATAATATCATCAAAAGATTCAGAGAATCTGGAAGAATCTCTGTGCGTAAGGGTCAAGGCCGGAAAACCATACTGGGTGCCCCCGATCTTCGGGCCCTTAGACGGCACTGCATCACATACAGGCATGCTTCTGTATTGGAAATCACAAAATGGGCTCAGGAATATTTCCAGAGAACATTATCTGTGAACACAATTCACCGTGTCATCCGCCATTGCCAGCTAAAACTCTATAGTTCAAAGAAGAAGCCGTATCTAAACATGATCCAGAAGCGCAAACGTCTTCTCTGGGCCAAGGCTCATTTAAAATGGACTGTGGCAAAGTGGAAAACTGTTCTGTGGTCAGACGAATCAAAATTTGAAGTTTTTTATGGAAATCAGGGACGCCGTGTCATTCGGACTAAAGAGGAGAAGGACGACCCAAGTTGTTATCAGCGCTCAGTTCAGAAGCCTGCATCTCTGATGGTATGGGGTTGCATTAGTGCATGTGGCATGGGCAGCTTACACATCTGGAAAGACCCCATCAATGCTGAAAGATATATCCAGGTTCTAGAGCAACATATGCTCCCATCCAGACGACGTCTCTTTCAAGGAAGACCTTGCATTTTCCAACATGACAATGCCAAACCACATACTGCATCAATTACAGCATCATGGCTGCGTAGAAGAAGGGTCCGGGTACTGAACTGGCCAGCCTGCAGTCCAGATCTTTCACCCATAGAAAACATTTGGCGCATCATGAAACGGAAGATACGACAAAAAAGACCTAAGACAGTTGAGCAACTAGAATCCTACATTAGACAAGAATGGGTTAACATTCCTATCCCTAAACTTGAGCAACTTGTCTCCTCAGTCCCCAGACGTTTACAGACTGTTGTAAAGAGAAAAGGGGATGTCTTACAGTGGTAAACATGGCCTTGTCCCAACTTTTTTGAGATGTGTTGTTGTCATGAAATTTAAAATCACCTAATTTTTCTCTTTAAATGATAAATTTTCTCAGTTTAAACATTTGATATGTCATCTATGTTCTATTCTGAATAAAATATGGAATTTTGAAATTTCCACATCATTGCATTCCGTTTTTATTTACAATTTGTACTTTGTCCCAACTTTTTTGGAATCGGGGTTGTATTCTGAAGGCCAGTTTTTGTTTAGCTGGAGTGCATGCATCTTTATCAGCATCTGTGTTTTTTTCCACAAGTTTCACATTATCGTGTTGTCGTGTCAGATGCTTCAATAAACTCTATGATGTATTTTTCGCAGTTGAAAGTGTTTTGTTGCTCAACTGATGGAGTTTACAACAAATGTCAAGAAGAAGAAGCAGAAACCTTTATTTGTCACATGCACAGCCTTCAGATTTGTCAAAATAAGTTGATATGCTTCATGCTTGCCTTGGATCCACAAGCACACCTCTCTGTATCTGTCTTTAGAAAGGTTGGGTGGTTACCTGTTGAGCAAAGGGTGTGGTCAAGTCAAGTCAAGTCAAGTTTATTTTTATAGCACTTTTAACAATAGACATTGTCGCAAAGCAGCTTTACAGAATTTTAATGAGTTTAAACATGAGCTAATTTTATCCCTAATCTATCCCCAATGATGAAGCCTGTGGCGAAGGTGGCAAGGAAAAACTCCCTCAGACGACATGAGGAAGAAACCTCGAGAGGAACCAGACTCAAAAGGGAACCCATCCTCATTTGGGTGAAAACAGACAACGTGATTATAACATTTTTATCATTTTTAACATGAAGTCTGTTTTGTTGATGTTATAAACTCTTCACTGATGGAAACTTGAGTGTAAAAATTGTTCATGACAACCGCAGTCCTAAAGTTAGCAAGTCAACTGTAGTCCTCAGCCACAAAAGCATTACTGTAAGAGTCCAGAGCGTCTTCCAAGTGTGACTTTCAACGATATGGGGCCGTCCTCCACAGGAGCGATGTGATGAGAGTCCAGCCAGACGTAGGGTATCTAGATGGATCAGACAGGTCCGAAGACAGATATCCAAACTCATTATACTAGGTTTAGTTGATAGTCTCTGGCAATACCCAAGTCTGGCAGCCATGGTCAAAAAACTTTTGTGTTTAATGCCATTAAGTCGTGGAGTGATCTGCCAAACAGCATCGGGTCAATCCAGTCTGTCTCTAGTTTTAAGCACAAAGTAAAGATATTTTTTTTTAGATTATTTAACTGCTTCCAGACAGTGGAGAGTGGGCAGTTTTAAATTATTCTGGTCAGTTTAATTTAACTGGTCTGCAGTTCACCTTTTGTATGTTCTGCAATAAGGTTCTTGATGCGATCCTTCTCCAACACTACATGGTGCTACTCTTGGGTGCATTATAATACTATTGTATCTTGGCTTTTACATCCATGTTTAGCTTGCAATTTTTTTTGCCATTAAAGTGTTTTTATTCTCCTTAGTGCCATTTGTACAAATTTAGTATTGATGATACACTTAATTCCATGATTAAACAGTCAACATAGTGCCATTCTGAAACTTTCCTTTGGACCATAATAGAAATAAGTGTTTTACACTTTGTTGTGCTATCCTTGGTTTTAGTTCAATTGTACATGAGTATATTGTCCTACTTGCATGTCCTACTTTACCTTAATAAATCAATCAATCAATCAATCTATCTATCTATCTATCTATCTATCTATCTATCTATCTATCTATCTATCTATCTATCTATCTATCGTGTCTTGCAAAAGTATTCATCCCCCTTGGTGTTTGTCCTATTTTGTTGCATTACAAGCTGGAATTAAAATGGATTTTTGGAGGGTTAGCACCATTTGATTTACACAACATGCCGACCACTTTAAAGGTGAAAATTGTTGTTTTATTGTGACACAAACAATAATTAAGATGAAAAAACAGAAATCTCGAGTGTGCATAAGTATTCGCCCCCTTTCGTATGAAACCCCTAAATAAGAGCTGCTCCAACCAATTCACTTCATAAGTCACATAATTAGTTGATTACGATCCACCTGTGTGCAATCAAAGTATCACATGATCTGTCACATGATGTCTGGATAAATCAACCTGTTCTGGAAGGACCCTGACTCTGCAACACTACTAAGCAAGCAACATGAAAACCAAGGAGCCTCCAAACAGGTCAGAGACAAAGTTGTGGAGAGATTCAACAAAGACACCAAAGATAACACTGAAGGAGCTGCAAAGATCCACAGTGGAGATGGGAGTATCTGTCCATAGGACCACTTTAACCCATACACTCCACAGAGTGGGGATTTATGGAAGATTGGCCAGAAAAAAAAAGTCATTGCCTCAGAAAACACATTTGGAGTTTGCCCAACAGCATGTGACAGACTCCCCAAACACATGGAAGAAGATTCTCTGGTCAAATGAGACTAAAATTAATATTTTTGGCCATCGTGGGAAACGCCATGTGTGGCACACACCCAACACCCTGAGAACACCATTCCTACAGTGAAGCATGGTGGTGGCAGCGTCATGCTGTGAGGATATTTTTCATCTGCAGGGACAGGAAAGCTGGTCAGGACTGAAGGAAAGATGGATGGCACTAAATACAGGGCAATTCTGGAAGAAAACCTGTTTGAGTCAGCCAGAGGTTTGAGACTGGGACGAAGGTTCACATTCCAGCAGGACAATGACCCTAAACATACTGCTAAAGCTACACTGCAGTGGTTTAAAGGGAAACATTTAAATTTCTTGGAATGGCCTAATCAAAGCCCAGACCTCAATCCAACTGAGAATCTGTGGCGTAACTTGAAGATTGCTGTACACCAACACAACCCATCTAACTTGAAGGAGTTGGAGCAGTTTTGTCTTGAGGAATGGGCAAAAATCCCAGTGGCTAGATGTGCTAAGCTAATAGAGACATACCCCAAGAGACTTGCAGCTGGAATTGCAGCAAAAGGTGGCTCTACAAAATATTGACTTGGGGGAGTGAATAGCTATGCACACTCCAGATTTCTGTTTTTTCATCTTAAATCAAGTCAAGCTTATTTTTATAATGCTTTTAACAATTGACTTTGTCGCAAAGCAGCTTTACAGAATTTTAATGACTTTAAACATGAGCTAATTTTATCCCTAATCTATCCCCAATGAGCAAGCCTGTGGCGACAGTGGTAAGGCAAAACTCCCTCAGACAACATGAGGAAGAAACCTCGAGAGGAGCCAGGCTCAAAAGGGAACCCATCCTCATTTGTGTGATAACAGACAATGTGATTATAACATTTTTAACAGTTTTAACATGAAATTATTCATTATTAATTATTACATCTTAATTATTACATCTTACTTATTGTTTTTGTCACAAAAAACAATTTGCCCTTTTAAAGTGGTAGGCATGTTGTGTAAATCAAATGGTGCTAACCCCCCAAAAAATTAATTTTAATTCCAGCTTGTAATGTGACAGAACAGGACAAACACCAAGGGGGATGAATACTTTTGCAAGACACTCTATCTATCTATCTATCTATCTATCTATCTATCTATCTATCTATCTATCTATCTATCTATCTATCTATCTATCTATCTATCTGTCTGTCTGTCTGTCTGTCTATCTATCTATCTATCTATCTATCTATCTATCTATCTATCTATCTATCTATCTATCTATCACACTCAAGCACAGTGAAATTCATCCTCTGTATTTAACCCATCTGAAGCAGTGAACACACACACACACCCAGAGCAGTGGGCAGCTACGCTACAGCACCCAGGGAGCAATTGGGGGTTAGGTACCTTGATCAAGGTCACTTCAGCCCAAGGCCACCTCTATGTTAACCCTTGGGCTGTGGGGGGAAACCCACACAGACACAGGGAGAACATGCAAACTCCACCCAGAAAGGCCCCCGTTGGCCACTGGGCTCGAACCCAGAACCTTCTTGCTGTGAGGCAACAGTGCTAACCACTACAGCACTGTCCCGCCCGTCTCTAGTTTGCATCTCTGGTTGTCACAAATTCAAAATAATGGCAGTATTTCCAACTTTGGAAAGCAAATTTCTCTTCCACAAGACGAGCTCATCCTCCATCATTGTTTGACCTGCTGCTCATTCACGTCATAGTAAGGTAGCCTATCTAGGACAAAATTCAAATCGTTTTCAGGTAAGGAGGTGATACATGGATTAGCAACTGCAATATAATTACCTCACCCATGACCGAGCCAGTGGAGCGAGGTATTGTAGTCAGTGTTTGTTTGTGTGTCTGTCTGTTTACAATCTAGCGTCTAGACGGTTGCACCGATTGACTTCAAATTTTTAGGGTAGGTGGGCAATGGTCCGTAGATTACCTGATTAAATTTTGGGGGTGACCAGGTCAAGGTCAAGTCAAGGTCACCAGTAAGGTAAAAATCATTTTTTTGCGATAACTTTCTTCAAATTCATCATTCTTCAACTCAACACCAAAATGCGCATCTTTCAATTCTGCTTCCAATCATGTGCTGCATGATTGGTGGTTAAAGGTCAGGGGGTTGGGGATTAAAGATCAGGGGGGTCAAGGTCATTGGTCAAAATAACATTTTCCATTATAACTCAAAAACGGTTGTTGATAGAAAGATGTTTACTATTATGAGCATATAAGTGCTGCTGGGTGAGATTTGTTTTGCCTGGCAACACTTGTTACAGTTTTAGAAATTGTAATCCATTACATTACTCATTACTGCGGAAAGTATTCCAATTCCAGTCACGTGTTCCTGCCCAACACTGTTCCTCAAACACGAGCTTCACATCTAAATCTCAGCAGTGGCTTCAGATACTCACAAAGATCACATTTCACTTCATTCAAAGCCTTGAGTCAACTCAATCAACTCGCTCCAGAGAGGAACTAAATCTGATCCACAAGCAAGAAATTCAGATTTGTACCAACTTCATATTAGTGTACCTTTCACAAACTTGCACATGCTTTCCACCCCTCACCTTGTCCTTCCCTTTCACTTGACAGCCTTCCTCATCAATACTTGTCGGCTGACTGTCAGGAAGAATGATATTCCTATAAATTATACTGTGTTTTTTTTTCCTCATTCTTCCTTCTATCATGTTTGGATTTCCTCCGTGTGATCTGCACTGTTAAATAAGACGAATGCTATTAGAAATTCATGGCTGCTCTGTGCCATCAATAAATGATTAGTTTGCAGTGTTTGTTTGTGATTGATTGGCTGAGCACGAGACGTATTGGAAGCAGACTCGGTGTGTGCTAAGAAAAACACAAGCTGGCAATGAATGTCATTAATTTACATTAAACTGTGATGCTTGCTATATGTCACTGCTCTCTCATGCAGTATTGTAGCAATCCTGCTTCAGTTAGAGGCAATTTCCGACTGTCCATTATCCCGTAATGCTGTTATACACAGGTTGGGTTACTTTTGAGTGTCTGAAGGACATGTCCACACTTTAGCTCTTTCCAGAAAACCTGTGTGCCACAGATGCAGTGTCTGTAGGTGGTGTTTAGGGATGGTGTTTTCTGCAGGGACAGATCAGATGTATTACGTAGATTGAATATGTCAAGAGCGGATCATGACCTAAGACCAGAGCTTGTATTGATATCTGAATTAGCAGAAATGTTGAGAACATGGCTAAAGCACTTAGCAGAGGGAGTCGAAAGCACCATTTTTTCGAGGGTCACACAGGTCATATGGACATCTGGGGCACTTAACACTGGCCTCAACACCACACCCTGCTTTCTTATTTAATATTTGGTATGTTTTACATTACCATATGTAATGTAACATAAAATAGGACAAATGTATTGTTAATTCCACTTAATCTTATTATGATTATGGACAAATTGGATAAAACAAGAATATCAGGTTTTATTCTATCCACATTCACTGGATATGAGCAATCACACACTCTGATTGGCTACTCTACTACTAGGATATCAGCTACCGTGAGTAGAGAAAAACAAAATGGCAGAGCGTGTTGCTGGACCAACCGAGGACGAAAAAAAAACCCCTCTACTTGGAAACAAAACACGAAGACGCTGTCGGGTAAAAACGACTAAATATTTTATCGGAAGTGCCTTTTGTCTACACGGGGACGGCGTTTCTGAGGCTGAAAAATGGAAAAAATTGAAAACGCCTTCCAGAGTGGATAAGTTAAAAACAGCCCCCGTTGCATACCCGTCTAAACTACCCAATACGCGAAACTCTGCTCGGATCTGCTCACGTCGGGTACGTGTTTACGTCTTACATATGTCATATACTGTACATGCCAGCCCGGGAAGTAAGAAAGCAAGTAAAAAAGTAAGAGCATGTCTGATTACATCGATCCAACGGACCTTCAAGCTGCTCTGGCAGCTTTAATAAACGTCCAGGAGTCCTTCGAACATCTGTACCGAATCTGCACATATACCGTTAATGAACAGAGGCGGGTATAGTATGCTCTTACTTTTTTACTTACTTTCTTACTTACCATAGCCAGAGTAGTCAAAGTTTTCGCGGCGCAGATGTGCAGATCAGACAAGACGGAAGACGTTGCGCATGCGTGCAGACATAGCGGAGGTCTTTCACAGCACCACCTAGCCGCCTGGCATGCACATCCAATTGAATTCCACACATTTATGCGTCACCGTATAGACGCAGATTTCCTCCTTGAAAACGGTCGTGTAGACGTGGAAAAAAGTGAGAACGAAAACGGACTTTTGCGTTTTTGTTTCAGACCGTCCCCGTGTAAAGTGGGCCAAAAAAAAACCTGTTATCAAGTATTTAAAGAAACAGAAATAGCTAAAAGAATATAGTCCCCCCTCCCCAATATCTCCTGTTCCACACTCCAGCCCAGTCGGTGGCGGTAATGCACCTTTAAAGTGATTAACCAGGAAATTTTGAAATTACAGGGTTATGAAATGTCATCATTATACATTAATACAAGATGTTCTAGATGAAAACAAATTAAGCAGACTTTAGCTTTAAAAACATGTTAAAGTTGTAACATCAGTCCGTTGGGCCATTTCCCCGGGGGTGGCTGTACTAGATTAGTTAGCTAAGCCATGGATGTATTAGGAGACGAAAACAAGGGTGGGTGATGCGTGACATAGGCCTGGATCCAAGAAGTTTATCTGAGTGGCTTCATGAAATAAAGCGAGAAAACTTTACTACTGGAAAAAGCAACAAATTGTGCAGTGAGCATTTTACAGAGATTGTGGATTTGTGGAGGACTTGTATGAAAAAATCACTGGGAAGAAGCGAGACACGAGGCAGAAACGACAACTGAAGCCAGACGCGATCCCGACTTTGTTTCACCACTAAACACCGACAGCACACCATGTCACGCATCAAACGGATGGAAAATAAGCAGGGAAATATATTTTTAAATGAACAGGCAATAAACTATCCGCTACTTTATTTTGATTCCTTTTCTAATCCTGCATTGCCATAATTTTTGTGGAGAAATGTAAACAAATTGGTCATGAGCTTTGGGTAATGACAGAAAGAACAAGATCGCGGATACAAGCGGCTGAAATGAGTTTCCTTCGCAGGGTGGCTGGGCGCTCCCTTAGAGATAGGGTGAGAAGCACAGTCACTCGGGAGGAGCTCGGAGTAGAGCCGCTGCTCCTCCACATCGAGAGGAACCAGCTGAGGTGGCTCGGGCATCTTTTTGGATACCTCCTGGACGCCTCCCTGGGGAGGTGTTCCAGGCATGTCCCCCCAGGAGGAGGCCCCGGGGAAGACCCAGGACACGCTGGAGGGACTATGTCTCTCGGCTGGCCTGGGAATGCCTCGGTGTTCTTCCCGAGGAGCTGGCCGAGGTGTCTGGGGAAAGGGAAGTTTGGGCTTCCATGCTTAGACTGCTGCCTCCGCGACCCGGTCCCGGATAAGCGGAAGAAGACGAGACGAGACGAGATGTAAACAAATTGACCAAGACCATAATACGCTAGATCAGGGTTTTTCAAAGTGTGGGAGAGTCAGCCCCCCCTCGGAGAGCAAATAAACAACAGCGCCCCCCCTTACAATTTTTGTTGTTGCTATACTTAATGTTCCATTCGTATTTTTAAAAAATGGTTGTTGTACACATTTTTATTTTTTTCTTTTTCACATTTTAAACATCTGTGCTTTTTAAAACATCTTGTTTTACACATTTTAAACATCTCATAGCATCGTTAGCTAGCACCTCTTGGCAGACAACACACTGTGGCAGTGGAGCATCTTCAGATCCAGTCCATGAAAATCCAAACTTTAAATAATCGTGGTCATACTTCCTTCTTTTTTCAGTCTCCCCAGGATTTTGCGGGCCTTTTTTCTGATTGTTGCGGGCTAAAATGTCTGATGTTGCGGGGGTTTTCCAAAAAATTGCGCTGAAAGTTGCGGTGTTTTTTAGGTTTTTGTTGCGATTACATTGCGGGAGGAAGTGAAAGTTGAAGAGAAATTGTTGCGATTTTCTCTTTTTGTGATTAAAATTGAGTGATATGTTAAATATTAAGTTATTACTGAAAAACTATTGATTAAAAAAACAAAGACACTGAGAAATGG